>NC_133129.1:10101057-10454126 GCF_048418815.1 Hemitrygon akajei | reverse complement strand
TGTTTGGAGGCCTGTATACAACTGCCATTAGGGTCCTTTTACCCTTGCCATTTCTTAACTCAACCCATGGAGACTCAACACCTTCTGATCCTATGTCATCTCTTCATAATGATTTAATATTATTTCTTATACACAGGGCCACACCATCCCCTCTGCCTAGTAACCTATCTTTCCGATACACCGTATATCCTTGGACATTCAGCTCCCAATGGCAGCCATCCTTTAGCCAAGTTTCAGAGATGGCCACAACGTCATACTTGCCAATCTGTAGCTGAATTTCAAGATCGTCCATTTTATTTCTTACGCTGCGTGCATTCAAATGAGCTGCTCGATGTCTCTGTTGACAACATTCTCCAGGACTCTATCACCCACTGGGGCCAAACTACGTCTCTCACTTTGTCAGATGCATAGAACATTCCTTGTGTTTACTTCCTCCAGCAATTAATAATAATGTTTTAGAGTAACACACACTAAATGCTGGGAAACCTCAGCAGGTCAGGCAGCATCCAAGGAGGTGAATGAACAGTCGATGTTTGGGGCTGAGACCCTTCATCAGGACTGGAAATAATAACATTTTATCAGCTTTCCTAATTATTTGCTGTAACCGCATTTTGCCCTTGGTAGGTTCTGCAATAGGACACTGGAATCCCCCTGCATCTCAGAGCCCTTCAGCCTCTCACCATTTCTCTGGTATTCCACTATGTTCATTTTTCCTCTCAGAATAAGCAGTCTTAATTTTTCACGCCTTGTGCTCCATTTGCCCATTCACTGAACCTATCTATATCCATCTGTGACCTCCTCGTGCCCTGCTTTCCCACCTTTGAGCCACCAGCACTGATCACTATGACTCAACTCTCATCAAGTGGAAAAATGTCTGTGGATTGGTTATGGAGCCCTGGAGTAATAAAGCATGGAAACATACCCCCCAGGGCAAGGATTCCTTTCCAAAGAAACGGGCGTGGAAGAGCAAACACGAGGAAATCTACAGATGCTGGAAATTCAAACAACACACACAAAATGCTGGTGGAACACAGCAGGCCAGGCAGCATCTACAGGGAGAAGCGCTGTCCTGACGAAGGGTCTCGGCCCGAAACGTCGACAGCGCTTCTCCCTATAGATGCTGCCTGGCCTGCTGTGTTCCACCAGCATTTTGTGGGCGTGGAAGAGCTCCGATTCAGAACTCACTGTTACAAAGGCGTACAATTATTTTTTACTGAGCTCCTCTGTAGCGGAATTGCCACTGTAGAACTTTAAATCTGCTGGGCTAAAGTTACAATACTATGTTTCTGATGTGAAATTCTACACTTTACAGAACAGTGTACGAAAAATGAAGTGTACGTAAACTGCATGGGTAATGAAGTTGGGAAGAAGTGTGAGCCAAGCTGTGAGAGCCTCAGCAACAAGCAGAACTTGTGCTCGCTCACCTGTGAAGAAGGCTGCATGTGTAAGCCAAAGTAGGTGGAGATCATTACCTTTGCCATGAAATATATTGACTGGGGGTACAAGCACCTAGTGAATGTAGAGTTAGATTTAGTACCAGAAATGGGAGAGTTACATGGAGAAACTGAAGAAGCCTGGGATTGTTCTTCCTAAAACAGAGTTGGTAGGGAGAGTTGATCAAGATATTTGAAATCATGAATAGGTTTTAGAAGTAAATATGGAAAAAGCTTTTCCTGGTGACTGGGAATTCCTCAGTGGCAGTAGATGGAGCAAAAATTGTTTGGTGCTTCCAGACTTTCATGAAATCATACCATAATTCCAAACAAACACATCTCCAACCTCCTAGACCCAGGACTCAGCACTTGTCATTGTAACTGGATCCTTGACTTCCTGACCATTAGTAAGTTGTGGCATCATCAATACCACAACACTTGTGTCCTCAGCCCCCTTCTTTTCAAATTACAAATATAGGGACAGCACAGTGTTGTAGCAGTTAGAGCAATCCAGCGATAACTAGTCACTGTTCGATTCCCACCATTGCCTGTAAGGAGTTAGTTCATTCTCCCTGTGACTACGTGGGTTTCCTGCGGATGCACGGTAACGTTAGTGGTTAGTGCAATCACCTCACAGGCTAGTGATAACTAGTCAGCGTTCGATTCCCACCATTGCCTGTAAGGACATGGTTTTCTCCCTGTGACTACATGGGTTTCCTGCGGCTGCTCTGGCTTCTTCCCACGTGTCATAAGAGACATGTCCAGGGTTAGGGTTGGGGTTAATAAGCTATCGGCATATGTTGACCCTGGAAGAGTGGCAAACTTGCAGGCTGCCCATCGCACAGTCCTTGTTCATTTGATTTGACATTTCACTCAATGTTTTGATGTACATGTGACAAATAAAACAAATTTCTTTTTAGTCACCAGACGTAGTAGGACTAATGACCATCTGAAATGTTACTGTTCCCAGTTCTTATTGTATAACATTTTTCCAACAGCTTTGTTCGAAGCCCAGAAGGTAGATGCATCAACAAGAATATGTGCCCATGTAAACATGATGGCATGCTATACTTTCCGGGAGAGGTCTTCCTGGACAACTGCAACGTGTGGTAGGTTCTAAACGGTGGCTGATTCTTTGAGCTTGGCTTGGAAATCTGTTTGCATATTGTGATTGGATACGCACTGCTCCAGAATTGTGAATGGCTGAGAAGAGAAAATGAGTACAGACGTTTCAGCTTGAAGGACACAGATATAACATGGCTGAGAAAAGAATCAATCACAAGGGACTGCGCTGTGGTCTGTAAACTGAACCGGGTTTGGTCCTGGTGGCTTGGGCAGCCCACAATATCCTCTTGTTTGATCAGTTGACAGATGGGCATGCCAGGTAGTCAGCCAGTGTTGTCGTGGCATCAGCACTGGACTTGAGGTGAGTGGTCCTGGGGTCAACCTGGCCAGCTCCTTGCACGCTTTCCATCAATTCTGGGTTGTGTTAAGCTAGCAACTCAGCCTCGTTAAAAAAAAAGACAAAATGCTAAAGAAACGGCTAGGTTGTCACCCAAGGCATAGAGGGGAACGTGATAACATCTACCAGGTACGACATCAAACATCTTAAAGTCAGCCAAGCCTTTTAATTGAATTGAATTGACTTTATTTCTTACATCCTTCACATACATGAGGAGTAAAATCGTTTATGTTACGTCTCCGTCTGAATGTGCAATTTATAGTAATTTGTAATAAATAGTTTGTGCAACAGGACAGTCTATAGAATTGAAATACCACGTGAGTTCATCAGTCGGATGGCCTGGTGGAAGAAGCTGTCCCAGAGCCTGTTGGTCCTGGTTTTTATGTTGCCGTATCATATCCCAGATGGTAGCAGCTGGAACAGTTTGTGGTTGGGGTGACTCGGGTCCCCAATGATCCTTTGGGCTCTTTTCTTACACCTATCTCTGTAAACGTCCTGAATGGGACATCAGATGGGAAACAGCCATCGGCCCGGCCAAACTGGGTAATCGCATTTCGTGTGGATGCTGTGTAATGTAGCCCCCGTTACAAACCCACAACCCAAAATATCAGACAGTTCACCAAATGCAATAAAATGATTGAATGCTATGAATCTTAATCTGAATATAGGGTTAGTAATGAAAATTTTAAAAAGGGCCCAAGTCAAGTCAAAGTCTCGTTGGAGCTCACTCAGTAGTCCTTCTTCCCCCATTGGTCTCCTCCGAGTGTCACCAACTTTCGGACCCACTGCACTCTGTCCGGTGGTCTACCAGCTCTCTCCACATACGTCTTCCCTCTTCATCTCTCCTCGACAAAACGACCAGAAAAACATTTGTCCAGACTGACAAGACACAGCAACAATCCCTTATCGGCTAACATGCATCCTGTTATCTCCAGCCATAACCCAAACATTGCTGCTACAGAGAAACCGTTACCTCAGCAGTGAACATTACAGAGAAGCCATTACATTAGCAGTGAAACCTTACAGCACCTTACATTAGGATTTGAGGGCCCATACCAAACTTCTTCAACCGTCTGAGGTGATAGGGGTGCTGTGGTGCTTTTCTCACCATACAGCCGGTGATGTTTATGCCGAGGAACGTAAAGCTGCTCACACTCTCAACCCCAGATCCATTGACGTCAATCGGGATTAGCCTGTCTCCATTCCCCCTGTGGTCCACAACCAGCTCCTTTGATTTTGCGACATTGAGGGAGAGGTTGTTTTCTTGACACCACTGTGTCAGGGTGATGACTTCTTCCCTGTAGGCTGCCTCGTTATTGTTTGAGATTAGGCCAATCAGTGTCGTGTCGTCAGCAAATTTAATTATCAGATTGGATCTGTGGGTGGCGACACAGTCATGGGTGTACAGAGAGTAAAGGAGGAGGCTTAGTACACAGCCCTGAGGGGCATCTGTGTTGAGGGTCAGAGGTGAGGGAGTCCACTCTTACCACCTGCTGGCAATCTGACAGGAAGTCCAGGATCCAGCTGCACAAGGCAGGGTGAAGGCCGAGGTCTCCGAGCTTCTTGTCGAGCCTGGATGGAATTATGGTGTTGAATATTGAACCATAGTCCAAGAACAGCATTCTCACATAAGCATCCTTCTTCTCCAGATGTGTAAGGACAGTATGTCCCTGTATACATAGTAAGGTGGCTATTGCGTCATCTGTTGATCGGTTGTGTCGCTAGGTGAATTGTAGGGGGTCCAGTGTGGGTGGTTGCAAGCTGAAGATGTAATACTTGACCAGCCTCTCAAAGCATTTGTTTATTATTGACAGGACGCCAGTCACTCAGACATGTTACCTTGGTCTTTTAGGTACAGGGACAATGGTGGATGTTTTGAAGCAGAAAGGCACTCTACACTGGGACAGGGAGTATTTGAAAATGCCAGTTGTGCTGTGCACATCCTGAGTACTCGCCCTGGGACGCCGTCCGGTCCCGCAGCCTTGTGACTGTCCACTCGTCGGAAACACCTGTATACCTCAGCCTCAGAGATGACTGTGGTGCAGGTTACTTCGACGGCTCTCCTCGGGGGCTCAGTGTTGCTGATATCGAACCAAGCGTAAGAAAGATTTAGCTCATCTGGGAGAGAGGCAGCAATGTTAGAAACTCTACTGTGTTACACTTTGAAGTCTGTGATGGTGTGCAGACCTTGCCATAAGCTGTGTGCGTTAGTGCAAAGTTGTGTCTGGGTCTTGTCCGTGTTGTCGTTTCACTGCATTGATGACTTTGTGCAGATTGTAGCTGCATTTCTTGAGCTCTAGCTGATTACCGGCAACGTCAGCTCTGCTTTGTGCGGTAAGCGCTGCTCGCTCGGAACTGTTGACCCAGGCTTCCTAGTTTGGATAGACCCTGACCGATTTCTCAGGGACCACATCCTCAATGCACTTCCGGATGAAACTCGAGACCCCATCCCTGTACTTGGAGAGATCCTCATCATGGAAGACTTTCCAGCTGATGTCATCGAAGCAGTCCTGTAGCACGGAGGCGAGATTAGTCAGATCAACCGTGGACGGTTTTAACTATGGCCGCCTCTAGTTTCAGCTTCTGCCTGTACATCAGCAGAAGCAAGATGGAGGAGTGATTCGAGAACCCAGAGGGCTCGATGGTGTGATCCGGTATCTCCTCCATCAGCCAGGTCTCCACAAAGCACAAATCATTACATTCCCTTGTTTCCCACTGAAAGGAGTTTCTGGCTCTCGGTTGGTACAGCTTATTATCCAGGGACTGAACGTTAGCCAGGAATAGGCCAGGGAGCAGTGGCTGATTAGCACGCTGTCTCAACCTCACCAGGCGCCATGCCTTCTCCCTCACCTCTGACGCCATTTCCGAGGCAGTGGCGGTGTAATAAATGAGCCTCCCGTGGATCACGTAAGCAGCGGTTCCCAGCATCGGAAAGCTGGCACATTGTGGGAAAATGCCATCTTCCCGACGTTCTGAAGAGTCAGTCAATCATATCTGATGTGACTATCAGCTTCTTGAGCAGGAAATGCGAAGGAAATTGCAGAAATTAGCCACACGGTAAAGTTGGTACAGAGCTCACAATATGGCTGCCGTACACAGAACCATCTTGTTGTTTAAATGGGTGTATGTGCTCTGGCTGAATGCACAAAAGAATATTGTGCCACATCAGAGGGTAAAGATAGATAACCACATGCCCTCAGCCCCATCAGTTAGAGCTGGAATGCTGACAGAAGTGCATCGGTAAGGCTATGAATTTGTGTATGCACATTTAGGGAGGTGCTCACACTGCAGTTTAATCAAAAGCAACAAAGGGGGTGTGCACGACAATAGGGACAGAGCTGAGGTACAGGGAGCTCGTGCAAGCGCCCCCACACCAAACACGTTTTCCCTTTTGGAAGATGTGAGGGAGAGAATTCCACAGGGAGGGACCGAGAGGGAGAGGATTCCACAGGGAGGGACTGTGAGGGAGAGGATTCCACAGAGAGGGACCGTGAGGGAGAGGATTCCACAGGGAGGGACTGTGAGGGAGAGGATTCCACAGAATGGGTCTGTGAGGGAGAGGATTCCACAGAGAGGGACTGTGAGGGAGAGGATTCCACAGGGAGGGACCGTGAGGGAGAGGATTCCACAGAGAGGGACCGTGAGGGAGAGGATTCCACAGGGAGGGACTGTGAGGGAGAGGATTCCACAGGGAGGGACCGTGAGGGAAAGGATTCCACAGGGAGGGACCGTGAGGGAGAGGATTCCACAGAATGGGACTGTGAGGGAAAGTATTCCACAGGGAGGGACCGTGAGGGAGAGGATTCCACAGAGAGGGACCGTGAGGGAGAGGATTCCACAGAATGGGTCTGTGAGGGAGAGGATTCCACAGAGAGGGACTGTGAGGGAGAGGATTCCACAGGGAGGGACCGTGAGGGAGAGGATTCCACAGAATGGGACTGTGAGGGAGAGGATTCCACAGGGAAGGACCGTGAGGGAGAGGATTCCACAGAATGGGACCGTGAGGGAGAGGATTCCACAGAATGGGACCGTGAGGGAGAGGATTGAGGATTCCACAGAGTGGGACTGAAAGGGAGGGAATTCCACAGAGCAAGACCTTTGCACTATAAACGACTTCACTGGTTGCTGGGCTCAGCTGGGCCCTGATGAATTACAGAGTCCGATTTAGACTGGAATTCCAGTGGAATTTGGTTTTGTGATCAATGTAGACAAGGTCCAGTCGCCTGACGTCACAGGTGTATCAATAAGCTGGCAGCAGTGTAAGATTGCTGGGCGACGGTCCTGAATGATCACCCTGGTAACGTACTGCTGCTGCACCAGGGATGCTAACCCTCCATTATAGCCATGTCACATGTGCCTATTTAAATGGTGCTGACCATTTCAGCAGCAGTGATACAAGCTCTCTCTGTAATTCCAGCACGTGCCTGGGAGGACTGGTGAACTGCAGAGAAGCTGACTGCAGCAAGACCTGCGTTGCCCATGGCGAGTCCCAGTACGTTCTCTTTGATAAACTTTGGCTGGAATACCAAAGCAACGACTGCAAAGTTTTGCTGACTGAAGTGAGTATCCACTAATTGCTCACTAATCTGTCTTTCTGTCTGATCAGTCATCTCTGGGTGATGACAGGAGATTCTTTGTCATCCGCAGTGAGACTTTGAATGAGAATGTCGTTGGCAAGTTTAGTAGGGCACCAACATTGATGCTTCAGTGACCCCCTGACCCCTTTTAAATCTTTCTCCTCTCATTTTAAACATGTGCTTCAGTCCCAGGGCCATCAGTGCACCATATTGGTTAACCCTTTCCTGTCATCGTTCTTGCGAACCTCCTCAGCACCCTCTCCAATGCCAGCGCATCCTTTCTTAGATAAGAGGCCCAAAACTCCTCACAATACTCATTTATCATCTGACATATAAAGTCTCAACATTACATCATTGCTTTTATGTTCTAGTCCTCTTGAAATGAACGCTAACATTGCATTTGCCTTCCTCACCTCAGACTCGACCTGCACGAAGACTCCCAAGTCTCTTTGCACTTACAATTTCTAAATTCAGTCTCCATTTAGAAAGTAGTCTACACTTTTATTCCTTCTCCTGAAGTGTGTGATCACACACTTCCTGACACTCTATTCCAGCTGCCACTTCTTAGTCCAGTCTCCTAATCTGTCCAAGTCTGTCAGCAGACTCGCTGCTCCCTCAGCACTGCCTGCCCCTCCAGCTCCGGTCACACTGCCACAGAAACCAGGATATCAAGATGGCAGTGCTGAACAGAAATGCAAGACTGGGAGAGTCTAAAGCTCAGAGGCACCGGTTTAACGTGAGAGGGGATCAGAGAAGCAACTTCTTCACACGGAGGTGGGCAGGCAGTATCTGTGGAAATGAAACAGTCGGTGTTTCAGGCTCAGACCCTTAATTAGGGCAGGAGCCAGATAACAGGGCCCCCCTCACCCACACACCGATCAGCAGCCAACTTGTACTCCCCCAACCCCCACCTACTTACTCTTATTCTGTCCCCTTTCTTTGCAATTCTCATGAAGGATTTCAGCCCGAGCTATCCAGGAATATAGGACCACCAGACTCAAAAGCTGCTACTTTCTCCAAGCAGTAAGGCTGATCAACACCTCCAGCCACTAACCCACCACCACTACCTTATCAACTCCTGTCAGAGTCACCTTATGTACAGATGCACCTGTGCCTAGTGTCACTTCATATATACACACACACATACAAATAATCAAAGTTCAAAGTACAGTTACTCTCAAAGTATGTATACATTATATCTGTCATATGCATTTATATTTGTTGTGTTTTTACTTTTATCTTACTGTGTTTTTTGTGCTGCATCGGATCCAGAGTAACAATTATTTCCTTCTCCTTTACACTTGTGTGCTGGAAATGACATTAAACTGTCTTGAATCTTGAATCAGAATCAGATTTAATACCACTGGTAAATGTCATGAATGTGTTATTTTGCAGCAGCAGTATTTTGCAATACAGGATGATAATAAAATACCAAATTACAATAAGATGTGGTGCTTAAAACAATGTTACTTCCTGTGGATTTCAGCTGAACAGGAATATTTGATGATTCCCATTGGAGCTGTGGGCAACGAGTCGCCCCTTATTGGCACCAGCTTTTCCAATCCATCTCAGATGAGTTTCCATGCTGTCTAAGAGGAGGACTTTACTAGCCTCTTCTCAAAGGCATTTAAGGATGAGCTATAAATGCTGGTACGGACATATATAGATACATAGGCATCTGTTAGACCCGTGAGACCGTGGATTTGCGCCTTGGAAGGTTTCCAGGGTGCAGGCCTGGGCAGGGTTGTATGGGAGATCGGCAGTTGCCCAAGCTACAAGCCTTCCCCTCTCCACGCCACCGATGTTGCCCAAGGGAAGGGCACTAGGACCCAAGCAGCTTGGCACCGGTGACGTCGCAGAGCAATGTGTGGTTAAGTGCCTCGCTCAAGGGCACAACACGCTGCCTCAGCTGAGGCTCGAACCAGTGACCTTCAGATCACTAGACCACTAGGCCACGTGCCAACTATGGTATGGATAATGATGGTGAGATTCATGGAGAATGATGTAAAAGTATCTTGAGAAGTCACCTGGGAGAAGGTCACAAAGAATCTGGATCAATGAAGTGAATGGGCAAAACGTTATTCTGTGCCTGTGGGGAAATACAAGGTTGTTGTCTTTGGGAGGAAGAATTGAGAGGCTGAGTCTGTTTTCCCCAGAGTGGAGGAAATGACTGTGTATTAAATTGTGAACGGTATAGCAGGTACCCTTTCCCCAGACAAAGGTGATCAAAATGAGAGGACGTGGTTTAGGGTAAACGACTTTGAGGAGTTCTTTACCAGAGAGGGGTGTGTGCCTGGAATGCACAGCTGGGGAGAATGGTGAAAGCAGAGCTACTGGGAGCGCTTACAAAGTGACTAGGTGAGCACTTGATCACTTAGGCATACAAGGCTATGGGCTAGTGATAGCCCATGGGATTAATATAGAAGGGTTGGCATGGGTTTGGTGGGATGAGTGGCCTGTTTCCATGTGCATGACTCTAGGATGCTGTTGATCAAATGGATAGAAACTGGAAAGAGTGTATGAAGGGCAAAAGTAAAGACAAAAACTAATTTTAAAAGGAATTTTTAACGAAGCTTTTCTAAGACGTTTATTCTACTATGTTCTTTCTGTTCCAATAGTCAATGCCGAACACCACAGACGTTCCCTTCAAGGTGGAGGTGCAGAATGCTGCCTGTGCTAGCTTTGGAAGTGGCATTTGCAGGAAGAACGTTTATGTCACTGTTGGCGCTGTTACCCTAACACTGGATAGCACAGATGGGGTGAGAACCACCACCTTTTGTAAAGTGATGTAACAAAAAGGGATGCAATGTGGTGAAAGTGTACGTTAGGCCAGTTAGTATTTACACTGAGAACAGATGATTCAGAGTTAACCCCTTGTTTGGAAATGGAAGGCAACTCTGAGACCTTTATTGGAATTCAACGGGGGGGGGGGGGTAAAGAATTAAACCTGTTAATTGTATAAACAGGGCTTCTTTGAAAGCTGGAAGAAGGTGTAATTGGCACTAATTATGGATCCATCTCGAATCAGCCTGTTCGCCTGATCACATCTGGAGCAATCTCTCTGAGAAAAGGAATCAGTTAACACTTTACGTTGAGTTGTAGAACACTACTGCACAGAAAGAGGCCTTTCAGCCCATCTAGTCTGTGCTTCTATTAATCTGCCTGGTCCTGTCAAGCTGCACTTGGACCAGAGCCCTCCATACCCCTCCAACCCATGTACCTATCCAAATTTCTCTTAAATGTTGAAATTGAACGCACATCCACCACTTGTGCTGGCAGCTCATTCCACACTCTCACCACCCTCTGAGTGAAGAAGTTTCCCCTCGTGTTCCCCTTAAACATTTCACCTTTCACCCTTAACCCATAACCTCTAGTTATACTTCAGTGGAAAAAGCCTGCTTACCAAAGGCTGAAAGTATTTAGTACTTACCTTATCTATACACCCCATAATTCTGTAATGTTCTATCAAATCTACCCTCATTCTCATACACTCCAGGGAATAAAGTCCTAACCTATTCAACCTTTCCCTATCACTCAGGACCTCACAGGACTCAAGTTCATTTACAGTTCATACCAGAGGAAGGCTATGGGCTGGTTCAGACAAGGTGACAGTGGACTGTTAGAGATTGCAGTGATGGAGCTATAACACCTGAACACTCCTTTTCAATTCCAGTTTTTGCACTTTGTGAACACCGATTGCCCTGCTGGGAGTCTGGTTAACAGCGTTAATATACAGTGAGTGGCCACCTCATTAGGTGCAGGAGAGGAACCTGGTGTGGTCTTCTGCTGCTGTAGCCCATCCACTTCAAGTGTGCATCCTGAGTTGCTCGTCTGCACACCACTGTTGTAACATGTGGTTATTTGGGTTATTGTCACCTTTCCATCAGCTTGAACCAGCCTGGCCACCCTCCTCTGACCTCTCTCATTAACAAGGCAGTTTGTCCACAGCTCACTGGATGTCTTTTTTTGTTTTTTGCACTATTCTCTGCAAAGATCTAGAGACCGGTTGTGAAATTCCCAGGGGTTCAGCAGTTTCTAGGGTACTCAAACCACCCCGTTTGGCACCACAGTCAAAGCACTTAGATCACATTTCTTCCCCATTCTGGTGTTTGGTCTGAACAACAACTGAACCTCTTGGCCATTTCTGCATGCTTTTATGCGTTGAGTTGCTGCCACATGATTGGCTGATTAGATATTTTCATTAACAAGTGGTCACTGAATGTAATAAGCTTCCTTTTGCTTTCAATATGTGCCTGTAAGGGGGTTTCTTCTTTCTTTATGTTACTGCGTGTGTTAATCAAAATGGCTTCTTTGTTTTGTTAAAAGTAAAAATGCTTCTTTGTTATGTTAACTGGTGAGAGAGTGCTTTCTCTCGCAGCTTGTTTGGGTTATAGTTGCTGATAACGAGGATTGTATTTGTTTGTTAACCAGTTGGGATAGATGTTGTTCTTTCTGGTGGGTCTGTAAGCTAGTGTTGTGCGGGGCTTTGGGGGAGATGGCGTGAGGGGGTTAGAGGGAGAAGACGCGATGTTGTAAGCTGGGCGATGGAACGGACCCCGAGCGGGGGTCCCGGGCCCAGGGTTTTCGGTGAGCAGAGGAGACGAGGACAGATTCGTGTGGAGCGTCTGGTCGACCACCGTGGTTGGTCCCAGGCGGCGGGTCGAGGAGGTCGGAGGAGATCGAATGGTGGCAAGAAGACTTTGTTAACTGAGCTCCAACGGTTGTGCACGAAGTGGTTGGACTTTGATAAGTTTGGCACCTTTTCTTTATTTTCTTTTCCTTCATATATACTGTATCGTTATTAATCACTTAGTTATAGTAATCTCTATAAAGTGTAATAATTTAATCGCATATGGTGTACTGTCTGTTATTGGGCGTGGTGGGGACATCACACAGCATCTACACAGGCTGATTACCCAGTCTGGCGGGCCCAAAGGCTGCTCCCCCTAGACGGAAGCAAGCTGAGCGAGCCTGAGGCCTACCAGGGGGCTACATGCCTTTTCAGAATTTATCCAAGTGCAGGGTTATGCACTTTGGGAGGTCAGGTTCAGTTAGGATGTGTAAATGATAGATTACAAGTACTGAAGCATAGAGGGACCTTGGTTGAAAGTCCATTGCCCTCTGAATGTGGCAACGCAGGTGTTGCCAGCAGTGAAGGTATGTGGTATTGTTAAATTCATAGACTGAGGCAGTTCATTACTAGTTCAGTTGTTTTAGCACAGCACTTGGCAGAATGGCCTGCTCTTGCATTGTCTTCCATGTCCTGTCTGGGATTTGCCTAAAACAAGAATCCTCTTGTCAAAAATATCAGTATCAATGAAATATAAATTTAGCCAGCATTGTCCTCTCTCTCTGTTGCCACAGATCATTCCGTATCCAGAAGACCCGAGCTCTCCATTCCGAATATCTCATCTCGGCTTCTTCGTCATTGTGGAAACTGTCATCGGCCTGACGGTATTGTGGGATTTACAGATGCAAGTGCTAGTTCAGATTAAACCTGAACTCATGGTGAGGTCATAATTCTTAAAATTAAAAACGAATATGCTTGTTTTACTTTTGCCCTGTATTTAATTGAGTAGCCGTGAGCGCCGGGTGAATGCACCTTGTGCGTTACGCCTGTCACAGTGCTCAGCTAGTTTTTCCCCTGCCTGTAGATGGTGGAATGGGCAGATCGGGCTATTGAAGGAACAATCCCTGGTGCACAGGTAGGTCATAAACAGGCATCGTAGGAGGGCTTAAAATATCACTCAGAGATTTGCTATCTCTCCTTCCATTGGATAATGACTGTCCAAAACCTCTCGGTCTGTGGGCATGAGATGTATTTTTTTCCTGTTTATCCAAATGGGAAACTTCTCTTTCTCATTAGGAAAGTTTTAAAGAATCTCCTGCCCCTATAGGAAGGTTGATGGTGTTGGGGAGTGTAGAAAGTTGTCATAGGTTACAACAAGACATTGACTGAGCTGAGAATCAGCAGATGGAGTTCAATCCAGTAAAGTGCAAAGTGATACAACACACACGAAGTGCTGGAGGAACTCAGCAGGTCAGGCAGCATCGATGGAGATGAATAAACAGTCAATGTTTCAGGTTGAGACCCTTCATCAGGACAACACACACAAAGTGCTGGAGGAACTCAGCAGGTCAGGCAGCATCTATGGAGATGAATAAATAGTCAATGTTTCAGGTCGAGACCCTTCTTCAGGACAACACACACAAAGTGCTGGAGGAACTCAGCAGGTCAGGCAGCATCTATGGAGAGGAGCAAAAAAGTCAACATTCCTGGAGAGTCTCGGCCCAAAACATTGACAGTTTGTTCATTAGTTTTTCCATAGATGCCGCCTGAACTTCTGAGTTCCTCCAGCATTTTGAGTGTGCTGCTTTGAATTTCCCACAACAGCACAATCTCCAGAGTTATTGATACATGTTGTAAGGTAGAACTTGATGGCAGAATACAGGGTTAACCGCAAGATTCTCAGTGTGGAGGAATAGAGGGATCTTGGGTTCCACATCCATAGATCCCTCACAGCTGAGGCACTAGTTGAAAGGGTGTTTAAGAAGGTGTATGTTGTGTTGTCCTCACAGTACACTTGGAATATTATGCTCAGTTCTGGTCATCTCACTATAGGAAGGACATGGAGGTTTTAGGGAGAATACAAAGGAGACTGACCAGCGTACTGCTTGATTGGAGAACATGTCTTATGAGGCTAGGCTGAGCAAGCGAGGACTTTTTACTTTGGAACAAAGGAAGATAAGAGGAGGCTTGATAAAGGTGTTTAAGATGATGAGGCATAGAAAGAATGGACAGTCAGCACCTTTTCCCGGGCTGGCAATTGCAACAGTGGTAATGGAAATGGTCTTATGAAAGGTAAATCACTTTTAACTAACGCGCACACTTTGATGAGGCGGCTCTCAATGTAGAAAAAGGTCGGCCACTAAGTTTGCTACATTTATGAAGTTTTAAAAGATCATTGTCCCAATCTATGGTAGCAGCCTGCTTTCATGAAATAACCTGTCTAACACTATTCTCCGTATTCTATTCTGCAATCAATCATCTTTGCTGGTATTTATTTTGGTATTCAGTTTTGAAACTTTGAAAAGCAGTATTTTGGCTCATTAATTTCTGACTTAATATCTTCCTGGAAATCATATTTGGACATTTTCCCGAGTTGAACTTCCTTTTTAAATAGTTAGCTTTTGTTTGTATTTTTCTCATGCATTGTAGCTTGTTGACTGAGAATAATCATTGTACAAAAAAAATTAAGCATGGGCCTTTGTAATAATTATCTTTCTTCTTCTCCAGAAATATGTGCATGGTTTTTGTGGAGAGGGAGATGAATCGGTGTCAGCTCATCTTCACAACATCAAAACACTTGGCTCAGATTATGGTAAACAGTGGGTTATGTCCATGGTGAGTGTGCAGGGTTCTTTGGGACAAGGTGTTCCCCATTCTTCATGTTATTTTAACATAGGGTCAACCGTCAGGCGAGGACAACAACTTCTCTACCTTCAGAGCTGGGTTTCAGCTCTCCTGAGGAGTTCAACTGTGATAATTTGTGTGCCACTTCCTCAGCTACCTTTCTAGTTATATATTTGTGCTGGTGTGACGATGATACTTCACGTGTACTGAGATGCAGTTTGTTTGTGAGCTGTCCATTCAGATCACACTTTCTTCCCCCTACCATCGGGCAGAAGATATAAAAAACACGTATGACCATGCTCAAGGATAGCTTCAATCCCGCTCTTAAATGATTGTTCACTAGTTCCCCAGTATGATAAAATAGTCTCTTGACCTCACAATTTACCTCATTATGGCCTTTTGCCTTATTGTGCCTGCACTGCACTTTCTCTCTAACTGTAACACTTTCTTCTGCACTCTGTTACTGTTCTCCCCTGGACTGCCTCAATGCGCTGTGTTCTGAAGTGATCTATGTGGATGGCATGCAAAACAGAGTTTTTCACTGGGCATCAGTACACATGGCAGCAATAAACTAATTTACCAATGTAAGTAACAATCACTATAACCTGGAATGGTCCGGAAGACTGGAAAATTGCAAATGTCACTCCACTCTTCAAGAAGAGAGGGAGGCAGAAGAAAGGAGGAACATGATAAAGTAGGCCAAAGATGGCATGGTTTCCTCAAGGGAAAATCTCGCCTGACAAATCTACTGGAATTCTGAGGAAATAACATGCAGGATAGACGATGGAAAATTGATGGATATTGTGTACTTGGATTTTTAGAAGGCCTTTGACAAGGTGCCACACACGAGGCTGCTTAACAAGCTATATGCCTATGGTATTACAGGAAAGGGTCTAGCAAGGATAAAGCGTTGGCTGATTGGCAGGAGACAAAGAATGGGAATAAGCCTTTCAGACTGGCAGCAGATACTAGTGGTGCTCCACAGGAGGCTGTGTAGGGGCCACTTCTTTTTATGATGGAATTGATGGCTTTGTGGCCAATTTTGCCATGATACAAAGATAATGGAGGGCAGGTAGTGCTGAGGAAGCAGGAAGGCTGTAGAAAGACAGACAGATTAGGAGAATTGGCAATGAAGTGGCAAATGGAATAAAGTGCTGGGACGTGTTTGGTCACGCATGCTGGTGGAAGAAATGAAAGCATAGACTGTTTTCTGAACAGGGAGGAAATTCAAAAATAAGAGGTGCAAAGGGGCTTGGGAGTCCTTGTGCAGGATACCCTAAAGGTTAATTTGCAGGTCGAGTTGGTGGTGAGGAAGGCAAATGCAATGTTAGCATTAATTTTGAGAGGACTAGAATTTAAAAGCAAGATGTAATGTTGAGTCTTGATAGAGCACTGGTGAGATCTCACTTGGTGTATTGTGTGCAGTTTGGGCCCCTATTTTAGAAAGGATGTGCTGACATCGGAGAGGGTTCACAGGAGGTCCATGAGAATGATCCTGGGAATGAAGGGGTTATCATATGAGGAGAGATCGATGGCTTTGACCCTGTACTCGCTGGAATTTTGAAGAATGTTGGTAGGTGGGGAGAATCTCATCGAAACCTGTCATTATGTTTGGATGTGGCCTAAATGCGGAGAGAGAGACTGAAGCAGGTGAACTGTTCAGTAACTTTAATGAGACCTGTTGTGGAATTTAAAGAAAAACAATAAATGCTCGTCCAGCAGGGCTGTTAATGAAAACTCAAACTAAAAGTTTAGCACCAACACTGGAAGCAATAACTAAACACTTAATGAATACAGCTCCTTTACAGCATCAGTCAAAGCGGTAACCCTTTTACCCAGACAAGTACGAGGGTAAGCAGGGAGGACAAGACTAGAATGAAAAGGGAGTTAAATGCCATCAGAACGAAACAGTAAATAGCTGGAACATGCATATTCATGAGTGCAGTTGTCAAATGTGTTGCACAGCCTGGCTATGAGGGCTCATAGAGTCTATGGATGTTTAGGGCCCCCTCCCTTGGTGCTTCTCCTGAGGCACCACAGACCTGTACCTGCCGGACGTCCTGGTTGAGAGTTTTGTCAAGAATTGCATTGGCCGTCACTGCAAATGTTCCTGAGGACCATACCCCTCCCAATCTACCAGGTATTGGACCTTGCCCCACAAGGCAGAACAGGGTTGTCTCCAGCTCCTGGTTTACTCTCTCAGTCTGGCTGTTAGATTGGTGGTGGAAACTAGATGAGCGTCTGGCTGTGGCTCCGACAAAAGAACATACAATACTTGGATAGTAAATTCACCTTGAACTTTGTCAATCCAGTTGTCCGTGAACCTCTCTAAGCTGATCAACACCTCCACCCACTAACCCACCTCTCCACACCCCCTACCTTATGTACAGACACTCCTGTGCCTGGTGTCACTTTATGCAGATAAGCTATCTTATTTAATAATATTTATTTTGTTTTTTATTATTCCATTCCTTATTGTGTTTATTTCTGCTGCATTAGATCCAGGGTAATAATTATTACGTTCTCCTTTGCAATGTGTACTGGAAATAACATTAAACAAACTTGAATCTTGAAGCTTTGTGGCTAATCCTATGGCCATTTGGAAATCCTTTCTTCTCAATCTCACAATCTCAGATTTGGTTCTCTCTCTATTAGGCTAAAATCCATAAAACCATAAGATATAGGAGCAGAAGTAGACCATTTGGCCCATCGAGTCTGCTCCGCCATTCAATCATGAGCTGATCCAATTCTTCCGGTTATCCTCACTCTCCTGCTTTCACCCCGTACCCTTTGATGCCCTGGCTAATCAAGAACCTATCTATCTCTGCCTTAAATACACCTAATGATTTGGCCTCCACAGCCACTCGTGGCAACAAATTCCACAGACTTACCACCCTCCGACTAATTTCTCCACATCTCAGTCCTGAAGTCATGCCCTCTTGTCCTAGAATCTCCTACCATAGGAAATAATTTTGCCATATCTAATCTGTTCAGGCCTTTTAACATTCGGAATGTTTTTATGAGATTCCCCCCTCATTCTCCTGAACTCCAAGGAATACAGTCCGAAAGCTGCCAGATGTTCCTCATACAGTAACCCTTTCACTCCTGGGATCATTCTCGTCAATCTTCTCTGAACCCACTCCAATGTCAGTATATCCTTTCTAAAATAAGGAGCCCAAAATTGCACACAATACTCCAAGTGTGGTCTCATGAGTGCCTTATAGAGCCTCAACATCACATCCCTACTCTTATAGTGATTATAATTCTATCTCCTTTACAATAGCATTGCAAGTTAGAAAAGCATTTAATTGGAGTAAGGGGGATTATGAGGCTATCAGGCAGGAAATTGGAGGCTTAAATTGGAAGTGGATGTTCTCAGGGAAAAGTACAGAAGAAATGTGGCAAATGTTCAGGGGACATTTGTGTAGAGCTCTGTATAGGTATGTTCCAATGAGACAGGGAAGTTATGGTAGGGTACAGGAACCGTGGTGTACAAAGGCTGTAATAAAACTAGTCAAGAAGAAAAGAAAAGCTTACAAAAGCTTCAGAGAGCTAGGTAATGTTAGAGATCCAGAAGATTATAAGGCTACTAGGAAGGAGCTTAAGAAGGAAATTAGGAGAGCCAGAAGGGGCCATGAGAAGGCCTTGGCAGGCAGGGTTAAGGAAAACCCCAAGGCATTGGACAAGAATGTGAAGAGCAGAAGGATCAGACATGAAAGAATAGGACCTATCAAGTGTGACAGTGGGAAAATGTGTATGGAACCGGAGGAAATAGCAGATGTACTTAATGAATACTTTGTTTCAGTATTCACTATGGAAAAGGATCTTAGTGATTGTAGTGATGACTTGCAGCAGACTGAAAAGCTTGAGCAAGTAGATATTAAGAAAGAGGATGTGCTGGAGTTTTTGGAAAGCATCAAGTTGGATAAGTCACTGGGACCAGACGAGATATACCCAAGGCTACTGTGGGAGGTGAGGGAGGAGACTGCTGAGCCTCTGGCAATGATCTTCGTATCATTAATGGGGATGGAAGATGTTCCGGAGGATTGGAGGGTTGCGGATATTGTTCCTTTATTCAAGAAAGAGAGTAGAGGTAGCTCAGGAAATTATAGACCAGTGAATCTTACCTCAGTATTTGGTAAGTTGATGGAGAAGATCCTGAGAGGCAGGATTTATGAACATTTGGAGAGGTATAATATGATTAGGAGTAGTCAGCATGGATTTGTAAAGGTCAGGTTGTACCTTACAAGCCTGATTGAATTTTTTGAGGATGTGACTAAACACAATGATGAAGGACGAGCAGTAGATGTAGTGTGTATGGATTTCAGCAAGGTATTTGATAAGGTACCCCATACAAGGCTTATTGAGAAAGTGAGGAGACATGGGATACAAGGGGACATTGCTTTGCGAATCCAGAACTGGCTTGCCACAGAAGGCAAAGAGTGGTTGTAGACAGGTCATATTCTGCATGGAGGTCCGTCACCAGTGGTGCACCTCAGGGATCTGTTCTGGGACCCTTACTCTTCATGATTTTTATAAATGACCTGGATGAGGAAGTGGAGGGATGGGTTAGTAAGTTTGCTGATGACACTAAGGTTGGAGGTGTTGTGGATAGTGTGGAGGGCTGTCAGAGGTTACAGCGGGACATTGATAGGATACAAAACTGGGCTGAGAAGTGGCAGATAGAGTTCAACCCAGATAAGTATGAAGTGGTTCATTTTGGTAGGTCAAATATGTTGGCAGAATATAGTATTAATGGTAAGACTCTTGACAGTATGGAGGATCAGAGGGATCTTGAGGTCCGAGTCCATAGGACACTCAAAGCAGCTGTGCAGGTTGACTCTGTGGTTGAGAAGGTGTACGGTGTATTGGCCTTCATCAATCGTGGCATTGAGTTTAGGAGCCAAGAGGTAATGTTGCAGCTCTATAGGCCTGGTCAGACCCCACTTGGAGTACTGTGCTCAGTTCTGGTCACCTCACTATAGGAAGGATGTGGAGGCCATAGAAAGGGTGCAGAGGAGATTTACAAGGATGTTGCCTGGATTGGGGAGCATGGCTTATGAGAATCGGTTGAGTGAACTCGGCCTTTTCTCCTTGGAGTGACGGAAGATGAGAAGTGACCTGATAGAGGTGTACAAGATGATGAGAGGCATTGATCGTGTGGATAGTCAGAGGTTTTTCCCAGGGCTGTAATGGTTGCCACAAGAGGACACAGGTTTAAGGTGCTGGGGAGTAGGTACAGAGGAGATGTCAGGGGTAAGTTTTTTACTCAGAGAGGTGAGTGTGTGGAATGGGCTGCCGGCAGCAATGGTGGAGGTGGATACAATAGGGTCTTTTAAGAGACTGTTGGATAGGTACATGGAGCTTAGAAAAATAGAGGGCTATAGGTAAGCCTAGTAATTTCTATGGTAGGGACATGTTCGGCACAACTTTGTGGGCCGAAGGGCCTGTATTGTGCTGTAGGTTTTCTATGTTTCTATATTCTATACCTCTAGAAATGAACGGCAACATTGCATTCGCCTTCTTCACAACCGACTCAGGGCAGTAATTTCCAGATCCCATTGTCAATATTTTATATTGTGCTCGAACCTGATTAAATCCACTTTCTTATGTTTCTTTCTCATCACAGTGCAAACCTCTTCTGGTGGACATTCCGAAAGCAGAGGACGTTGGTTACGCGGAGACTCAGTGCAACCAGTTATTGGGTAAACTGTTCTCCTCATGTCATCAAGAGGTAGGAGTCACAACTCGTGCTCAACCTTTACAACTATAGAAACATGCACGATGCCGAATTGTGCAGGAAACGTGCATGATTCCAAATTGTGCAGGAAACGTGCACTATTCCGAAATGTGCAGGAAACGTGCACGATGCTGAATTGTGCAGGAAACGTGCATGATTCCAAATTGTGCAGGAAACGTGCACTATTCCAAATTGTCCAGGAAATGTGCACTATTCCGAAATGTGCAGGAAACACGCCACAATGCCGAATTGTGCAGGAAACATGCACGACTCCAGATTGTGTTGGAAACGTGCACAATTCCAGATTGTGCGGGAAATGTGCTAATGCCGAATTGTGCAGGAAATGCCTACCTCTGGTAACTGTACAACATTTCTCCAACGTAATCTCACAGACTTTCCACTGCTCCAAACCTACACAGACATCTTATACCTTATACAGACATCTACCAGGCACTTATCCCCTCCCTTACAAGTGGAGATGTAATGCAATGCAGGATGATGGGGTGGGGTATGAGACAGAGGGGAGAGGATTGTGAGTGGTGTGGAATATAACCACAGTTCTGCAATATTGATTTCGGGCATTTTCGAATCCAGCACAGCACCTGAGGAATTTAGATTAAACTAATTAAATAAAAATTCATAATTAAAACAAATGATTTCACCACTAGTGACCATGAAACTACTAGAGAGTCATTAGCCCCTCTGCTCATGTCTATACTGGCTATCTCCGTCTGCAATCTCAATCCTGACGCAGCATGTCAACTCAATACATCAACAATTGGGATCCCCAGACGCTGCCTGACTTGTTGAGTTCCTCCACAGATTGCTTGTTGTTCCACATTCCAATGTCCACAGTCTGTTGTGTCTTCAAGATAATCTACCACTTCCTTACAGAATGGAATTTCTTTGGCCAAAGGGTAGTGAATCTGTGGAATTCTTTGCCCCAGATGGCTGTGGAGGCCATCATTGAGTATACTTGAAGTGGAGGTTGACAGATTCTTGATTAATCGGCAAGAGAATGTGGTTGAGAGGAATAATAAATCACCAATAATAGAATGACGGAACCGACTTGATGGGCTGAATGGCCTAACTCTGCTCCTATGTCTTATCATCAGTAGCAAAACACAAACTGCTGGAGGAACTCGGTTAGTTTGGCTGCAATAAATTGTCGATGGGTCTCGGCTGGAAATATTGACTCAACACAGATGCTGCCTGACCTGCTGAGTTCCTTCAGCATTTCCTGTGTGTTGCCCTGGATTTCCAGCATCTGAAGAATCCCTTGTGTTTATGATCTTGCATCTTTATCTGGTTAGTTAGTTATTACTGAAATATGGCTGCAGGGTAACCGATATTACAGATTATACACTGTCACAGAAGAACAGGCACAAGGAGGCAGGAAGTGAGTGAGTGGTGCTGCTGATATGAAGGTGGTGGGTAGTGATGGAGAATTGGTTTTGGTGGATTTCACGGCTTGCTGGGGAAGGAAGACATGGGTGTGTGTGGTCTAAAAACTTCCAAACGTGATCTCTCAATAGCTCAGAGCATAAATGGGGAAATATCAAGGGCACATTTGAATGGAATACAATTTGTTTTGGAAATTTTAATTCATATTCAACGGATTTTTACATCTTCAGGAGAATTCTCACAGGAACAAATTCCATTCTCAATGCAAATTTGACTGGACAAACCCAGCTGATGAAGTATCAAAGAAGAGGAATTTGTGGAATGAGCTTTTTACTGCATTTCTCTCAAACAGGACAGCAGACAGAAAATGGAACAAGGATGATATGATTTACTTTAATTTATTGGTGCTAGAATTGGGATATTAGTTTTGTTCTTCATTCCCTCTACATTCTAATTTTAGTTGCCATTAATTTCTTTTGGCACTGTCAACATCTTGTTTCTCTAGATTCACGTTGACCAGTATTACAAATCCTGCAAATCGGTGACTGCAAAATGCTACAAAGGAAAGGGGGATATGTGTTACTGTGGCTCCATTGCTGCCTACAGCCAAACATGTTGCCGGGAGGGCATCACCATTGACTGGAGGAAGCCGGACAATTGCCGTAAGTAACATCACTTGCTGACTGTAGTTTCTTATAAATTGTACAATTTTGAAAATCATCTTTCCGCTTTTCATTAAAATAAATAAGGAAATAACAGCCTTATTGTGGACCACCTTGTTTTCAGTTCATGCAGTCAGTTAAATTCAGAACTGAGAATTAACTTTATACATTTTGACTTCATTGGCATGAATTCCATTCCTAATGAATGACGGGAGTTATATACAGACCCTGAACAGTAGTCAGGACGAGGGATATAAATTTCAATGGAAGACAGAAAAGGCATGTAAACTGGGTAACATGATAGTCATGGGGAGATTTCAATATGTATGAAGCTTGGGAAAATCAGGTTGATGCTGGATCCCAAGAGGGAATCTCTAGAATGCCTACAAGATGGCTTTTTAGAACAGTATGTGGTTGAAACCACTATGGGGAAAGGCAATTCTGGATTGGGAGTTTTGGAATGAAACAGATTTGATTAAGAAGCTTCAGGTAAAGGCACCTGTAGAGATAGTGATCATAATATAACCGAATTCACACTGCAATTTGAGAGGGAGAAAATAAAGTCAGATGTATCAGCTATACCCTAGAGTAAAGGGGAATTGCAAAGAGGAGCTGACCAAAGTTGATTGGAAAAGAACACTGGCAGGGATGATGGTAGAGCAGCAATGGCTGGAATCTCTTGGGGCAATTCGGAAGGCGCAAGATAGATACATCCCGAAGTGTTCTAAAGGGAGGAGGAGGCAACTGTGGATGAGAAGGGAAGTCAAAACCAACATAAAAGCAAAAGACAAGGCATATGATAGAGCAAAAATTAGTGGGAAGTTAGAGAATTGGGAAGCTTTTAAAAACCAACAGAAGGCAACTAAAAAAATGAGAGAAAAGATGAGATATGAAGTTAAACTAGCCAATAATTTCAAAGAGGATACCAATAGCTTTCTCAAATATGTAAAGAGTAAAAGAGAAACAAGTAGATATCAGACTGCTGGACAATGACGCTGAAATGAGATAAGGAAATAGCAGATGAACTGAATAAGTGTTTTGGTCAGTCTTCACTATGGAAGACATTAGCAGTATGCCAGAAATTTGAGAGTGTCAGGAAGCCGAAGTCAGTGTAGTTGATATTACTAAGGAGGAGGTGCTTTGGAAGATGAAAACTCTGAAGGTAGATAAGTCACCCAGATCAGATGGACTATAGCCCAGGGTTCTGAAAGAGGTGGCTGAAGAGATTATGAAGGCATCAGTGATGACCTTTCAAGAATCACTAGGTTCTGGAGGACTGGAAAACTGAAAATATCACTTCACTCTTCAAGAAGGGAGGGTGACAGAAGAAAGGAAATTATAGGCCAAATAGCCCTTCTTCAGTATTTGAGAAGCTGTTGGAGTCTATTATTATGGATGTGGTTTCAGGGTAGTTGGAGCCACATGATAAAGTAGGACAAAGTCAGCATGGTTTCCTTAAGGGGAAATCTTGCCCGACATATCCGTTGGAATTCTTGCAGGAAGTAACAAGCAGGATAGACAAAGGAGAGTTAGAGGATGTTTACTTGGATCTTCAGAAGGACTTTGACAAGGTGCCACACGGGCTGCTTAATAAGGTAAGAGTCCATGGTGTTACATGAAAGATACAAGCATGGATAGAGCTTTGGCTGATTGGCAAGAGCAAAGAGTGGGAATAAAGGGATCGTTTTCTGTTTGGCTGCCAGCGGCCAGTGGTATTCCACAGGAATCGACTTTGGGACCGCTTCTTTTCACATTATATGTTAATGATTTGGATGACCAGAAGACCATAAGATATAGGGGCAGAATTAGGCCATTTTGCCCATTGAGTCTGGTCTGCTACTTCATCATGGCGGATCCAATTTCCCTCTCAGCCCCAATCTCCTGCCTTCTCCCCGTATCCCTTCATGCCCCGACCAATCAAGAACCTGTCAACTTCTGCCTTAAATATACATAAAGACATGGCCTTCACAGCTGCCTGTAGCAATGAATTCCACAGATTCACACATCTCTCTGGCTAAAGAAATTCCTCATCTTCATTCTAAAAGGACACCCCTCTGTTCTGAAGCTGTGTCCTCTGGTTTCAGACTCTCCCTGAAAACATCCTCTCCACATCCACTCTATCAAAGCCTTTCACCATTTGTTAGGTTTCAAAGAGAATGCCCCTCATTCTTCTGGATTCCAGTGAATACAGGCCCAGAGCCGTCAAACGCTCTTCATATGACAAGACATTCAATCCTGGGATCGTTTTCATGAACCTCCATTGAACCCTCTCCAGTTTTAGCATCTCCTTTTGAAGATAAGGTGCCCAAAATTGCACACAATACTCCAAGCGAGGCCTCACCCTTGCTTTATAAAGTCTCAACATTGTATCCTTGCTATTATGTTCCAGCCCTCTTGAAATTAATACTAACATCACATTTGCCTTCCTCACCACAGACTCAACCTGCAAATTAACCTTCAGGGAATTCTGCTCAAGGTTTCCAAGTTCCTTTGTGCCTCAGTGTTTGTATTTTCTCCCCATTTGGAAAATAGTTTACCCTTTCATCTCTTCTACCAAAGTGTATGGCTACTAAGGAAGTACACTAAGGAAATCAAAGATAGTACCAAGTTAAAAGCTCGTGTGTCCAAAGTTGCAAACAGTAGTGGGGGACTGGAGGATTGGGAAAACTTTAAAAAGCAACAGAGAACAACTAAGCAAGAAATAAGGAAAGGGAAAATAGAGTATGAAAGTAAATTAGCATAAAATATAAAAACAGATAGCAAAAGTTTTTATAAATATATAAAGTGGAAGAGGGTGGCTAAAGTCAACGTAGGTCCTTGGAAGACGAGAAGGGGAAATTGATATTGGATGATAAGGAAATGGCTGAGACGTTGAACGACTATTTTGTGCCGGTCTTCATGGTGGAGGACACGTCTAATATGCCAATAATCTAATATGTTATGGACAAAATGGGAGGTGAGGACCTCGATAAAATCACTGTCATTAAAGAGATGGTGATGAGCAAACTAGAGGGCCTGAAGGTCGATAAGTCCCCTGGTCCTGATGGGATGCATCCCAGGGTGCTGAGGGAATTGGCGGAGGTTATAGTAGACACGTTGGTAATCATTTATCAAAACTCTTTAGACTCTGGGCAGGTCCCGGCAGATTGGAAAACAGCAAATGTCAAGCCACTTTTTCAAAAGGGATGTAGGCAAAAGGCGGGCAACTAGAGGCCAGTTAGCTTAACATCTGTAGTTGGGAAAATGCTTGAAGCTGTCACAAAGGAAGAAATAGCGAAACATTTAGAAAGGAGTGGTTCCATTAGACAGATGTAGCATGGATTCAGAAAGGGCAGGTCCTGTTTAACGAAGTTACTGGAGTTCTTTGAGGACATAATGACTGCAGTGAATAGAGGGGAACAGGTGCATGTCGTATAATTGGATTTCCAGAAGGTGTACGATAAGCTGCCACACAAGAGACTTATAAATAAGATACGGATGCATGGAGTCAGGGGAAGTGTATTGGCAGGATAGTAGATTGGTTAAGCGATAGAAGGCAGAGAGTTGGTATAAATGGGTATTTCTCCGGTTGGCAGTCAGTGGTGAGTGGGGTGCCGCAGCTGTTTACCATTTACATTGATGATTTGGAAGAGGGGACTGAGTGTAGTGTGGCAAAATTTGCTAATGACACTAAACTGAGTGGAAAGGCGAATTGTACAGAGGATGTGGTGGGTCTACAGAGGGATATAGATAGGTTAAGTAGGTGGGCCAAGGTCTGGCAAATGGAATACAATGTTGGTAAATGTGAGATCATCCATTTTGGAAGGAATAATAGAAGAGCAGATTGTTATTTAAATGGTGAAAGATTTCAGCATGCTGTTGTGCAGAGGGACTTGGAAGTGCTTGTTCATGAATCGCAAAAGGTTGACTTGCAGGTGCAACAGGTTATTAAGAAGGCAAATAGAATATTGGCCTTCATTGCTAGAGGGATTGAATTCAAGAGCAGGGAGGTTATGCTGCAACTATACAGGGTACTGGTGAGGCCGCACCTGGAGTACTGTGAGCAGTTCTGGTCTCCATACTTGAGGAAGGATATACTGGCTTTGGAGGCAGTGCAGAGGAGGTTCACCAGGTTGATTCCAGGGATGAAGGGGTTAACCTATGAGGAGAGATTGAGTCGCCTGGGACTATACTCTCTGGAATTCAGAAGAATGAAAGGGAATCTTATAGAAACATACAAAATTTTGAAAGGGATAGATAAGATAGAAGTAGGAAAGTTGTTTCCATTGGTAGGTGAGACTAGAACTAGGGGACATTCCCTCAAGATTCAGGGGAGAAGATTTAGGATGGAGATGAGGAGAAACTGTTTTTCCCAGGGAGTGGTGAATCTGTGGAATTTTCTGCCCAGGGAAGCAGTTAAGGCTTCTTCACTAAATATATTTGAGGTACAGTTAGATAGGTTTTACATAGTAGGGGAATTCAGGGTTATGGGGAAAAGGCAAGTAGATGGAGCTGAGTTTATGAACAGATCAGCCATGATCTTATTGAATGGTGGGGCAGGCTCGATGGGCCAGGTGGCCGACTCCTGCTCCTATTTCTTAAGTTTTTATTTTCTTATGACAATTAGTGTTGAGGAAGCAGGGAGTTTGCAGAAGGACTTGGACAGTTGGGGAGAATGGGGAAAGAAGTGGCAGATGAATATAGTGTAGGGAAGTGTCTGGTCATGCACTTTGGTAGAAGAAATAATGACATAGACTATTTTCTAAATGGGGAGAAAATTCAATAATCAGAGGTGCAAAGGGGCTTGGGATTCCTTGTGTTGAACTCCCTGAAGTTTAACTTGCATGCTGAGTCAGTGGCAGGGAAAGCAAATTGAGAGAACTAGAATATAAGTACAAGATGTAATAATGAGGCTCTATAAGGAATTGATCAGACCACACTTGGAGAACTATGAACAGTTTTGTGCTCCTATCTAAGAAAATATGTGCTTGCTTTGGAGGGAGCCCAAAGGAGGTTCAGGAGAATTATCAGGAACGGAAGGCTTGACGTATGAGGAGTGGTTGATGGCTCTGGGTCTGTATGCACCGAAGTTCAGCGGGGGGGGAGGGGATCTCACTGAATCCCATTGAATATTGAAATGTCTAGACGGAGTGGATGTGGAGAGGATGTTTCCTATTGTCAGTGAGTCTAGGACCAAAGGTCACAGTATCAGTGTAGAGGGATGTTCAGTTAGAACAAATATAAGAAAATTTGTTAGGCAGAGTGTGGTGAATCTGTGGAATTCATTGCCACAGACAGTTGTGGAGACCAAGTCATTGAGTATATTTAAAATGGAGGTTGATAGTTTTTTGTTAGTCAAAGCGTCAAAGGTTACAGGAGAATGAGGTTGGGAGCAATAATAAATCAACCATGATGGGATGGTGGAGAAGACTCGATGGGCCAAATAGCCCAATTCTGCTCCTATGTCTTATGGTCTTATCTGCATTCTTGCCTTAGTAATGGTCAAATACTTGCCTTTTTCCACATCTTCTGGAAATATCTCAAAGCAAAAAAACTTTAAAAATATCAGATACCACCTTGTTAATTTCTTGTCATTATTTCTGTAAACCTCTTGCATTTCCTGGATAATATTGTGAGTATGATGATTTCATCACTCTGCAATGTTACTATCACATCTGCACATGTGAATTCAGACCAGGACTAAGCACTCAACTGCTCGATCACCCAGGCTGATCAGATTGCTATCTCAATGCCCTTGATAGCTTTAAAATCAATAATTCTACTTCCAGCATTTTTTAAGGAACAAAGTTCTAAAGATTCATTGTCCTCTGAGAGAAAAAAAACCCACCTCATTTTTTGCTTAAATAGTAAAAACCAACACCATCACACTGAGCACGGGGGCCCCCCAGGGTTGTGTGCTCAGTCCACTGCTGTTCACTCTGCTGACCCATGACTGTGCAGCAACACACAGCTCAAACCATATCATCAAGTTCGCCAATGACACGACCGTGGTGGGTCTCATCAGCAAGAACGATGAGTCAGCTTACAGAGAGGAGGTGCAGTTGCTAACAGACTGGTGCAGAGCCAACAACCTGTCTCTTAATGTGAACAAAACAAAAGAGATGGTTGTTGACCTCCGGAGGGCACGGAGCGACCACTCCCCGCTGAACATCGATGGCTCCTCGGTAGAGATCGTAAAGAGCCCCAAATTTCTTGGTGTTCACCTGACGGAGAATCTCACCTGGTCCCTCAACACAAGCTCCATTGCAAAGAAAGCCCAGCAGTTTCTCTACATTCTGTGAGGCTGAGGAAAGTCCATCTCCCACCCCCCATCCTCATCACATTCTACAGGGGTTGTATTGAGAGCATCCTGAGCAACTGCATCACTGCCTGGTTCAGAAATTGCACCATCTCGGATCGCAAGACCCTGCAGCGGATAGTGATGTCAGCTGAGAAGATCATCGGGGTCTCTCTTCCCGCCGTCATGGACATTTACACTACACGCTGTATCCGCAAAGGAAACAGCATTATGAAGGACCCCACGCACCCCTCATACAAACTCTTCTCCCTCCTGCCATCTGGGAAAAGGCACCGAAGCATTCAGGCTCTCACGACCAGACTATGTAACAGCTTCTTCCCCCAAGCCATCAGACTCCTCAATACCCGAAGCCTGGACTGACACCTTGCCCTACTGTCCTGTTTATTATTTATTGTAATGCCTGCACTGTTTTTGTGCACTTTATGCAGTCCAGTGTAGGTCTGTAGTCTAGTGTAGCTTTCTCTGTGTTGTTTTTTTTAAGTAGTTCAGTCTAGTTTTTATACTGTGTCATGTAACACCATGGTCCTGAAAAACGTTGTCTCATTTTTACTGTGTACTGTACCAGCAGTTACGGTCGAAATGACAATAAAAGTGACTTGACTTGACTTGACGAACGGGAACCCATGGTTCTAGATTTTTCCATGGCCACTCAGAGTCTTAGATGTTTCAATTCAACTCTCGCTCTTCTCAACTCCAGCAACACAAGTCAATCCCACCAACTTCTTCTGACAGGTCAACTTTCTGAACTCAAGACTATAAAGCTTCTCAAGTTGCAACACACAAGGGACCTGGAGGAGCTCGACGGGTCAGACAGCATCTATAGAGGGAAATGGACAGTCGATGTCTCAGATTGAGACTCATCACTGGGGCTATCCATTTCCCTCTATAGATCCTGGCTGACCTGCTGAGTTCCTCCAGGTCTCTCTCTCTTTCACTCACTTCTCCCGAAGGAAGGTCCTTGTGTTTGAGTAAGAGAGTCTCTCTCCCTCAATGCTGTTGGTGGATGGGGCTGGACAAGGTTTAATCGACTTGGATTGTAGGTTTCGACTCTAATTTAGGTTTATGATGCGTTCTCATTCTAGTTTAGTTTGTTACTACTTCTGAGCAATTTTTGAATCGGGGTGGCCACAGATGATGAAATTTGCCTTTTGATTTTATGTTTTATATTCTGTGTTTTCACTCTTTCTGTGCTGCCATTTGTGTGATATTTTCCCGTTGGGGGGAAGGAGCGTTTGATGTTTGACATTTTTCTTTGAACAGGTTGGTTCCATGGTGTTTCTTTGTTTCGTGACTGTCTGTGGGGAAGAAGAATCTCAGGGTTGACTACACCATTCGCAGTTTGATAATGAATGTGCTTTGAACCTTTGAATGTTTCTGTGATGCTCCGCATTTCCAGTATCTGCATTCCCTTGGGTCTCCAAAGCTCCTCCCATCTGTGATTTGTAAATATCGTCACGAGTTCCTGAGTTGATATTGTCCAGATCACACAAAGGATGCAAAAATCTGTCCAACTACTTCCTTCAGAAATAAGTTATCATAAATAACCAATAATTTATCATAGCATAAAGCAGAATGAATAAATGTATTTATCACAGATTGAATCTCAAGGTTGTATATGGTGTATATGTAATTTACTTTGAACTCTGAACAGGTCACCTTGCCAAATGTGGGACATTTAGAACTAAGTTTGAGCTACCTATAAAATTAATAGCAGGATTTCTGTAGCATTTATCTCAATCAGTTTTTTTCTATGTAATACTTCTAACAAAAGTCAAATTATAATTGAGAATATCTTTGCTCTGTGTTTCAGCATCTGACTGTGAGAATTATAACCGAGGTATGTTGTGCTTTCCTTGCCTGACACTTGTGACTGATCCTGTGATCTGAGTAAGCAGCACCTTCATTCTGTCTGATGTGTTAGATAGAGAAAGCTGTTCATCATATAAGGAACAGAACAGTTATGTTGCAGTGACTTTTACCATAAAACATCATTCACATATTCACTGTTCTGAGTTTAAACATTGTACAAAAGTAACGTGATTTTTGGGGATCGGTCCTGGGTCTGTTCTTTATAATCTGTCTTAAATATTTAGATCATAATGTGGAAAACTGTTCCAGTTAGTTTGAGGATGACACCAAGATTGAGGGGGCCGTGCTTATCAAAGCTTGAAAAGTGATCTGGATCAGCTGAAAATTGGCAGATGGAATTCAATGCAGACAAGTGAAGGGTTTACACGGTGAATAATAGGGCACTGAGGTGTGGAGTGGAACAATGGGACCTTGAAATACTGATCCATAATCCAGAATTCCCTGGCAGTGGCATCACAGGCAGACGGGCTTGTAAAGAGAGCTTTTGGCCTTTATAAATCAGATTTTCGAGTACAAGAGTTGAGATTCGATGTTGAAATTGGATAAGACATTGATGAGGCCAAATTTGGAGTATTGTGTGCAGTTCTGGTCACCTACCTACAAGAAAGATGTCAATAAGATTGAAAGAGGGCAGAAAAGCCTTTTGAGGATGTTGCTAGGAATTCAGGACAGGGAAAAGTTGAATAGGTTAGGACTTTGTTCTCTGGAGTGCAGGAGAATGAGGACAGATCTTACAGAGGTACAGTAAACAAAATTGGAGTGGAGTGAACCATCAGCCCCAGCACTTACTTCACAGATTAACTCAAAGTGGTAGTTTCAGGACCAGAGGCTGGAGACAGAAAATCCTAGAATGATGGATGCTGATATCATAGAATCTATAAACTTTACAGCAAGACAGGAGTCACTCAGCCCATCATGTCCAGTCTTGCCAAAAGTAGAGCTACCTGGGGTTTCAATACAATAGGCTGTACAAGTGAGATTCTAAGTTGATAATGTTATTACCTTCTCCCTCTGCTGTCCAGGAGTCTGGCATTGCATGCTGCAGGGAAAGAGATTTTGAAATTAGTGAGGTTAGATTCTAAACATTAGATGACAAATGATGTTTATCCTTTTTCCTTTCAGAACCTGGCACCGGACCGCTTTCTATCTTTAATAAGAATGGTCAGGCCATTTCCGTAGAGGCGGCCAGCCGAGGTCTGTCGTTAGAAAAGCAGAGCAGCTCGAAGGAACTGTGGACAAGCTTTATGGTCACACCGGCTCTGTACAAAGGTAATGCCAGTAAGTGAGACGTTCTGACAGAGCCCACATTGTGCTAGCAGTTGCTTTGTTACCTTAACTGTGGCTTAGAGTCATAGAGTGATGGAACACTACAGCACAGATTCAGGCCCTTCAGCCCATCTAGTCCGTGGCAAACTGTTATTCTGTCAAAGAGTCATTTAACACTACAGCACGGATACAGGCCCTTTGGCCCAAAGAGTCTGTGCTGAACCATTAATGTGCCCGGTCCCACTGACCTGCACCCAGACAATCCCCCTCCACACCTACCACCCATGTACCTTCACACTACGCCTCTTGGTTGTTGAGATATTTTTTAATGCAGATGAAATCACCTTCCAGCTTGTGTTCCTTCCCCTCCACCCACCTTCTTATTCTGGCATCTTCCCGCTTCCTTTCCAGTCCTGATGAAGGGTCTCAGCCGGAAACATTGACTATTCTTTCCGTAGATGTTTCTGATGATGTGCTGAATTCCTCCAGCATTTTACGTGTGCTGCTCTGGATTTCCAGCATCTGCAGAGTCTCTTGTATTGAATTTTTAAAAACATTCCTTTCCTTCTGAGTGATCCGCTGAGAAAATCTCTGTCCTTTCTTGGGAAGAGTGGGGGCGAGGATTAGTAGTGGGTAAGAGGACATTTCCCCAGAAGAGGTGGTGGTCCAGAAACATCTCCAATGTTGCTATGTAAAGCAGCTGCCTTGCATATCATCAGTGCACGCAGGGTCCACCATGTCCAATAGTTGATCAGCACAGGGTTGGGCCCATCAGTGGACTGTGAATGGTAATGGCTAATATGGGGGGGGGGGGGAACATAATCGTAAGGTGAATAGAGTAACATATCGGGGGGATTGCCAGAGGTTTGTTTAAACATGGATAGAGCTTGGTGTGTGGAACATGCTGCTAGAGCTGCTGTTTGACACAGATCCATTTGGGACATTTAAGAGACACATAGATGAAAGAACACATGGGCTATGTAGGAGGGTGGGGTTAGATTGATCTTAAAGTAGACCATACTGGCTGTGTGGTGAAAAAGGCATAACACCACCTCTTTCACCTCAGATGCTTGAGGAAGTTTGATATGGGCCCCCAGATCCTAAGAACTTTCTACAGGGGCACAATTGAGAGCATCCTGACTGGCTGCATCACTGCCTGGTATGGGAACTGTACTTCCATCAATGGCAGGACTCTGCAGAGAGTGGTGCAGACAGCTCAGCGCATCTGTAGATGTGAACTTCCCATGGTTCAGGACATTTACAAAGAGAGGTGTGTAAAAAGGGCCCGAAGGATCATTGGGGACCCAAGTCACCCCAACCACAAACTGTTCCAGCTGCTACCATCTGGGAATCGGTACCACAGCAAAAAAGCCAGGACCAACAGGCTCCGGGACAGCTTCTTCCACCAGGCCATCAGACTGATGAACTCACACTGACACAACTGTATATCTATGTCATATTGACTCTCCTGTTGTACACAATATTCATTATAAATTACTATAATAGCACATTGCACATTTACACAGAGATGTAATGTAAACATTACTCCTCATGGATATGAAGGATGTAAGCAATAAATTCAATTCAATAAGACCATTGCAATAGGAGCAGAATTAGGCCATTCAGCCCATCAAATCTGCTCTGCCATTCCATCACGGCTGGTCCATTTCCCTCTCAACTCCATTCTTCTGCCTTTACTCTGTTCCCTTTCCCACGCTGACTAATCAAGAATCCATCACCCTCCACATTAAATACACCCACTGGCTTGTCCTCCACAGCCACCTGTGGCAATGAATTCCACAGATCTCCACCCTCTGGTCCTCTTCTCTGTTCTAAATTGGCATCACTCTATTCTGTGTCCTCTGAAACATCCTCTCCACATCCACTCTGTCGAGGTTTTCCAATATTCGACAGGTTTCATCGAATGCTCCTCATACAATAACCCTTTCCATTCTTAGAATCATTCTTATGAACCCCCTCCAAATCCTCAACAATGTCAGCACATCCTTTCTTAGATAAGGGGCCTAAAACTGCTCAGAAATCTCCAACTGAGGCCTCACCAGGGCTTTATAAAGCCTAACATAACATCCTGGCTTTTATATTCCAGTCTTCAAGAAATGAATGCTTACATCTCATTTACCTTCCATGCCACTGGCTCAACCTGCAAGTTAACCTTTAGGGAACCCTGCACAAGAACTCCCAAGACCTTTTGTGCATCAGACTTTTTAATTTTCTGCCCATTAAGAAAATAGTCTTCACTTTTCTTCCTTCTACCAAAGTGCATGACCATACACCTTCTGACACAATATTCCATCTACCACATGTGTGCCCATTCTCCTAATCTGGGTAAGTCCATATGAAGCCTCCCTGCTTCCTCAACACTACCTGCCCCTCCACCTATCTTCATATTGCCTGTAGACTTAGCTATGTCATCAATTTCATCAGCCAAACCATTGGCATATAATGTAAAAAGAAATGGTCCCAACACCAAACCCTGCAGAACACTAGTCACTGGCAGCCAATCAGAAAAGGCCCCTATTATTCTCACTCTATGCCTCCGGTCATCAGCCAATCTTCTATCCATGCCAGTATCTTTCCTGTAATACCGCGGGCTCTTATCTTGTGTGGCACCTTGTCAAAGGCCTTCTGAAAATCCAAGTGCACGACATCCACTGATTCTCCTTGGTCTATCCTGCTTGCTATTTCCAACAGGATAGTCAGGCAAGATTTTCTGGTCCAGGTGACTAATCTAACCTCAAACCTTTCAGTTTCCCAAGCACCTTCTCCCTAGGAATAGCAATTGTACTCACTTCTGTCCCCTGATATTCTCAAACCTCCCGCATTCAGCGAGTGTTTTCAACAGTGAAGTCTGATGCGAAACACTTACTCCATTTATCCACCATTTCCTTTCCCTGCATTGCTACCTCCCCAGTGGGCTAATATCTACTCTTGCTTCTTTTTACTCTTTATATATCTGAAAAACCTTTTGTATCCTCTTTGATATTATTGGCTAGCTTACCTTTATATTTAATCTTTTCCTTCCTTGTGGCTCTTTAGTTGCCTTCTGTTGGATTTTAAAAGTTTCCCAATCCTCTAATGTTTGCTCGATTATATGCCCTCCCCTTGGCTTTTACGTTGGCTTTGACTTCCCTTGTCAGCCTCGGTGGTGTCATCCCGCCTTTAGAATACTTCTTTGGGTTGTATCTATCCTGCGCCTTCTGAATTGCTCCCAGAATTTCCAGCCTTTTCTGTTCTGCCGTCATGTCCTCTTCCAATCAATTTTGGCCAGCTCCTTTCTCATGCCTCTATAATTCTCCTTACACTACTGTTCAAGTCAAGTCACTTTTATTGTCATTTTGACCATAACTGCTGGTACAGTACATAGTAAAATGAGATGACGTTTTTCAGGACCATGGTTTACATGACACAGCACAAAAACTAGACTGAACTACGTAATTAAAAAAAAACAGAGAAAGCTACACTAGACTACAGACCTACACTGGACTGCATAAAGTGCACAAAAACAGTGCAGGCATTACAATAAATAATAAACAGGACAATAGGGCAAGGTATCAGTCCAGGCTTCGGGTATTGAGGAGTCTGATAGCTTGGGGGAAGAAACTGTTACATAGTCTGATCGTGAGAGCCCAAATGCTTCAGAGCCTTTTCCCAGATGGCAGGAGGGAGAAGAGATTGTATGAGGGGTGCATGGGGTCCTTCATGATGCTGTTTGCTTTGTGGATGCAGCGTGTAGTGTAAATGTCCATGATGGCGGGAAGAGAGACCCCGATGATCTTCTCAGCTGACCTCACTATCCGCTGCAGGATCTTGCGATCCGAGATGGTGCAATTTCCGAACCAGGCAGTGATGTAGCTGCTCAGGATGCTCTCAATACAACCCCTGTAGAATGTGATGAGGATGGGGGGGGGGGGGGGGTGGGAGATGGACTTTCCTCAGCCTTCGCAGATAGTAGAGACACTGCTGGGCTTTCTTTTCTATGGAACTGGTGTTGAGGGACCAGGTGAGATTCTCCGTCAGATGAACAACAAGATATTTGGTGCTCTTAATGATCTCTACCGAGGAGCCATTGATGTTCAGCGGGGAGTGGTCGCTCCGTGCCCTCCTGAAGTCAACAACCATCTCTTTTGTTTTGTTCACATTAAGAGACAGGTTGTTGGTTCTGCACCAGTCCGTTAGCCACTGCACCTCCTCTCTGTAAGCTGACTCGTCGTTCTTGCTGATGAGACCCACCACTGTTGTGTCATTGGCGAGCTTGATGATATGGTTTGAGCTGTGTGTTATACAGATACACCCGACTTTAGCTTCTGCCTCTCAAATTGCAGGGTGAATTCTGCTGGGCTATTGTCCCAAAGCCTCTCCACTCTAACACCGTTCCACCTACACAGTGGCCACTCCAACAATGGCTATTCTGCTTGTCCCTGCTTGATTTTTCTTTACCCTTTGTAATGAATCCCGATTTGATTCAGCAGCTGAAGAAAAAGATTTGGTTAAAAGGTTAGCACAATGTTGTGGGCTGAAGGGCCTGTAGTGTACTCTCCTGTTCTAAGTTCTACCTTCTACACCTCACATTTGAATCAGTTTGCTGCTGCAATATGATCACCTATTTATCATCAGTTCTAGGAGTTTAAATATGCAAGCATAAACACATTGTAAATAGCAAGATCTGTGACAATGCCTTTCCACTGTCGAGCTCTTTCAAGCCAACACAGACAGCACCTTACTAACGAAGGCCTTTGGATCTGAAAAGTTAATCCTGTTCCCCTCTCCGCAGATGCTGCCTGACCAAGTGTTTCCTGAATTCTCTGATTTTATTCCAATATTGCATTTTCTGTTTTATACTGGCTAGAATATCTTTCAGTCCTGTTGTCTAAGTATTTCTCTTTGAATTTTCAGCGTCGCTGAATGGCCTTTCACTGGAATCTGTGAACTACCCGAATTATTTTGTCCGTTATTATGATAATGGGACAGTTTCTCTTGAGAAGTGGCAGATGGCTAATGAGTTTCTGAAACAAGCCTCATTTGTCATCCATAAGAATAAATGGTTTGACAATCACGATGCGTTTGAATCATACATTTCTCCAAACCACTATCTCACTGCCGATCCAAATGGACATTTATCAATGAGAGGCTATACTGTCGGGAATGAGGACAATATGAGTTTCACGTACACAGGTAATTCTTCTTTAGCTTATTTTCAGAATGTAAGCGTCTCCAGAAAAAAATCGTACTTCACTTACGTCAGTGACGCCCATCTGAGAGCTGTGTACAGTCACAGTCTCCCTACTTCAAGCCGGATCGTGCAGCCCATCACCTTCACACTGACCTGTGGCCACCTATCCATATTAATTCATGTCCCACAGCCTGAAGTGCCTTGTCGATTCTGGTCCTATCAGTGACTCTGCTTCTGCACCCTTTCCGGCAGTGTCTTCACCACCGTCTGGGTGAGAAAGGGCCCTCTTACATCTCTTACTCCAAGTCAAAGCTGTCTAGTATTATTCGTCTCTGGTAAGAGAAAGTTCGAGATAAGAGATCTATCTATACCCCTCATAGTTCTATACAGCTCAATCATGTCCTCTTATAACTTCCTCCACTGCAGGGCAAACAGACCCTGTCTCCATTCCCTCCTCACTCTAACGCTGTCCATTCCAGGCAACGTCCTGCTGAATCTCTCACAGGCCATTGTCCCTCTGTTCCTCAGTGCTGTCTGGAAGGGCGCAAATTGGTAAATTTGCTTACCACTGTCACATGTACCAGATGGATCCAACCAAAGTTTTCTAGAGCAGCAACATTATATCTCAGCTCTTGAAGCCAATCCCCAGCTAATGAAGCTTCCACACCATTCATCATCTTAACTATCCCATCAACTTGCGCAGTAACTGAGGGATGGTCTCATAAGGCTCCTCTGTTCTTCCACTAGGAATTCTGCCATTAACCCTGTGCTCTGTTTCCAACATTCATCACTTCACACTTTACTGCATTGAACTCCATCTACCATTTCTTGTCCTAAGGAAAAACATCAACCCCCAACCTCCATGGGCAAAAAAACCCCAAATCACATGAACAGCAACAAGAACATCAAACCCCAAATCCCAAGTCATCGATAACAGAGGGTTTAAAGTAAGGGGTTAGGAGAATTGGTGGAGATTTGGCGGAGATTTGGCATTAGAGGATAGCTATAACATTTAAGTAGCATTATGATAGGCCTGTGAATCACTAAGGCATTGTAGGCTTATGGTCTGTTGGGAACTGGTATTTGTATAGATTGGCATTGGATGACCAGCAGGAATATGATGGGCTGAAGAGCCTCTTTTCCACAGTTGATACTTTCATAACAATGTTGGCCTGATCCAAGTCCTGCTCATCGTAGATTTAAGTCAGGCCCAGTCAGTGAGCCTCCACGAGCTCAGATAGTGATGACTTCTGGAACTGGCTTCCTGCATGGAGAATTATTGACCATGTCTGCTAATGTGGAGATAAAAGGAGTCTTTTGTCTATTGACTACAAACTTCAGAACTGAAGTTGTTGCAAACACATGAAATACTTCCCTTAACTGACAAGTGATTTCATGTGGAGATATGGTGTCGGCCAGGCCCTTCTGGCCCACCGAGCCACACCGTCCCACAACTCAACTATTAAACACTAGCCTGTTCACAGGCAGTTTACAGTGACCAGTTACCTACTAACCAGTACGTCTATGGACTGTGGTAAGAAACTGGAGATAATCCCACAAATCTTCAGCAAATTTATTTTGAAAACTGTTGACAGAATAATGATGATTGTCTGAACATCAGGGCATTTCATATCGACACAGATGTAGAGATTAGTCGATGAATTGACAACTGTAAGTTGCCTCTAATGTAGGTGGGAGGATGGAGAATCAAGGAAGGGGAGCTGATGGAGATACAAGGGAACTGGGATCAGCGACAGCGTGGATGGGAGCAGATGCTGTGTTTCTGTGTCCCAGGATTCTCCATCACTCCGTCGCTCTGTGCCCAGAATGATCATCGAGGAAATCATCTGTTTTCACTCTTTAAGCGATATAAACCTTTCTGCAAGGAAGGGAAATTAATTGCCAGCATTTCTTATAATTCTGTTACATTTGCAGAGAGTGACTCTGTGATGAAAAACTACGTCCCGTGTAAGTGGAGGTATCGACCGTGTGAAAACCCTTGTACAAAGACCTGCCAGGACCCGCTGGGAGCCAAGTGTACACTGATATTAAAGTAAGTGTATAGTCCCCGCACAAGCCACACTTCCCTCGAACAGAGGCACCATCAAATGAAAAGCACGAGGGCAGCATGTTAGCGTAGCGGTTTCTCCAGTTCCCGCGGTGTCTGTAAGCAGCTTAATCTTTCTCCTGGTGATCGTGCGGCTGCTCTGACCTACTCCCACATTCCAAAGGATACGCTCTGTGCCACTGAAAGCGTAACACATTTGTGGGCAAGGATGGAATGCCGAGACTTTATAAAGCACGGGTGAGGCCTCTCTCGGAGTATTCGCAGCAGTTTCAGGCCCCTTATCGAAGAAGGATGTGCTGACGTTGGAGAGGGTTCAAAGGAGGCTCAGAAAAAGGATTTCAGAATGTCGTATGAAGACCGTTTGATGGCTCTGAGCCTGTACTCACTGGAATTCAGAAGAATAGGGGTGACCTCATTGAAACCTATCGAATGGTGAAAGACCTTGATAGAGTGGATGTGGAGAGGATGTTTCCTGTGGTGAAAGAGTCTGACACCAGAGGACACAGACTCAAAATAGAGGGGTGTCCTTTTAGAATGGAGTTGAGGAGGAATTTCTTTAGCCAGAGGGTGGTGAATCTCTGGAATTCGTTGCCACAGGTAGCTGTGGAGGCCAAGTCATTATGTATCTTTAAGGCAGAGGTTGATAGATTCATGATTGGTCAGGGCATGAAGGGATACACTGCAGGAGACTGGGCAGTGAGGAAAATTGGATCAGCCATGATGAAATGGCGGAGCATACTCAATGGGCCAAATGGCCTAATTCTGCCCCTATATATAATGGTCATATGGTCTAAATTCAAGTTAAATTATCATTCACCATGCATGGGTACAGCTGAACAAGACAGTGTTCCTCTGGCGCCAAGGTGCACAGCACTTTTAAAATAGGGAGCACTCACACTGATGCAAAAAACATATATATGGGTGAAGTCGATGAGTGACGTGTCCCACAAATTAATGGTTAAGCTCCGGGCAATGCGCAGACAAAAATACGCATGCAATCCAACCTGTCATTCCACTGGTCGAACACTGGGGGGCAGCACGGACAGGAGAGGCCAGCACTGCCTCTGGCGTTTCCTCTCCTCGTCTGCAGCAGCAGGCTGGTCTGTGACTAGAGGCCACACAGCTCCCTCACCATCTGTCATGTCACAAAACAAGGCATCTTATATCATCAGTGTACACCAGGCTCTTTCAATCACAAGAGAAACATCCAAGACAATCAGCCATGTTACGCTTTCACTGCCTTGACACACCAATACATTTTAAAAGGCATCTGGATAAGCAGATGCATAGGAGGGGTTCAGAGGGATATGGGCAAATCAGACCAGTTTGGTGGGCACATGGTGAGTTGAAATAGGGGCCTGTTTCTGTGCTATAGAACCATAGAAAACCTACAGTACCATACAGGCCCTTCAGCCCACAATGCTGTGCCAAATATGTACTTACCATAGAATGTACCTATTTTTTAAGCTCCATGTACCTATCCAGGAGTTTCTTAAAGGGCCCTATCGCATCTGCCTCCACCACTGTCGCTGGCAGCCCATTCCACGCACTCACCACTCTCTGTGTAAAAAAAAAACTTACCCCTGACATTTCTTCTGTACCTACTTCCAAGCACCATAAAACTGTGCCCTCTCGTGCTAGCCATTTCAGCCCTGTGGGGAAAAGCCTCTGACTATCCACATAATCAATGCCTCTCATCATCTTATACACCTCTATCAGGTCACCTCTCATCCTCCATCACTCCAAGGAGAAAAGGCCAAGTTCACTCAACCTGTTCTCATAACACATGTTCCCCAATCCAGGCAACACCCTTGTAAATCTCATCTGCACCCTTTCTATGGCTTTCACATCCTTCCTGTAGTGAGGCGACCAGAAATTAGCACAATGCTCCAAGTGGGGTCTGACCAGGGACCTATATAGCTGTAACATTACCTCTCGGCTCTTAAACTCAATCCCATGGTTGATGAAGGCCAATGTACTATATGACTTCTTAACCACAGTCAACCTGCGCAGCTGCTTTGAGTGTCCTATGGACTCGGACCCCAAGATCCTTCTGATCCTCCACACTGTCAAGAGTCTTACCACTAATACAATATTCTGCCATCATATTTTGAAATGAACCACCTCTCACTTATCTGGGTTGAACTCTGTCTGCCACTTTTTAGCCCAGTTTTACATCCTATCAATGTCCCATTGTAACCTCTGACAACCCTACACACTAACCACAACACCTCCAAACTGTGTCATCAGCAAACTTACTAACCCATCCCTCCACTTCCTCGTCCAGGTCATATATAAAAATCACAAAGTATAGGGGTCCCAGAACAGATCCCTGAGGCACACCACTGGTCACCGACCTCCATGCAGAATATGACCCGTCTACAACCACTCTTTGCCTTCTGTGGGCAAGCTAGTTCTGGATCCACAAAGCAAGGTCCCCTTGGATCCCATGCCTCCTTACTTTCTCAATAAGCCTTGCATGGGGTACCTTATCAAATGCCTTGCTGAAATCCATATACACTACATCTACTGCTCTTCCTTCATCAATGTGTTTAGTCATATCCTCAAAAAATTCAATCAGGCTCATAAGGCATGACCTGCCCTTGACAAAGCCATGCTGACTATTCTTAATCATATTATGCCTCTCCAAATATTCATAAATCCTGCCTCTCAGGATCTGTTCCATCAACTCACTGGTCTATAATTTCCTGGGCTATCTCTACTCCCTCCCTTGAATAAGGGAACAACATCTGCAACCCTCCAATCCTCTGGAATCGCTCCCGTCCCCATTGCTGATGCAAAGATCATTGCCAGAAGCTCAGCAATCTCCTTCCTCGCCTCCCACAGGAGCCTGGTGTACATCTCGTCCAGTCCTGGAGACTTATCCAACTTGATGCTTTCCAAAAGCTCCAGCACATCCTCTCTTTTGATGTCTATATGCTCAAGCTTTTCAGTCCGCTGTAAGTCATCATTACAATCACCAAGGTCCTTTTCCGTAGTGATTACTGAAGTAAAGTATTCATTAAGTACTTCTGCTCTCTGCTCCAGTTCCATACACACTTTTCCACTGTCACACTTGATGGCTGCTATTCTCTCACGTCTTATCCTCTTGCTCTTCACATACTTGTAGAATGCCTTGGGGGTTTTCCTTAATCCTGCCCGCCAAGGCCTTCTCATAGCCCCTTCTGGCTCTCCTAATTTCATTCTTAAGCTTCTTCCTGCTAGCCTTATAATCTTCTGGATCTCTATCATTACCTAGTTTTTTGAACCTTTTATAAGCTTTTCTTTTCTTCTTGACTAGATTTTCAACTACCTTTGTACACCACGGTTCCTGTACCCTACCATCCTTTCCCCGTCTCATTGGAATGTACCTATGCAGAACGCCATGCAAATATTCCCTGAACATTTGCCACATTTCTGCCGTACATTTCCCTGAGAAAATCTGTTCCCAATTTATGCTTCCAAGTTCCTACCTGACTTTCCCCTTACTTCAATTAAACGTTTTCCTAACTTGTCTGTTCCTATCCCTCTCCAATGCTATGGTAAATGAGATAGAATTGTGATCACTGTCTCCAAAATGCTCTCCCACTGAGAGACCTGACACCTGACCAGGTTCATTTCTCAATATCAGATCAAGTACAGCTTCTCCTTTTGTAGGCGTCTCTCCATATCGTGTCAGGAAACCTTCCTGAACACACCTAACAAACTCCACCCCATCTAACCCCCTTTGCTCTAGGAAGATGCCAATCAATATTCGGGAAATTAAAATTTCCCACCACAACAACCTTGTTATTATTACACCTTTCCGGAATCTGTCTCCCTATCTGCTCCTCGACATCCATTTTACTATTGGGTGGTCCATAAAAAACACCCTGCAGAGTTATTAACCCCTTCCTGTTCCTAACTTCCACCCACAGAGACTCCGTAGACAACCCCTCCATGACTATCTTCTTTTCTGCAGCCGTGACACTATCTCTGATCAACAGTGCCATATCCCCACCTCTTTTGCCTCCCTCCCTGTCCTTTCTGAAACATCTAGAGCCTGGCACTGGAATTAACCATTCCTGCCCCTGAGCCATCCAAGTATCACTTGGTGCTGTAAGTTCAAGTAAACAGCGACGAGACCTCGGTGGTGGCAGGGTGCTCATTAGTCTCACAGCCTGAGGGAAAAAGCTGTTATTCAGTGTGACCGTTCTAGTCCCTATGCTCCTGTAACTCCTTCCTGGCGGTAGTGGGTCAGAGAGATTGTGACGTGGGTGGGATGTTTTATAACCATATAACAATTACAGCACAGAAAAAGGCCATCTCGGCCCTTCTAGTCTGTGCCGAACGCTTACTCTCACCTAGTCCCACTGATCCGCACTCAGCCCACAACCCTCCGTTCCTTTCCTGTCCATATACCTATCCAATTTTACTTTAAATTACAATACCAAACCTGCCTCTACCACTTCTACTGGAAGCTCGTTCCACACAGCTACCACTCTCTGAGTAAAGAAGTTCCCCCTCGTGTTACCGTCTAAACTTTTGCCCCTTAACTCTCAACTCATGTCCTCTTGTTTGAATCTCCCCTACTCTCAATGGAAAAAGCCTATCCACGTCAACTCTACCTATCCTCCTCATTATTTTAAATACCCCTATCAAGCCCCCCTCAACCTTCTACGCACCAAAGAATAAAGACCTAACTTGTTTGACCTTTCCCTGTAACTTAAGTGCTGAAACCCAGGTAACATTCTAGTAAATCTTCTCTGTACTCTCTCTATTTTGTTGACATCTTTCCTATAACTCGGTGACCGGAACTGTACACCATACTCCAAATTCAGCCTTATCAATGCCTTGTACAATTTTAACATTACATCCCAACTCCTATACTCAATGCTCTGATTTATAAAGGCCAACATACCAAAAGCTTTCTTCACCACCCTATCCACACGAGATTCCACCTTCAGGGAACTATGCACCATTATTCCTAGATCACTCTGTTCTACTGCATTCTTCAATGCCCTACCATTTACCATCTATGTCCTATTTGGATTATTCCTACCAAAATGTAGCACCTCACACTTATCAGCATTAAACTCCATCTGCCATCGCTCAGCCCACTCTTCTAACTGGCCTAAATCTCTCTGCAAACTTTGAAAACCTACTTCATTATCCACAACGCCACCTACCTTAGTATCATCTGCATACTTACTAATCCAATTTACCACCCCATCATCCAAATCATTAATGTATATGACAAATAACATTGGACCCAGTACAGATCCCTGAGGCACACCACTAGTCACTGGCCTCCAACCTGACAAACAGTTATCCACCACTACTCTCTGGCATCTCCCATCCAGCCACTGTTGAATCCATTTTACTACTTCAATATTAATACCTAATGATTGAACCTTCCTAACTAACCTTCTGTGTGGAACCTTGTCAAAGGCCTTACTGAAGTCCACATAGACAACATCCACTCTTTTACTCACGTCAACTTTCCTCGTAACCTCTTCAAAAAATTCACTAAGATTTGTCAAACATGACCTTCCACGCACAAATCCATGTTGACTGTTCCTAATCAGACCCTGTCTATCCAGATAATTATATATACTATCTCTAAGAATACTCTCCATTAATTTACCCACCACTGACGTCAAACTGACAGGCCTATAATTGCTAGGTTTACTCTTAGAACCCTTTTTAAACAATGGAACCACATGAGCAATAGGCCAATCCTCCTGCATCATCCTGGTTTCTAATGACATTTGAAATATTTCTGTCAGAGCCCCTGCTATTTCTACACTAACCTCCTTCAAGGTCCTCGGGAATATCCTGTCAGGACCTGGAGATTTATCCACTTTTATATTCCTTAAAAGCGCCAGTACTTCCTCCTCTTTAATTGTCATAGTTTCCATAACTTCCCTACTTGTTTCCCTTACCTTACACAATTCAATATCCTTCTCCTTAGTGAATATCGAAGAAAAGAAATTGTTCAAAATCTCCCCCATCTCTTTTGGCTCCACACATAGCTGTCCACTCTGATTCTCTAAGGGACCAATTTTATCCATCATTATCCTTTTGCTATTAATATAACTGTAGAAACCTTTTGGATTTATTTTCACCTTACTTGCCAAAATAACCTCGTATCTTCTTTTCTAATTTTTTTCTTAAGATTCTTCTTACATTCTTTATATTCCTCAAGTACCTCATTTATTCCAAGCTGCCTATATTTATTGTAGATATCTCTCTTTTTCCTAACCAAGTTTCCAATATCCCTTGAAAACCAAAGTGCCTTTTTGGGTGCCTTGTCTACACTGCTTCTAATAAATGTCACAACTGGGAGGAAGGAGACCCAATGATCCTCTCAGTAGTTTTTACTGTGACTATCAACTCTAATTGTTACTGGAGAAGTGTACAAGCACCTGTGGGAAAGATATCAATCAATGCTAGTTTCCCCTTTCGTGTAACTCCTACACCGTAACAATAGCATCCTGATCATCTCACTGAATGGCATGTCCCCATTTTCTTCCACAGAATTGAAGGCTGTTTTCCATATTGTCCAGAAGATATGCTACTGGATGAAATAACACACAGATGTGTGCATCTGGCTGACTGTAAGTTTGCAAAGGTGCTAATCAAAATGGCATTCCTTTACTTTGTGGGAGTTCAAATAATAGTGAAATGATTCATTTAGGGTCTGAAACATGAAATCAAAGAAAGTGTGATAATTGGCTAAAATTTGACATTTTCAAGTAGCTGGCACAGTACCATAGGGGTTAACACAGGCTATTACATTGCCAGCAACCCTGGTCCAGTTCCTACCACTCTCTGTAAGGAGTTTGTACATTCTCTTCATGACCCCACGAGTTTCCTCTGGGTGCTCTGCTTTGCTCCAACAATTCAAAGGCTTACCGGTTGGTGGGTTAGTTGGTTACATGAGTGGGCGTTGGGACCCACTGGGCTGGGAGGGCCTGTCACCATGCAGTATCTCTAAATAAAATAAAAATAAATAATGAAAATGTCAACTCTTGCCAGACTTTAGACTGCACTGCAGGGATTGGGATGTCATTAACATTGTACGAGACGTTGGGCAGACTGCACTGCAGGGATTGGGATGTCACTAACATTGTACGAGACGTTGGGCAAGCTGTGATGCAGGAATTGGGATGTCACTAACATTGTACGAGACGTTGGGCAGGCTGTGATACAGGAATTGGGATGTCATTAACATTGTACGAGACGTTGGGCAGGCTGTGATACAGGAATTGGGATGTCATTAACATTGTACGAGATGTTGGGCAGACTGTGATACAGGAATTGGGATGTCATTAACATTGTACGAGACGTTGGGCAGACTGTGATACAGGAATTGGGATGTCATTAACATTGTACGAGACGTTGGGCAGGCTGTGATGCAGGAATTGGGATGTCATTAACATTGTACGAGATGTTGGGCAGACTGTGATGCAGGAATTGGGATGTCACTAACATTGTACGAAACGTTGGACAGACTGTGATGCAGGAATTGGGATGTCACTAACATTGTACGAGACATTGGGCAGACTGTGACGCAGGAACTGGGATGTCATTAACATTGTACGAGATGTTGGGCAGACTGTGATGCAGGAATTGGGATGTCACTAACATTGTACGAGACATTGGGCAGACTGTGACGCAGGAACTGGGATGTCATTAACATTGTACGAGATGTTGGGCAGACTGTGATGCAGGAATTGGGATGTCATTAATATTGTACGAGACGTTGGGCAGACTGTGATGCAGGAACTGGGATGTCATTAATATTGTACGAGACGTTGGGCAGACTGTGATGCAGGAACTGGGATGTCATTAACATTGTACGAGATGTTGGGCAGACTGTGATGCAGGAATTGGGATGTCACTAACATTGTACGAGACATTGGGCAGACTGTGACGCAGGAACTGGGATGTCATTAACATTGTACGAGATGTTGGGCAGACTGTGATGCAGGAATTGGGATGTCACTAACATTGTACGAGACGTTGGGCAGGCTGTGATGCAGGAATTGGGATGTCACTAACATTGTACGAGACGTTGGGCAGACTGTGATGCAGGAACTGGGATGTCATTAATATTGTACGAGATGTTGGGCAGACTGTGATGCAGGAATTGGGATGTCATTAACATTGTACGAGACGTTGGGCAGACTGTGATGCAGGAATTGGGATGTCACTAACATTGTACGAGACGTTGGGCAGACTGTGATGCAGGAACTGGGATGTCATTAATATTGTACGAGATGTTGGGCAGACTGTGATGCAGGAATTGGGATGTCATTAACATTGTACGAGACGTTGGGCAGACTGTGATGCAGGAATTGGGATGCCATTAAAATTGTACGAGACGTTGGGCAGACTGTGATGCAGGAATTGGGATGTCATTAATATTGTACGAGATGTTGGGCAGACTGTGATGCAGGAATTGGGATGCCATTAACATTGTACGAGACGTTGGGCAGGCTGTGATACAGGAATTGGGATGCCATTAACATTGTATGAGATGTTGGCAGACTGTGATGCAGGAATTGGGATGTCATTAACATTGTACGAGACGTTGGGCAGACTGTGATACAGGAATTGGGATGTCATTAACATTGTACGAGACATTGGGCAGACTGTGATGCAGGAATTGGGATGTCATTAACTGATTTAAATGTCAGCAAGTACCCACCTACCAGAGCCTGAGTTTCAGGCAGTGCATTGCCTGGCCTTAAACTGGCATATGGGCGTGGATAGGTGGGCAGAGTTCCAAAGCTTTCATGTTGTAACCTCACACCCTCCTGTGGCCCCAATCATTTTGTCTAAAATGAGGACCCCTAGTATCCCGGCCAATGTAACTGTTGTCACAGTGCTGTCTAAGGTAAGTGTGGATACGTACTTCTATAGACAAGATTGTTACATCAGTCCATAGTGAATTTTGAAATGGAATCCAGTGACCAAGGTGCAATTATATCATGAATAAGTGGGTTATTCATAATAAATTAAATTTAAGAATAATTCTATTACGAATCATTATATTATAAATAAATGTTGCTAAAGTTTCCATTATAATTCAAAGGATATCTTTCAAGACAGACAAAATTCAAATTCAAATCAGTAGAACATTTCTTACTTCTCTAGGTAACTCACCTGCAACATCACTTGGAATGGAACCAGAAGCTGAGAGTGAATCCTTGGCCACCGGCTCCAGTTCACACTCATTTGAACCCAAACTCACTGAGAACCATGCAAACTCTTCCTCAGCTACGGCCACCAATAAAAATGAAACTGCTTCAGAAACTGTGGTAAGTCACATCATTGTTAATAAGGAACTCTCCACCAATGACATGACCCCTCTAATGTTGGGCGCCCACTCCACCGCAGAGCCTTTTGATACTGTCAAAATCTCGACCAGTAGAACTCCAGAAGACAGGGATACCAGAAAAAGTACCATTCACCCAATAGGAAGCAGCCACACTAACGAAACTGCTCCTGGAACTATGGGTATTCTCCTTAATGAAACTACTCACAATACAAGCAGAATCGAAGACAAACGCAACACTACTACTCTGGAAAATTACCCCAGTACAGCTTCTCCTGCAACTGAAGGTATGCAGTTGAAAATAGCTGTTCATGAAATTACAGCCACCTACAACAATGCAACCAATTTGGCAACAAGGGAGTCCCATGCCACTGCAAGGTATCCTGAGACTAGGGAACCCCAAGCTCATGCAGCCAATCCTGAACGTACTGACAATCACGCCAATGTAATTGGTCCTGAAACTGGAATCATTCACACACATACAGCTAGTTCTGAAACTACAGGTGTCAACTATAGAGCCACACCAGCGATCACAGGTAATGACACGGTCTCAGTTTTCCATGAGACTCGCAGCATTAACAAAGCCACTCCAGGAACTTTGTCCAACAATGTTGATACATCTGCTTTTGAATCTATAAGGAACCATGACAATATAATTATTTGGGATACCAGAAGATTCCACAGTGATAAAAGTGTTCAGGATACAAGGAATGCGCTTAGTGGCTATAAAACTGCTCCACTAACAATGAGCAAAGACTCGGATGTTCCAGAAATTCCTCATTCTTCTGCTGATCCAATAACCTCTGAATCAAGGGAAAGAGTCATAATCAAAATCACCCCCAGGAACCTGAGAAACATCAGGGAAATCACTGCAAAAGCTCCCAAAGATAAGAAGATGGAAACCCATGCAGCTGCTGCCAAAACTAGTGTTACACTCATCAATACGTCTGCTCCAGAAACTAGATTCACTCACACTGATGCAACGCATAACCACACCAATGCATTCCCTGAAATTAACGTGAAATTCCCTGAAGCCAGTGTCACCTTCACCAATATGACCTATATCGAAGCTAGGAGCAGCTGGGAAAATGAGACCACTCCTCAACCTCGTGACACCCACACCACTGCAGCTCTCAAAGCAAATCTCTTACGTCCAGCACCCACCATCATCCACACCAATGTTTCTAAAGCAAGTGATGCCCACAACAGTCCTGAAACTAGCATCGTTTTAACTGGTAGAACTTCTGAAATTAGTGGCACCTACACCACGACAGCTGGAATTGTCCACATCACTGCAAACACCCCAGGATCCAGAATAACCCATAATTCAGCCCCTCCTGAAAATAGTGACATCCAGCCCGATAAAGCTGTTCCTGATGGTAGTGTCATTGACATTAATACCACCAACCATGAAACTAACACCAGCTACACCACTGCAAGAGTTCCCGAAGCAAGAGGCAGCCATTACAATGGAACTTCTGCTGAAATTGTTGATACCCCCACCAGTCCTGAATCTGCCGTCACCCTCAACAATGCAACCTCTCCTGGTTTCAGCGCTCCTCGAACTGGCATCGACGTAGCTGCTCCTGAATCTAACGTCACCCACGTCAATGCCGCCAGTCCGAAAGCCAGCACCAACCCCGATAATTTCTCTGCTAAACCTAGAGCTGCCTATGTCAGTGTAAGTACTGTGGTCCACACTAATGCAACAGCTCAGGCAATTCATGTCAGCCACCCTGGTGCAACCAGTAGGGAAATACATACCAGTGCATCTCTCAATGGAACTAGACACAGGGAGAAAAAATCAGCTCTTGTTGAACCTCATATCCATTCTAATATAACTACCTGGGAAGCTGGCATCCTCTATGTCAACACAACGGCTGGTGAAGCGAGCGGCATGCTCTCCGATGCAGCCACGGAAACTAGCATTACCCACACTGACGCAGTCTCTCCTGAAATTGCTGGCCTCTACAACAAAGCAACAATTGCTCAGACCGCTGCAAGCAAAGCGGCTCCTATCAAGAATAATGCAACCCCCACCCGTGAAACCTTCACCAGTACATCTGCCCCTGAAACTGCCACCCCTGTCAACGAAACTAGCATCACCAGCACTTCTCCACCTGAACATCGTCTCACCCACGTCAATCGAAACTGTCCTGAGACTGACAACCCACAAACCAATAGAACTGCTTTCGATTCTAATGTCGACCGCACAGATACACCTGTTCTTAAAACTAGCAACACCTACATTAATGCAACGGCAAATGAAATTCATGTCAGCAGCACCAATGAAAATTCTCCTACAACTACCAGTAGTTACGGAACTGAAATTAGCATCAACCACGCTAGTGCAACAGTTCAGGAAGTGAGTTTCACTGACACAAGTGCAAGCCCTGCTCAAGTGACTGGTTCACAAGCCGGTGTAACTTCCCCTGAAAGCTGGCATCCTCACACCAGTGCAGCGGGTCCTGAAGATAGCATTGTATGCGCCAGTGGTGAAATCAGTGTAATCAATATTAATGCAACTTCTCCTGAAAACACTGCTACTTACACCAATGCAACCACTCCTGATTCGCGTGTCATGCACTCCGATGCGATGGGTCCTGAAACTGCCTTCATCCAAACCAGTGCAACCACACCTGAACCTAGGGAGGTCCACACCCATACAACATCTCTTGGAACAAAGCACAGCTGCATCAGTGTATCTGATCGTGGAATTAGGGACATTAATGTCCATTTATCAATGGGGAATTATACTGAGTCAGCCCCTCCTGGAACTAGTGCAGCTGAACAAAGGAAAATGGCTGCACATCGAACTGTTTCTGGAGTGTGGAGCAGCTCCACCAATACTACTGCCCCTGAAACTATGAACTATGAGCTCAATACAACAGATCAAATGACCTTGGATATGATCATCAACGCACAGGTCCGTGAAAGCTTTAGCATCGAACCCAATACAACAACTCCTGAAATCAGAGATGCTGCACCCTCTGTAAACTTCCGTGAAGTGCTTAGTGCCCACAGGAATATCAGGAACCACATGATAATGGACAATATCATTACTTTCATGGGTCTGAAGACACGGAAAACCAAAAGCAATGCAAGAGCATTGGAATTGGGCCTCACCAGGTCAACAAAAACGCCTGAAGCAGCAGCTGTCAAATCTATTGCAGGCACTTCTGAGATAAAGGGCTCCAGGACAAACACAACTGCTCTGGAAAGAATTGGCCACAGCAAGAATCCCACTGCTCCTGAGACCACTGGCAATGATCTGCTCACTGCTGTACCTGTGGTCACCAGCTACAGCACTCCTGGAACGGGTATCTCCACCAACACAACTCCTGAAACTGTGGTTACTGAGACCAATTCAACTGTTCCCAGAACTAGAGGTATCTCCACTAGTACGACAACTCCTCAAACCGTGAGTACTGAGATCATTTGTTCCACTCCTGAAATTAGAAACATTCACATCCTAGTGAAAGATTCCAAAAGTAGTTTTCAATGTTAAAATAACTATTTATAGAACATAGAATAGTACAGCACATTACAGGCCCTTCGGCCCACAATGTTGTGCCAACCCTCAAACCCTGCCTCCCATATCACCCCCCACCTTAAATTCCTCCATATACCTGTCTAGTAGTCTCTTAAACTTCACTAGTGTATCTGCCTCCACCACTGACTCAGGCAGTGCATTCCACGCACCAACCACTCTCTGAGTGAAAAACCTTCCTCTAATATCCCCCTTGAACTTCCCTCCCCTTACCTTAAAGCCATGTCCTCTTGTACTGAGCAGTGGTGCCCTGGGGAAGAGAAGCTGGCTGTCCACTCTGTCTATTCCTCTTAATATCTTGTATACCTCTATCATGTCTCCTCTCATCCTCCTTCTCTCCAAAGAGTAAAGCCCTAGCTCCCTTAATCTCTGATCATAATCCATACTCTGTAAACCAGGCAGCATCCTGGTAAATCTCCTCTGTACCCTTTCTAATGCTTCCACATCCTTCCTATAGTGAGGCGACCAGAACTGGACACAGTACTCCAAGTGTGGCCTAACTAGAGTTTTATAGAGCTGCATCATTACATCGCGTCTCTTAAACTCTATCTCTCGACTTATGAAAGCTAACACCCCATAAGCTTTCTTAACTACCCTATCTACCGGTTAGGCAACTTTCAGGGATCTGTGGACATGTACCCCCAGATCCCTCTGCTCCTCCACACCACCAAGTATCCTGCCATTTACTTTGTAATCTGCCTTGGAGTTTGTCCTTCCAAAGTGTACCACCTCACACTTCTCCGGGTTGAACTCCATCTGCCACTTCTCAGCCCACTTCTGCATCCTATCAATGTCTCTCTGCAATCTTTGACAATCCTCTACACTATCTACAACACCACCAACCTTTGTGTCGTCTGCAAACTTGCCAACCTACCCTTCTACCCCCACATCCAGGTCGTTCATAAAAATCACGAAAAGTAGAGGTCTCAGAACAGATCCTTGTGGGACACCACTAGTAACAACCCTCCAATCTGAATGTACTCCCTCCACCACGACCCTCTGCCTTCTGCAGGCAAACCAATTCTGAATCCACCTGGCCAAACTTCCCTGGATCCCATGCCTTCTGACTTTCTGAATAAGCCTACCGTGTGGAACATTGTCAAATGCCTTACTAAAATCCATGTAGATCACATCCACTGCACTACCCTCATCTATATGTCTGGTCACCTCCTCAAAGAACTCTATCAAGCTCGTTAGGCACGATCTGCCCTTCACAAAGCCGTGCTGATTGTCCCTGATCAGACCATGATTCTCTAAATGCCCATAGATCCTATCTCTAAGAATCTTTTACTACAGCTTTCCCACCACAGACGTAAGGCTCACTGGTCTATAATTACCTGGACTATCCCTACTACCTTTTTTGAACAAGGGGACAACATTCGCCTCCCTCCAATCCTCCGGTACCATTCCCGTGGACAACGAGGACATTAAGATCCTAGCCAGAGGCTCAGCAATCTCTTCCCTCGCCTCGTGGAGCAGCCTGGGGAATATTCCATCAGGCCCTGGGGACTTATCCATCCTGATGTATTTTAACAACTCCAACACCTCCTCTCCCTTAATATCAACATGCTCTAGAACATCAACCTCACTCATATTGTCCTCACTGTCATCAAGTTCCCTCTCATTGGTGAATACCGAAGAGAAGTATTCATTGAGGACCTCGCTCACTTCCACAGCCTCCAGGCACATCTTCCCACTTTTATCTCTAATCAGTCCTACCTTCACTCCTGTCAACCTTATGAGACCAATTATGAGACTCATCCATTTATGAGACCAATTCAGAACATATTTAATGAGCAAATTGCTACAGAATTCTAGGGTAACAAAAATATTGTGAGCTCTTGTATCCTGAATCAGTTAATGTGCTGAATGTGTCTTTAACTTGCTCTGCCATTGTCAAGTGAACATTGGAAAAGAAGGGCAGGTAATGGTGGAATGGGCACAGTACTGGGGATTGGCTCGGGGTATTAGGGAAATCTCAGTTAACTGCAAGGCTTCAACTCAAGAACTCTTAGAAATTGTATTGTATGAGGCAAATAAACCTAATGCTTACTCTGTGTGTGTGTGTGTGTGTGTGTGTGTGTGTGTGTGTGTGTGTGTGTGTGTGTGTGTGTGTGTGTGTGTGTGTGTGTGAGTGTGTGTGCATGTGAGTGTGTGTGCATGTGAGTGTGTGCACATGTGGGTGTGTGTGTATGTACAAACAAGTGTGAGAGTGTGTGTGTGTGAGTGTGTGCGCATGTGAGTGTGTGCGCATGTGAGTGTGTGTGTGAGTGTGTGGGTGAGTGTGTGTGCGTGTGAGTGTGTGCACATGTGGGTGTATGTGAGTGTGTGTGTGTATGTACAAACAAATGTGAGTGTGTGTGTGTGTACAAATGAGTGTGAGAGTGTGTGTGTGAGTGTGTGCACATGTGGGTGTGTGTGAGTGTGTGTGTGTATGTACAAACAAGTGTGAGAGTGTGTGTGTGAGTGTGTGCGCATGTGAGTGTGTGGGTGAGTGTGTGTGTGTGTGAGTGTGTGCACGTGTGTGTGTATATGTACAAACGAGTGTGAGAGTGTGTGTGTGTATGTACAAATGAGTGTGAGAGTGTGTGTGAGTGTGTGCATGTGAGTGTGTGCACATGTGGGTGTGTGTGAGTGTGTGTGTATGTACAAACAAGTGTGAGAGTGTGTGTGTGAGTGTGTGGGTGAGTGTGTGTGCATGTGAGTGTGTGTGTGTGTGTATGTACAAACGAGTGTGAGAGTGTGTGTGTGAGTGTGTGGGTGAGTGAGTGTGTGCGTGTGAGTGTGTGCACGTGTGTGTGTGTGTGTGCATGTATGTGCATCAGTGTGCATGTGTGTGACTGTGTGTGTGTATGTGCAACATATTTAAAGGCATTTGAAGAAAGCAATCTTTGTTGAGGTTGCAGTGGACAGCGAGGAAGCCTGGCATGGCTCGCAGTGGGATCTGTCCAGCTGGAGAAAAGGGTTGCAAATGGCAGGTGGAGTTTAATGCAGACAATTGCAAGGTAGGACCAACTATAGAAGGTCTTACACAGTGAACGGTAGGGCACTGAGGAACGTGGCACAACAAAGTGATCTGTGAATACAGGTCCATAATTTATTGAAAGAGGCATCACAGGTAGATAGGGTCGTAAAGAAAGGTTTTGTCTCATTGGCTTCATAAATCAAAGTACTGAGTACAGGAGATGGGATGTTATGTTGAAGTTGTATAAGACATTGGTGAGGCCAAATTTGAAGTAGTGTGTGCATTTGTCACCTACCTACAGTTTAAGGGGCACCTGAGGGGTATCTTCTTCACTCAAAGAATCTCGAGAGTGTGGAATGAGCTGCCAGCACGTGAGCTCAATTTCAATCTTTAAGAGAAGTTTGGATAGGGACATGGAAGGTAGGGGTATGGAGGGCTATGGTCCCAGTGCAGGTTAATTGGAGTAGGCAGTTTAAATGGCTTGGCAGAGACTAGATGGGCCAAAGGGCCTGCTTCTGTGTTGTACGTTTCTATGACTCTATGACTAGAGCAGTTAAATTAATTTGTTGGGAGAAAGAATTTGGGGAAGTACTAATGAAAACCATGTGTCAAGGTCACACATTGTAGATTGGTTCAGGAGGTTGAGGCACAAGAGATCTGAGGAGAGCTGGCTAATTGGTTCCAAAAGTGGGGTGACGATGGGAGGCCAGGGTAGTTGTGGGTGTCTGTGACCAGAGGGGTGCTGGTTCCACTGCTGTTTACTATATATATATATATATTTGGTGAGACTGTAGGTGGCATGTTTAGTAAGTTTGCAGATGGCACCAAAATTGGTATATAATGGACAGTTTAGAAGACTGTCTAAGGTTACAAGAGGACCTATGTCAGTTGGGAAGGTGGACCAGAGAATGGCAATCAGAATTTAACTCAGACAAGTGTGCAAGTTACATCTGGCCGTTAAACCAGACAGGACCATGTGTGGTAGATGAAAGAGATCTAGGAGTACGGAGTTCTCTGAAAGTAACTTCACAGATTGGTGAGGATAGCATACGGCATGCTTGCTTTCATTGGTTGGGACTTTGAGTACAAAGGTTGGGATGTCTTGTTCTAGCCATACAAGATGATGGTAAGAAGGCATCTGAATACTATGTGCAGTTCTGATTGCCATACTTAAGTTAGAAATGGTGCAGAAAGGATTCATTAATAATTTTACTGGACTGAAGGGCTTAGGTTGTAAGGAGAGGGTGGATTGGTGAGCATTGTTTCCCTGGAGTGAAGAGGCAGAGGGGATGACCAAACCGAGATTATAAAAATGGTGAAGGACATGGGTAAGTTCTCCATGCAGTTGATGGTGGACATTTGGACAGCTATATGGGTTGGAAATGTTAGAGGGATATGGACCAAGTGTAGGCATCCATTCAATTCTGGATCAACCTGCACAACACTAATCACTTCATAGATTATAGTCGATCTGTTCTAGTTGTGTTCTTTCTTGTATCATGTGTGCTCAGTTTATGTTTTTCTTGTGAATGTTGTGGTCTCTGATTCTCTGTGGCCGTGATATTCCTGCGAGGAAGTTTTTCATTACACCCATCCGTACACGTACTTGTGCATCTGTCAACCCTTGACTTTGACTTTGAACTCAGGTAGGTGCCTTCTTTAGCATGGGGTAATGGGCCGAAGGGCCTTCTTCTAGAACATAGAACCTACAGTACAGGAACAGGCACAAGGTTGTGCTGAAGTAATTAAGCTAAAGACACCTAATCCCTTCTGCCTGCACATGGTCCATATCCCTCCGTTCTCTTCAGAGCCTCTTGAACACCACTATCATATTTGCCCCCAACACCACCATTCTTTACCACTCTCTGTAAAAGCATCTTGCCTATGTTTCTCCTTTAAATCTTAACTGCACGCCCTCTAGAATTAGACGCTTCAACCCTGAGAGGATGATACTGCTGGGCAACTCTATCTATGCCTCCTATAAAATTACAAACTTTCATCAGGTCTCCTTCCTTGCCAGAGTAAACAACCTGAGTGTGTCCAAACTCTCCTTATAGTACGAGCCCCCCAATCCGGGCAGTATCCAGGTAAACAGCTTTTTCACCTTCTCCAAAGTCTCTGTATCTTTCCTGTAGGTTGTCCAGAATGAATGCAAACTCCAGATGAGGTAACTGGAATGTTATATGGTTTCTGTTCTGTGGAACTATGGGGGTCTTAAGCCAAGGTGCCCAACTACAGTTCCCAGAATGCTGAAGTGCCAAATAGCTCTGTGTTGCTGAAATTTAGAGAGCTCCCCTCAGGATTCCACCTGATCCATTTCCAGGATCCTGCATCCTATTGCTATCAGTGGGAGTTTGCTGCACCATGTCGTCACAGAGTCACAGAAAAGTACGGCACAGAAACAGACCCTTCAGCCCATCTAGTCAGTGCTGAACCATTTAAACTGCCTGGAACCATCGACCTGCACCGGGACCATAACCCTACCATCCATGTACCCATCCAAACTTCTCTTAAGCATTGAAATCGAGCTCACACGCACCACTTGCACTGGCAGCTCACTCCACACTCTCACAACCCTCAGAGTGAAGAAGCTTCCCTTCATATCCTCCTTAAACTTTTCACCTTTTACCCTTAACCCAATGACCTGCTTGCATTTACCCGATCTATACTGTATGTGAAAGCACTTTAGTGTCTAGATAGCACTTTCAGGGAATCCTGATCAGTGAAGAGTGTAAAGAAATGAATTAGTTTAAATATTTTCTTTTCTTTTATTAGCTTTCCTGTGATGAAACAAAATGTGCCCATCCTCGCACGTGTGATAAGTATGGAGAAGCCCCTATTTATTCTGTGAATGTCAGTGATCCCTGTTGCAATATTACAACGTGTGGTAAGTATGACATATCTCCTTCACTTGCGTGTATTGTGGGCTGTTGGTTAACAAATTCATTGATGTGGGAATCAGGAAAACAAGTATTGCTTAATTTGTTTATCTGTTTATATTTATTTAGAGATACAGCTCCGAGCCGTGTCTCCAACAACCCACCTATTAACCCTGGCCTATTCTCAAGCTCACAAGACAAAGGAGCAGACGTAGGCCATTCGGCCCATCGAGTCTGCTCCACCACTCCACCATGAGCTAAACTATTCTCCCATCTAGTTCCAATTGCTGGCTTTTTCCCCATATCCCTTGATACCCTGACTAATTAGATACCTGTTAATCTCCTCCTTAAAAACCCTCAATGATCGGGCCTCCACAGCTGTATGTGGCAACAAATTCCATAAATCCACAACCCTCTGGCTAAAAAAAATTCTCCTCATCTCTGTTTTAAATGGGTACCCTCTGATTCTAAGACTGTGACCTCTTGTCCTGGACTCACCCACCAAGGGAAACAGCCTTTCCACATCTACTCTGTCCAACCCTTTCAACATTCGAAATGTTTCTATGAAATCCCCTCTCATTCTTCTATACTCGAATGAATACAATCCAAGAGCCAACAAACGCTCCTCACACGTTAGTCCCTGCATTCCAGGAATCATCCTCGTGAATCTTCTCTGAACTCTCTCCAACATCAGCACATCCTTTCTAAGATAGGGGGTCCAAAACTGCACAGAGTATTCCAAATAAGGTCTCACCAGTGCCCCATAGAGCCTCATCAACACCTCCTTACTCTTATACACTATTCCTCTTGAAATGAATGCCAACACAGCATTCGCTTTCCTTACTGCCGATCCAACCTGGTGGTTAACCTTTAGGGTATCCTGCACAAGAAACCCCAAGTCCCTCTGCACTTACGATTTTTGAATTTTCTCCCCATCTAAATAATAATCTGCCTGATTATTTCTTCTTCCAAAATGTACAACTATACATTTCTCAACATTGTATCTCATCTGCCATTTCTTTGCCCACTCTTCTAAACTGACTAAGTCTCTCTGCAACCTTTCCGTTTCTTCAACACTTCCTGCTCTTCCACCTATCTTGGTGTCATCTGCAAACTTAGCCATAAAACCATTTAATCCATAATCTAGATCATCGATATACAGTGTATAAAGAAGAGGCCCCAACACCAACCTCTGCGGAACACCACTTGTAACCAGCAACCAACCAGAATAGGATCCCTATATTCCCACTCTTTGCTATCTGCCTATCAGCCAATGCTCCACCCATTGCAATATCTTTCCTGTAATTCCATGGGCCCTCATCTTATTAAGCAGCCTCTTCTGTGGCACCTTATTGAAGGCCTTTTGAAAATCCAACTACACAACATCCACAGCCTCTCCCTTGTCAATTTTATTTGAGATTACCGCAAAAAATTCCAATAGGTTGGTGAGGCAGGATCTTCCCTTCATGAAACCATGTTGGCTTGGGCCTATTTTGTCATGCACCTCAAGGTAATTCATAATCTCATCCTTGAAGATCGACTCCAGTAACTTTCCAACTACCGATGTCAGACTAATAGGTTTATAATTTTCTTTTTGCTGCCTCCCCCCTTTCTTAAACAGCGGAAATACATTTGCGACCTTCCAGTCCTCCAGAACCGTGCCAGAGTCTACTGATTCCTGGAAGATTATTTCCAATGCCTCCACAATCTCCAAAGCCACCTCCTTCAGAACCTGTGGATGCATCTCATCCGGTCCGGGAGACTTATCTATCCTTAGTCCATTTAGCTTCTCAAGCACTTTCTCTCTAGTAATCTTGACTGTACCTAATTCTATTCCCTGAGACCTCTGGCTATCAGGTATGTTGCTAATGTCTTCCACTGTGAAGACTGATGCAAAATACTCATTTAGTTCCTCTGCCATCTCTTTGTTACCCATTATAATTTCTCCAGCATCATTTTCAATCGGTCCTATATCTACCCGTCTCACTCTTCTATTCTTCATATATTTAAAAAAGCTCTTAGTGTCCTTTTTTATGTCAATAGAACATTGAATAGTACAGCACATTACAGGCCCTTCAGCCCACAATGTTGTGCCGACCCTCAAACCCTGCCTCCCATATAACCCCCCACCTTAAATTCCTCCATATACCTGTCTAGTAGTCTCTTAAACTTCACTAGTGTATCTGCCTCCACCACTGACTCAGGCAGTGCATTCCACGCACCAACCACTCTCTGAGTGAAAAACCTTCCTCTAATATCCCCCTTGAACTTCCCTCCCCTTACCTTAAAGCCATGTCCTCTTGTACTGAGTAGTGGTGCCCTGGGGAAGAGATGCTGGCTGTCCACTCTGTCTATTCCTCTTAATATCTTGTACACCTCTATCATGTCTCCTCTCATCCTCCTTCTCTCCAAAGAGTGAAGCCCTAGCTCCCTTAATCTCTGATCATAATCCATACTCTCTAAACCAGGCAGCATCCTGGTAAATCTCCTCTGCACCCTTTCCAATGCTTCCACATCCTTCCTAGCGACCAGAACTGGACACAGTACTCCAAGTGTGGCCTAACTAGAGTTTTATAGAGCTGCATCATTACATCGCGTCTCTTAAACTCTACCCTCGACTTATGAAAGCTAACACCCCATAAGCTTTCTTAACTATCCTATCTACCTGTGAGGCAACTTTCAGGGATCTGTGGACATGTACCCCCAGATCCCTCTGCTCCTCCACACTACCAAGTATCCTGCCATTTACTTTGTACTCTGCCTTGGAGTTTGTCCTTCCAAACTGTACCACCTCACACTTCTCCGTGTTGAACTCCATCTGCCACTTCTCAGCCCACTTCTGCATCCTATCAATGTCTCTCTGCAATCTTCGACAATCCTCTACACTATCTACAACACCACCAACCTTTGTGTCGTCTGCAAACTTGCCAACCCACCCTTCTACCCCCACATCCAGGTCGTTAATAAAAATCACCAAAAGTAGAGGTCCCAGAACCAATCCTTGTGGGACACCACTAGTCACAACCCTCCAATCTGAATGTACTCCCTCCAACACAACCTCTGCCTTCTGCAGGCGAGCCAATTCTGAATCCACCTGGCCAAACTTCCCTGGATCCCATGCCTTCTGACTTTCTGAATAAGCCTACCCTGTAGAACCTTGTCAAATGCCTTACTAAAATCCATGTAGATCACATCCACTACACTACCCTCATCTATATGCCTGGTCACCTCCTCAAAGAACTCTATCAGGCTTGTTAGGCACGATCTGCCCTTCACAAAGCCATGCTGACTGTCCCTGATCAGACCATGATTCTCTAAATGCCCATAGATCCTATCTCTAAGAATCTTTTCCAACAGCTTTCCCACCACAGACGTAAGGCTCACTGGTCTATAATTACCTGGACTATCCCTACTACCTTTTTTGAACAAGGGGACAACATTCGCCTCCCTCCATTCCTCCAGTACCATTCCTGCGGCCAGTGAGGACATAAAGATCCTAGCCAGAGGCTCAGCAATCTCTTCCCTTGCCTCATGGAGCAGCCTGGGGAATATTCCATCAGGCCCCGGGGTCTTATCCGTCCTAATGTATTTTAACAACTCCAACACCTCCTCTCCCTTAATATCAACATGCTCCAGAACATCAACCTCACTCATATTGTCCTCACCGTCATCAAGTTCCCTCTCAGTGGTGAATACCGAAGAGAAGTATTCATTGAGGATCTCGCTCACTTCCACAGCCTCCAGGCACATCTTCCCACTTTTATCTCTAATCGGTCCTACCTTCACTCCTGTCATCCTTTTGTTCTTCACATAATTGAAGAATGCCTTGGGGTTTTCCTTTACCCTACTCGCCAAGGCCTTCTCATGCCCCCTTCTTGCTCTCCTCAGCCCCTTCTTAAGCTCCTTTCTTGCTACCCTATATTCCTCAATAGACCCATCTGATCCTTGCTTCCTAAACCTCATGTATGCTGCCCTCTTCCACCTGCCTAGATTTTCCACCTCACTTGGTGGTTCCTTCACCCTACCATTCTTTATCTTCCTCACTGGGACAAATTTATCCCTAACATCCTGCAAAAGATCCTTAAACATTGACCACATGTCCATAGTACATTTCCCTGCAAAAACATCATCCCAATTCACACCTGTAAGTTCTAGCCTTATAGCCTCATAATTTGCCCTTCCCCAATTAAAAATTTTCCTGTCCTCTCTGATTCTATCCTTTTCCATGATGATGCTAAAGGTCAGGGAGCGGTGGTCACTGTCCCCCAGATGCTCACCCACTGACAGATCTGTGACCTGACCCAGTTCGTTACCTAATACTAGATCTAGTATGGCATTCCCCCTAGTCAGCCGGGGATTGCCAATTTCATTTAATCGCCAATTTAATTGCCAATTTCCTTTCATAATTCATCTTTTCTTTCCTAATAACTTACTTAGTTTCCTTCTGTAAATTTTTAAATTTCATCGAGTCCTCAGTTTACCCACTAATTTTTGCTTCCTTGTACGCTGCCTCTTTTGCTTTTATTTTAGCCTTAACTACTCTCGTTAGCCACATTTGTGTCATTTTTCCTTTTATGATTTTCTTTTTTCTTGGAATATATTTTTCCTGCACTCTCCTTATTTCTTGTAGGAATTTCATCCAATTCTGCTCTACTGTCCCTCCATTTAGCTTACTTTTCCAATCAGCTTGGGCCATTTCCTCTCTCATACCACTGTAATTTCCTTTGTTCTACTGAAATATCGATACACCTGATACCAGCTTCTCCTTTTCAAATTTGAAACTGAACTCGATCGTATTATGATCACTACTTCCAGGGGATTCCATTATCTCCAGCTCTCTAATCACCTCAGCCTCATTACACAGCACCCAATCCAAAACAGCTGATCCCCTGGTGGGCTTATGGACAAGCTGCTCCAGAAAGCCATCCCGTAGGCATTCTACAAACTCCCTCTCCTGAGATCCAGTATCTTCCTGACTTTCCCAATCCACTTTCATATTAAAATCTCCCATAATTATCTTGACATTTTCCTTCTGACATGCTTTTTACACCTTTTTACACAGTTCCAGCTGTAACTTGTATTCCACATCCCGGCTGCTGTTTGGAGGCCTGTATACAACTGCTATTAGTGTATTTTTACCCTTGCTATTTCTTAACTCGACCCGTAGGGATTCTACTTCTTCTGATCCTATGTCCCTTCTTTCTAGTGATTTGATATCATTGCTTATCATCAGGGCCACACCACCCCCTTTACCTACCTTCCTATCTTTCCTATACACGGTGTATCCTTGAACATTCAGCTCCCAATCACATCCATCATTTAGCCATGATTCAGTATTCAGCTATTCAGTATCATAGCCATGATACTCACCGGACAATTTACAGTGACTAATGGGTTCATCCTTGGACAGTGGGAGGAAACCAGGGCACCCGGAGGAAACCCTCACGCTCATGGGAAGGATGTACAAGCTTCTTACAGAGGATGCTGGAATTGAACTCCAAACTCCGATGTCCTGAGCTATAACGGTGTTGCACTAACCACTGAGGCACCCCTAGTTCTTATATAAACTGTTGCTCCAAAGAGCTATGTGGAAGGAATTCTTGGTGGTTATGTTTCTCCCAACTGGGGAAGATCAGTGGTGATATGTAATTCCTCACTGAGGAATGTAAGATGTTCAAGCTTCATCCTTATCCTGCAATCACAAGACACAGGAGAAACCCACCCTCCTCTCCTCCACGTGCAACTTTCACTCTTCAACAATGTGTGGAAGCATGGGGGGTGCTGTATGCTGAATTTCACATAAATACATAACTGAAAAGTATTACTCAGAACACTAGCTTCTTTAATAACGTCAATCTCTGTACATCAAAGCTATTTTTTAAAAATCAAAGTTTTGATAGACTTCTTGCAGGCAGCCAGTAAACAACAAAACACAATCGAACCCATTTTAAAAAACAAAGACAAACATCCAGTGTGTGAGAAAAACAAATCACTCACACGACTTGTTTAACTATTTCATATCTACTGTGATTCACGTTTTCTCTTCCTGTTACAGTGTATTGCACTGTACTGCTGCCACAAAGTTAAATTTCCCAGTGTATGCCGATATTAAACCTGATTCTGAACAATAAAAATATAAAGAAGTGAACTGCAGAGTCCGTGAAGGTGAACCCAGAGCAGCAGTTCAGCACTGACTCGTCTCTCTCGTATAGAAGCTTGAAGTTACAGTCTGTACGCAGTCTGACTTCCTACGTCTCATTAAGCTTTTTAATCTATTTATTCGAGGCACCCCTCAGGGCACCTTCTCTTTGCATTATAGAACAGTAAATCCAGTGGGAAGCCAGTGTTTAATCTGGCTCTTCTCAAAAGCAATAAGGGCAAAGAGGCAAGGATAGAGCCCGTACAACACCCAGGACAAAGGTGGGGGGGGGGGCTCATGACCTTATCTGCCAATGTGCTTATGGCCATTGCTAATCCCTTGTTACTAGGTAAGAAGGAGGTGAGGGTTCAAGGTAGGACAATAAAGATCACTGCCGGGACAGCTACAGAAATCAGGAGGGTAGACTGGAATATTTTATTAAAATGATAATCATTTTAGGAACAGACAGAGTGGATGGCCAGAGATTTTTTCCCAGGGCAGAAATGGCTAAGACAAGGGGCATCATTGGAGGAAGGTATGGAAGGGAATATGAGGGGCAGGTCTTTTACAGAGACCTAGTTTGACGTGGTAGATGGCTCCCCCTTGTGGAGACTGAGAGTTGTGCAGAATCCCTTGCTGGGGTGGTGGGAGAGGCAGCGGACATTTAGTAGTTGCTTAGTTAGACACATAGATGATAGAAAATGGAAGGCAATGTGGGAGGGAAGGGTTAGATTGATCTTAGAGTAGATTAAAGGTCAGCACTAAATTGTGGGCTGAAGGGCCTGTACTGTGCTGTAGTGTTTTATGCTCTGTGTTCAAACCCATAATAGTCAGGGCATTGTAAATGTGGAATGAAAACAGGAAATGCCAGAACATTGCAGTACGTGAAGACTGTTGGGAATTTGGGACAGATCCTTCCTCAGAACTCATTCCAAATGAGCAAGAACATTGCTAAGACAAATATACAAATACTTCAAACCTCATCTGCTCAGTGGAAAGTGAGAAGGAGAATGGAGCCGTTATGTTTCCGCTGCCTTCCTGCAGTAAGGGAGAGACGAGGCGTGTAGTTTAATGACTTACTGCATTTCTCGGGCTGCTGATCTAGCTGAGCAGCATGGCAGAAGAGAAATGAAGCCTGGTTTTTCTCTCACAGGTCCTGTGTGTTCTTTCAATAACACCTCCATCATGCCCGGCCAAACCAGACAGCGCCTCGATGGACAAGTCTGTACCACATTCACTTGCACCAATGAACTTAATAGTGATGGATTTCTGACATTAAATGTGTCCACGCAGATGTGCGAGACGTCTTGTGATGAGGTAGGATTTTTTTCATTCCCTAGCAATGCTACTGCTGACTGCTACACCATATTGAGTGAGAAAATCAATACTCTGCCTTGGAGTTTGTCCTTCCAAAGTGTACCACCTCACACTTCTCCGGGTTGAACTCCATCTGACACTTCTCAGCCCACTTCTGCATCCTATCAATGTCTCTCTGCAATCTTCGACAATCCTCTACACTATCTACAACACCACCATCCTTTGTGTCATCTACAAACTTGTCAACCCACCCTTCTACCCCCACATCCAGGTCGTTCATAAAAATCACGAAAAGTAGAAGTCCCAGAACAGATCCTTGTGGGACACCACTAGTCACAACCCTCCAATCTGAATGTACTCCCTCCACCATGACCCTCTGCCTTCTGCAGGCAAGTCAATTCTGAATCCACCTGGCCAAACTTCCCTGGATCCCATGCCTTCTGACTTTCTGAATAAACCTACCGTGTGGAACCTTGTCAAATGGCCTTCAATCGTGGAATTGAATTTAGGAGCCAAGAGGTAATGTTGCAACTATATAGGACCCTGGTCAGACCCCACTTGGAGTACTGTGCTCAATTCTGGTCGCCTCATTACAGGAAGGATGTGGAAACCATAGAAAGGATGCAGAGGAGATTTACAAGGATGTTGCCTGGATTGGGGAGCTTGCCTTGTGAGAATAGACTGAGTGAACTCTGCCTTTTCTCCTTGGAGCAACGGAGGATGAGAGGTGACCTGATGGAGGTGTATAAGATGATGAGAGGCATTGATAGTGTGGATAGTCTGAGATACCAGGGCTGAAATGGCTAGCACGAGAGGATACAGGTTTAAGGTGCTGGGAAGTAGGTACAGAGGAGATGTCAGGGGTAAGTTTTTTTACTCAGAGAATAGTGAGTGTGTGGAATGGGCTGCTGGCAACAGTGGTGGAGGCGGATACAATAGGGTCTTTTAAGAGGCTTTTGGATAGGTCCATGGAGCTTAGAAAAATAGAGGGCTATGGGGAAGTCTAGTAATTTCTAAGGTAGGGACATGTTCAGCACAACTTTGTGGGCCGAAGGGCCTGTATTATGCTGTAGGTTTTCTATGTTATGCTGAAATTGTATAAGACATTGGTGAAGCCTAATCTGGAGTGTTATGTGCAGTTTTGGTCACCTACCTACAGGAAAGATATCAATCAGGTTGACAAAGTGCAGAGAAAATTTACAAGGATATTTCTGGGACTTGAGGACCTGAGTTATAGGGGAAGGCTGAATAGGTTAGCACTTTGTTTCCTAGACTATAGGAGAATGAGGGCAGATCATATAGAGGTGTTCAACATTATGATGGATAAATGCAAGCAGGTTTCTTCCACTGAGTTTGGATGAGACTACATCAAGAGGTCCAGGGTGAAGAGTGAAATGCTTAAGGGGAAAATGAGGGGGTACGTCTCACTGAGAGGGTAATGAGAACATGGAAGAACTGACAGCAGAAGTGCCAGATTAAGAGTTTGGCTAAGTAGGTGGATGGGAGGAGTATGGAAGGCTATGGTGCGCGGGTGACTCTGCGGAGAGACACAGGTCAGCACAGACTAGATGGACCAAAAGGTCTGTTCTGTAACTCTAACAGGTGCTATTCATCTAGCCACTGGCTCTACCAACGGGCTCACTATTAGATTGGAAAGGGAAGTGTTACGTATTCAAGCAACAATAAATATATGAGTTAGGCAGGGGTTTTTATAACAAATAACATGTTTATTAAACACTGAAAACAAACCACCCAAAAGTAAACAAATCACTAACGTAACCAGAAATCAGCTGCTGTGTGGCAGCTTAAATAGTTCTTAAAGCAATGAAGCTTAAACAGTTTTTAAAGTGTTGTTGCAAAAACAGTTCTTCAAAGTAGTATTGCAAAAGTTCAAAATGCTTACAGTCCATTTAAGGGAGAGACTTTTTAAGACGATTTAAATTCTCTTTCATGTTGTGATGCTTCGGTTCCCAAATCGAACTTTTCCCACGAAGAATTTTACGAAGATGAGATGTAACGGCTTAAAGGCACTGACCTTTCCTTTACAGAACTGTTCCCAATCCTTTCTGCTATTTCACAGGGATTAACACGAGAACAGTCAACGAATTCCTTCCGAATAAGGATCAAACAAGGTCAAACCTGTTTCACCGTCGAAATCGATTCTCCTCGATCTTTTAACTCCCGAACTCCGATCTTCACTCTCCACTGATTCTCAACTAGCAGTATTATAAAGAAACTGCTGGCAATGACCCTTTAAACTTTAGGCATTAGATAAAACTTCATCTTCCAACTAAACTGCGTCATAACATTAAATCACGCAGTGGCATGAAGTCAACATGGCAAATCCAGCCACGAACTGCCCCTCCTCACAGGGAGGGGTCCTCCTTTTATACCCTGTAAAAAAAAAACTGTCACATGACCTCTACTGGCGGGAAAATGACGTCACTCCACCATCACAAGACCATTACCTCAAGTCCAGTATAGCTTCAACCCCGTGTTACGTGTCACGGGTACGTAACAGAAGAAGAAGTAAATAGTCTGTCTTACTATATGTTCATTATTTTAATTAGCATTAATGCTTTTCATTTATATACATCAGTTGCATGTTAAGTACATTTAATGTTTATTTTAGTATGTTTAGTTGATTTAAGTCAATCTGAACAGTTTTCGGGTATCACAAATTACAAAAGCAGTGGTGAACAAGGCCTTAGACTCTTGTGTGGTTGTACTGAGGCTTCTCTTTGGAGTATTATGTTCAGTTTTGTTCCCTTGCTGTCGGGAGAGTGACATTTAAACTGGAAAGAGTGCAGAAAGGATTAACTGTACAAGGACGTTGCCAGTGTTGTGTATTCAATATCTTAGCAGTATATGAATAATAGTGTAAATATAACACTTACACAACCCGCTGGTGTATGTCTAGGGGAAAATTCGTCCATATATTGCTTGATTAAGCATACCTGTTCATTTAAATAATTCATTCCAGTTCATATGTAAAAGTACGTGAATCACACGTCATCACAGCACCACATGATGTCCATGCCCTGCTTAAAATAAAAATGAAACTAAGACATATTTTCCTGGGCTCCCATCTTTTTCTTGCAATTAGTTTTTTTGTGTTTTGGAGTTAGAAAACATGAAAATGGTGACAAGGAAGTTTTAAATGAATCTGGGATGACTGTTCAAGCACAGCGAGATGTTTGAGTTTTGAAAAAGCGGTCGAGGAAAACACAGCGTAGCAAGTGCTTCTTTGAGAACAGACAGAGACTGTGGAGTTAAAATAAAAGGGAAAAAACAGAAGAATTCACGGGTTCATAAATAGTAAGTACCAAGTAATAATAATCATTAAAAAACCAGAAATGGCTGCATCAGAAAGATAGACAGCTTCGATTGCACAACGGATATCTGGCTCATGTATACTGAGTAAATTGCGCAGTATTTTGAAGCAAATGACATAGCCAATGTGAAGAGTGTGCCAGTTTTGCTGAGTTGTTGTGTGGAAGTGCATACAGTTTGCTTCAAAGTTTAACTACTCCAACCAAGCCAACTGAAATGAGCTTTCCTGATAGTGTGAAAGTGATGCAGGAACATTTAGAACTGAGACCATTGTTGATTGCAGAACGCTTTAGGTTTCATAAGCAGAATCAAAAGGAAGGGGAGTCCATTTCAGCATACACGGCTGAATTGAAGAAATGGTCTGAACATTGAAGAATTGTTCAGTGATGAGCTTAATAATGCTCTGAGAGATCATTCAGTTTGTGGAATTTTACCCAAAAACAATTCAAAAAGAGCCAAACACTCTCTCTCTGGTTGGAAAGCATATTGGAATGTCCATGCTGCTCAGATGAATTGTAAAAGTGACGAAAACAGTGGTGCAACAACAATTTTCGTGGGTAACTTATTGAGAAAGCCTCTAGAGATAGTAATCGGGCAGATACTTGCAAAATGTGGGTTGGTTTTAAGCTGGAAGAGAGTTTAGCAAGCTTCAGGAAAGATGCAAGCATCTGGGTTTTGTGAGTATAAAAAATTAAAATCTACTCTGTATACTTTAAGGTTATTGCATGAAGTTCAAGTGTGAGACTCTCTCACCTAGAGGGGGTCAGTTGTGCTGTGAGGATTACATTCCTTGACTTCTCTAGTGCCTTTAACACCATCCAGCCCAAGATCTTAAGGCACAAACTAACGGAGATGGGAGTAGACTCTCACATGGTGGATTGGATAGTGGACTACTTGACAGATAGACCTCAGTATGTGCGGTTGGGAGACTGTAGGTCTGACACGGTGGTCAGCAGGGGACCGTACTCTCTCTGGTCCTGTTCACCCTGTACACATCAGACTTCCAATATAACTCAGAGTCCTGCCATGTGCAGAAGTTCGCTGATGACAAGGCCATAGTGGGGTGTGTCAGGAATGGACAGGAGGAGGAGTATAGGAAACTGATACAGGACTTTGTGATATGGTGCAACTCAAACTACCTGCGTCTCAATATCACCAAGACCAAGGAGATTGTGGTGGACTTTAGGAGATCTAGGCCTCATATGGAGCCAGTGATCATTAATGGAGAATGTGTGGAGCAGGTTAAGACCTACAAGTATCTGGGAGTACAGTTAGACGAGAAGCTAGACTGGACTGCCAACACAGATGCCTTGTGCAGGAAGGCACAGAGTCGATTGTACTTCCTTAGAAGGTTGGCGTCATTCAATGTCTATAGTGAGATGCTGAAGATGTTCTATAGGTCAGTTGTGGAGAGCGCCCTCTTCTTTGTGGTGGCGTGTTGGGGAGGAAGCATTAAGAAGTGGGACACCTCACGTCTTAATAAGCTGGTAAGGAAGGCGGGCTCTGTCGTGGGCAAAGTACTGGAGAGTTTAACATCGGTAGCTGAGCGAAGGGCGCTGAGCAGGCTACGGTCAATTATGGATAACTCTGAACATCCTCTACATAGCACCATCCAGAGACAGAGAAGCAGTTTCAGCGACAGGTTACTATCGATGCAATGCTCCTCAGACAGGATGAAGAGGTCAATACTCCCCAATGCCATTAGGCTTTACAATTCAACCGCCAGGACTTAAGAACTTTTTAAAAGCTATTATTAATGCTTTTTGAGATAGTGATTTAGATGCATATCATATTTTTTTTACTGAGTTAAGTATTGTATGTAATTAGTTTTGCTACAACAAGTGTATGGGACATTGGAAAAAAAGTTGAATTTCCCCATGGGGATGAATAAAGTATCTATCTATCTATCTAAAAAGTAGATGTAAAGGCCAAAGCCCAGCTGGATGAACGGACGGCCAAAGAAAGGAGTCCATGGAGACACAAAAACAGAGGATTCATCAGATAATGTTGTGGATGAGGAAACCAAGAGGAGAGATCAGATTGCAAAGGGAGCAAAAGAAGGATTAATAAGGAAATACTCCAGTGAACTCCCCAAGATCAAGATACACAAACTAGAAGAAAGGGGTCCAGAGCTGTCAGAACCACTTCCTGCAGTCTCAGAGTCGACTCCTGCAACTGCCCTGGAGGATACCCTGGAAACTGAGATTGTTTCACAGACACAGGTTTCACTCTGCCAGACAGAGTGAACCGCTTGTCAGGAAACACATTATCCCACAAGAGCTCAGAAATCTTCCACTCAGGCCTAATTCTCTTTAGGTCAGAATGGGACAATTTAAAATTTACTGCGCTGCAGATGTCTGTATACAGACATAAAATATATTCACACCCCCTTGGAGGTTTTCATGGTTTATTGTTTTACAACATTGTATCACAGTGGATTTAATTTGGCTTTTTTGACACTGATCAACAGGAAAAGACTCTTTCGAGTCAAAGTGAAAACAGATCTGTGCAAAGAGATCTAAATTAATTACAAATATAAAGCACAAAGTAATTGATTGCATAAGTATTCACCCCCTTCAGGTCAGTATTTAGTAGATGCACCTTTGGCAGCAATTACAGCCTTGTGTCTGTGTAGATAGGTCTCTATTAGCTTTGCAAATCTAGACCCTGCAATTTTCCCCCATCCTTCTTAACAAAACTACTCAAACTCTTGTCAGATCGCATGGGGATTGTGAGTGAACAGCTCTTTTCAAATGCAGCCACAAATTCTCAATTGGGTTGAGGTCTGAACTCTGACTTGGCCACTCCAGAACATTAATTTTGTTGTTTTTTAATCCATTCCTGCATAGCTTTGGCTTTATGCCTGGAGTCATAGTGTTGTTGGAAAACAAATCTACTCCCAAATCACAATTTGGGATTGCATCAGGTTTTCCTCCAGGATTTCCTGTATTTTGCTGCGATCATTTTACCCTCTACCATTTTACCCTCTACCTTCACCAGTTGCCTCACTGTGAAGCAACCCCACAGCACGATGCAGCCACCACCGTGCTTCAAAAAACATCATGTTTTTAATGACGTACAGTGTTTGGCTCACACCAAGCATAGTTTTAAACCTTCTTCCAGCTGACTTCGGAGTCTCCCACATGCCTTCTGGCAAACTCTCGTCAAGATTTCATGTGAGTTTTTTTTCCCAACAACAGCTTTCTCTTTGCCACTGTCCGATAAAGTTGCGATGGGTGAAGCACCCGGGTAACAGTTGTTGTATGCGCAGTCTCTTCATAGATAGATAGATACTTTATTCATCCCCATGGGGAAATTCAACTTTTTTTCCAATGTCCCATACACTTATTGTAGCAAAACTAATTACATACAATACTTAACTCAGTAAAAATATGATATGCATCTAAAATCACCCTCTCAAAAAGCATTAATAATAGCTTATATAAAAAAAAGTTTTTAAGTAGTTTACTTAAATACATTGAGTCCTAACCCCGGCACTTTAACATATCTTACTCCTGGCGGTTGAATTGTAAAGCCGAATGGCATTGGGGAGTATTGATCTCTTCATCCTGTCTGAGGAGCATTGCATCGATAGTAACCTGTCGCTGAAACTGCTTCTCTGTCTCTGGATAGTGCTATGTAGAGGATGTTCAGGGTTTTCCATAATTGACCGTAGCCTACTCAGCGCCCTTCGCTCAGCTACCGATGTTATACTCTCCAGTACTTTGCCCACGACAGAGCCCGCCTTCCTTACCAGCTTATTAAGACGTGAGGCGTCCCTCTTCTTAATGCTGCCTCCCCAACACGCCACCACAAAGAAGAGGGCGCTCTCCACAACTGACCTATAGAACATCTTCAGCATCTCACTACAAACATAGAATGGAAGTACAGTCGACTCTGTGCCTTCCTGCACAAGGCATCTGTGTTGGCAGTCCAGTCTAGCTTCTCGTCTAACTGTACTCCCAAATACTTGTAGGTCTTAACCTGCTCCACACATTCTCCATTAATGATCACTGGCTCCATATGAGGCCTAGATCTCCTAAAGTCCACCACCATCTCCTTGGTCTTGGTGATATTGAGACGCAGGTAGTTTGAGTTGCACCATATCACAAAGTCCTGTATCAGTTTCCTATACTCTTCCTCCTGTCCATTCCTGACACACCCCACTATGGCCGTGTCATCAGCGAACTTCTGCACATGGCAGGACTCCGAGTTATATTGGAAGTCTGATGTGTACAGGGTGAACAGGACCGGAGAGAGTGCTCCTGTGCTGCTGACCACCGTGTCAGACCTACAGTCTCTCCCATCTCAGCCACTGAAGCTTGTAACTCCTTCAGAGATGTCATAGCTGTCTTGGTGGCCTCTCTCACTAGTCCCCTTCTTGCACAGTTACTAAGTCTTTGAGGACAACCTGCTCTCAGCAGTTTCCAGCTGTGCCATATTCTTTCCATTTCTTGATGTTTGACTTAACTGTACTCCAAGGGATATTCAGTGATTTGGAAATTTTCTTTTATCCATCTCCTGACTTGTGCTTTTCGATAACCTTTTGCGGAGTTGTTTGGAGTGTTCTTTTGTCTTCATGGTGTAGTTTTTGCCAGGATACTGACTCACCAGCTGTTGAACCTTTCAGACTGCACACAGTGATCTCCATTTAACTGATTATATGATTTCTAAAACCAATTGGCTGCACCAGTGATGATTTGGTCTGTCATATTAAAGGGGGTGAATACTTATGCAATCAATTACTTTGTGCTTTATATTTGTAATTAATTTAGATCACTTTGTAGAAATTTGTTTTCACTTTGACATGTTGATCAGTGTCAAAAAAAGCCAAATTAAATCCACTGTGATTCAATGTTGTGAAACAATAAAACATGAAAATTTCAGGGGCGGGCGGGTGGGGGGGGGGGGTGGTATGTGAATACTTTTTATAGGCAAGGTATACTGTATACATAGTTGAGACTTGTTTTCCTGAGCTCCAATCTTTTTCTTGCAATTAGTTTTTCTGTTTCAGAGTTCCAAACTATAACAGGCAGGTCTCCAGGAACTGAGCTATAGGGAGAGATTGAATGGGCTAGGAGTTTATTCCTGGCGTGTAGGAAGCTGAGAGGGGATGATATAGATTTGTATAAAATCAGGAGCAGCAGAGGGAGGGAGAATGCACACAGTCTTCTTCCAGGGTTGGGGAACCAAAACCTAAAAGGAATAGGCAGGTTTAAGATGCGAGGGGAAGGTTTTAGTAGTATCTTGAGGAGTGACAATTGAGAAAGAGTGAACAACTCAAGTTAGGTCTGAGGACCTAACCTGGACCCAACATATTGATGCAGCTATAAAGAAGTCAAGACAGTGGCTATATTTCATTGGGAGTTTAAGGACATTTGGTATATCACCAAAAACACTCGCAAATTTCTACAATGTACTGTGCAGAGCGTTCTGACAGGCTGAATCACCATCTGGTATGGAGGTGGGGTCTACTGCACAGGATCGAAGAAAGCTGCAGAGAGTTGTAAAATCAGTCAGCTCCATCATGGGCACCAGCCTCCATAATATCCACGATATTAATATCTTCAAGGAGCGAGCGATGCCTCAAAAAGGCAGCATCAATCATTAAGGGCCCCCATCACACAGGACATGCTCTCTTCTCATTGTTACCATCCGGGAGGAGGTACAGGAGCCTGAAAGCACACACTCAACGATTCAGGAACAGCTTCTTTCCCTCTGCAATTACATTTCTGAATGGACATTGAATACTACCTCACTACTTTTTATTTCCTTTTTTGAACTACTTATTTAATTTAACTATATAAATTGTGAATTGTATACATACACACTTACTGTGATTCAGTTTTTTTCTCTATTATCATGGTGCTAGTGATGCAAAGGTAACAAATTTCACAACATCTGCTGGTGATATTAAACCTGATTCTGACTTTGCTTTTACATAAAGATTGGTTATCTATCTGGTTCTGTAAAGTGGTAATGGGACAAGCTCCCACTACCTATTAAATGCTCCCAATGACATGTGTCTCAAATAGCCTCTGACAACCAAGTCCGGCTCCTGGCCTTCACGTGTGGCTTAGCTACAAAGCCCGGGGGAACCATTTCTACTGACAGCAGTGGGGCAGAGGATGGGTACTGGCACCTTAATACCAGTTGGTTTGGGCAGATGGGGCTGGTTGGCAGCTCAGCTAGGAGAAGGAAAACTCTGATCTCAAACCTCCGCCACCTTGCGGCTATACCCACTCATGGGGAAGGGTTCAGGAGTAAACCCCGAGGGAAATGTCCAGAGTCAGGATCGCTAAGGCAGTCCGACGTTGTGTTCAACGATGACTGGTGAGCCCTGCGATGTCGCTGGTGCCAAACTATGTCGGTCTCTGCTGTTCCATTGGATTCATCAGCTGCATGGAGAGGGGCAACCAGTTATGTGGGCAACAGCTCACTCTCCATATCGTACTGCCCTGGCTTGCGTGTCACGTAGACAGCTAGGACGCCACGTCTGTGGTCAATCCCGGCCTCAGTTATTATGTACGTACGCTGTCAAAGGAGGTGGTTGAGGCAGATACAATAACGTTGGGCCAGGTACATGGATTAGAAGGGTTTAGAGCAGGGGTCCCTGACCCTTGTATGCTGTGGACCCTACCATTAACGGAGGGGTGAGTGGACACCAGGTTGGAAATCTCTGGTTTAGAGGGATTTGGGCCGATCATTGACATGTGAGACCAGCATGAATGGGGAAATTTGGTCTTCATGGACCAGTTAGTCTGAAGACTTTGTTTCTGTGCTGTCTGAGTCTATGACTGCCTGACAACGGTAACGGTCTGGGGGTGGTGCCAAGCTGTTACTCTGCTGTTTGGGATAGCTGTGGCATCGTCAGTTCGGCTGGACCCATGCAGTGCTAAATAGTTAAAGCAGCCAGTACTCTTCATTTGTACAAACTAACGGTGCAGAGTACAGGAACATCATGCAGTATTCTTTCACTTCCGTCCTGCTTCCCTTGTCATTATTTTCTTCTTCTCTTTAATATTTCTGCCTTCACTTCCCAAACACTCCAATCCCCCCACCGAACCTGCTGTCATATTCCTGCCACAACCATCCTCACAGAGAAAATACAACTATAATTCTTCTAATGTTGTTTCAACACTTGGTCTCTCTTATTCTTGTTCCTGTTCCATTTAATCCTTTGTATAATTCTTGGATGTTATGCCCACTTTGTAAATATGTGCACAGTATACCCATCCAAAACAATCTTCTGTGTGAGGTTAGAAAATACTTGATGAAGAGAAAACTCAGCCAAAAAACTGAGCAGTACATTGTTGAAAAGCAAATTAAATCTGAATTCAAATCATTTCTCAAGGTTTGTCTTTTTTTAATCCCCCAGGGTTTTGAGCTAAGGAAGTCACAGGACAAGAATGTATGCTGTCCAGAGTGTGTTCAAGTAAACTGCGCTTACATCTCGCCAAATTCTTCTGAAATCATCTTGATCAAGGTATGGATCTGCCTTCAGGTTATAGGACAAAACGTACTGCTGATAGATAGCAAACTTCTAGCCCTGGCACCAGTGTTGTAACCACAGTTGTAAAATGATTTAATGAGAGGAAGATGGGGAAATACCAGGGTGAGGAGGATATGGTCTGAGTTAAAGTTCAGAGTAGAAGCCATGGTGCAGGAGAATATTGTGTCGGGGGGTGGTGATTCCAGCAGTTTGGGAGATGTGGTGTCTAAGTGTTCAGTACTGGGGTCAGTGCAGTTTGGGAGATGTGGTGTCTAAGTGTTCAGTACTGGGGTCAGTGCAGTTTGGGAGATGTGGTGTCTAAGTGTTCAGTACTGGGGTAGATGCAGTTTGGGAGATGTGGTGTCTAAGTGTTCAGTACTGGGGTCCGTGCAGTTTGGGAGACGTGGTGTCTAAGTGTTCAGTACTGGGGTCCGTGCAGTTTGGGAGATGTGGTGTCTAAGTGTTGAGTACTGGGGTCCGTGCAGTTTGGGAGATGTGGTGTCTAAGTGTTCAGTACTGGGGTCAGTGCAGTTTGGGAGATGTGGTGTCTAAGTGTCCAGTACTGGGGTCAGTGCAGTTTGGGAGATGTGGTGTCTAAATGTTCAGTACTGGGGTCCATGCAGTTTGGGAGATGTGGTGTCTAAGTGTTCAGTACTGGGGTCAGTGCAGTTTGGGAGATGTGGTGTCTAAGTGTTCAGTACTGGGGTCAGTGCAGTTTGGGAGACGTGGTGTCTAAGTGTTCAGTACTGGGGTCCCTGCAGTTTGGGAGACGTGGTGTCTAAGTGTTCAGTACTGGGGTCCGTGCAGTTTGGGAGATGTGGTGTCTAAGTGTTCAGTACTGGGGTAGATGCAGTTTGGGAGACGTGGTGTCTAAGTGTTCAGTACTGGGGTCCGTGCAGTTTGGGAGATGTGGTGTCTAAGTGTTCAGTACTGCGGTCCGTGCAGTTTGGGAGATGTGGTGTTTAAGTGTTCAGTACTGGGGTCCGTGCAGTTTGGGAGATGTGGTGTCTAAGTGTTGAGTATTGGGGTCCGTGCAGTTTGGGAGATGTGGTGTCTAAGTGTTCAGTACTGGGGTCAGTGCAGTTTGGGAGATGTGGTGTCTAAGTGTTCAGTACTGGGGTAGATGCAGTTTGGGAGATGTGGTGTCTAAGTGTTCAGTACTGGGGTCCGTGCAGTTTGGGAGATGTGGTGTCTAAGTGTTCAGTACTGGGGTCAGTGCAGTTTGGGAGATGTGGTGTCTAAGTGTTGAGTATTGGGGTCCGTGCAGTTTGGGAGATGTGGTGTTTAAGTGTTCAGTACTGGGGTCAGTGCAGTTTGGGAGATGTGGTGTCTAAGTGTTCAGTACTGGGGTCCGTGCAGTTTGGGAGATGTGGTGTCTAAGTGTTCAGTACTGCGGTCCGTGCAGTTTGGGAGATGTGGTGTTTAAGTGTTCAGTACTGGGGTCCGTGCAGTTTGGGAGATGTGGTGTCTAAGTGTTCAGTACTGGGGTAGATGCAGTTTGGGAGATGTGGTGTCTAAGTGTTCAGTACTGGGGTAGATGCAGTTTGGGAGATGTGGTGTCTAAGTGTTCAGTACTGGGGTCAGTGCAGTTTGGGAGATGTGGTGTCTAAGTGTTCAGTACTGGGGTCCGTGCAGTTTGGGAGATGTGGTGTCTAAGTGTTCAGTACTGGGGTCCGTGCAGTTTGGGAGATGTGGTGTCTAAGTGTTCAGTACTGGGGTCCGTGCAGTTTGGGAGATGTGGTGTCTAAGTGTTCAGTACTGGGGTCCGTGCAGTTTGGGAGATGTGGTGTCTAAGTGTTCAGTACTGGGGTAGATGCAGTTTGGGAGATGTGGTGTCTAAGTGTTCAGTACTGGGGTCAGTGCAGTTTGGGAGACGTGGTGTCTAAGTGTTCAGTACTGGGGTCCGTGCAGTTTGGGAGATGTGGTGTCTAAGTGTCCAGTACTGGGGTAGATGCAGTTTGGGAGATGTGGTGTCTAAGTGTTCAGTACTGGGGTCAGTGCAGTTTGGGAGATGTGGTGTCTAAGTGTTCAGTACTGGGGTCCGTGCAGTTTGGGAGATGTGGTGTTTAAGTGTTCAGTACTGGGGTCCGTGCAGTTTGGGAGATGTGGTGTCTAGGTGTTCAGTACTGGGGTCAGTGCAGTTTGGGAGATGTGGTGTCTAAGTGTTGAGTACTGGGGTCCGTGCAGTTTGGGAGATGTGGTGTCTAAGTGTTGAGTACTGGGGTCCGTGCAGTTTGGGAGATGTGGTGTCTAAGTGTTCAGTACTGGGGTCAGTGCAGTTTGGGAGATGTGGTGTCTAAGTGTTCATACTGGGGTCCGTGCAGTTTGGGAGATGTGGTGTCTAAGTGTTCAGTACTGGGGTAGATGCAGTTTGGGAGATGTGGTGTCTAAGTGTTCAGTACTGGGGTCCGTGCAGTTTGGGAGATGTGGTGTCTAAGTGTTCAGTACTGGGGTCAGTGCAGTTTGGGAGATGTGGTGTCTAAATGTTCAGTACTGGGGTAGATGCAGTTTGGGAGATGTGGTGTCTAAGTGTTCAGTACTGGGGTCCGTGCAGTTTGGGAGATGTGGTGTCTAAGTGTTCAGTACTGGGGTCAGTGCAGTTTGGGAGACGTGGTGTCTAAGTGTTCAGTACTGGGGTAGATGCAGTTTGGGAGATGTGGTGTTTAAGTGTTCAGTACTGGGGTCCGTGCAGTTTGGGAGATGTGGTGTCTAAGTGTTCAGTACTGGGGTCAGTGCAGTTTGGGAGATGTGGTGTCTAAATGTTCAGTACTGGGGTAGATGCAGTTTGGGAGATGTGGTGTCTAAGTGTTCAGTACTGGGGTCCGTGCAGTTTGGGAGATGTGGTGTCTAAGTGTTCAGTACTGGGGTCCGTGCAGTTTGGGAGATGTGGTGTCTAAGTGTTCAGTACTGGGGTAGATGCAGTTTGGGAGATGTGGTGTCTAAGTGTTCAGTACTGGGGTCAGTGCAGTTTGGGAGATGTGGTGTCTAAATGTTCAGTACTGGGGTAGATGCAGTTTGGGAGATGTGGTGTCTAAGTGTTCAGTACTGGGGTCCGTGCAGTTTGGGAGATGTGGTGTCTAAGTGTTCAGTACTGGGGTCAGTGCAGTTTGGGAGATGTGGTGTTTAAGTGTTCAGTACTGGGGTCCGTGCAGTTTGGGAGATGTGGTGTCTAAGTGTTCAGTACTGGGGTCAGTGCAGTTTGGGAGACGTGGTGTCTAAGTGTTCAGTACTGGGGTCGGTGCAGTTTGGGAGATGTGGTGTCTAAGTGTTCAGTACTGGGGTCAGTGCAGTTTGGGAGATGTGGTGTTTAAGTGTTCAGTACTGGGGTCCGTGCAGTTTGGGAGATGTGGTGTCTAAGTGTTCAGTACTGGGGTCAGTGCAGTTTGGGAGATGTGGTGTCTAAGTGTTCAGTACTGGGGTAGATGCAGTTTGGGAGATGTGGTGTTTAAGTGTTCAGTACTGGGGTCAGTGCAGTTTGGGAGATGTGGTGTCTAAGTGTTCAGTACTGGGGTAGATGCAGTTTGGGAGATGTGGTGTTTAAGTGTTCAGTACTGGGGTCCGTGCAGTTTGGGAGATGTGGTGTCTAAGTGTTCAGTACTGGGGTCCGTGCAGTTTGGGAGATGTGGTGTCTAAGTGTTCAGTACTGGGGTCCGTGCAGTTTGGGAGATGTGGTGTCTAAGTGTTCAGTACTGGGGTCAGTGCAGTTTGGGAGATGTGGTGTCTAAGTGTTGAGTACTGGGGTCAGTGCAGTTTGGGAGATGTGGTGTCTAAATGTTCAGTACTGGGGTCAGTGCAGTTTGGGAGATGTGGTGTCTAAGTGTTCAGTACTGGGGTCAGTGCAGTTTGGGAGACGTGGTGTCTAAGTGTTCAGTACTGGGGTCAGTGCAGTTTGGGAGATGTGGTGTCTAAGTGTTCAGTACTGCGGTCCGTGCAGTTTGGGAGATGTGGTGTTTAAGTGTTCAGTACTGGGGTAGATGCAGTTTGGGAGATGTGGTGTCTAAGTGTTCAGTACTGGGGTCCGTGCAGTTTGGGAGATGTGGTGTCTAAGTGTTCAGTACTGCGGTCCGTGCAGTTTGGGAGATGTGGTGTCTAAGTGTTCAGTACTGGGGTAGATGCAGTTTGGGAGATGTGGTGTCTAAGTGTTCAGTACTGGGGTCAGTGCAGTTTGGGAGATGTGGTGTTTAAGTGTTCAGTACTGGGGTCCGTGCAGTTTGGGAGATGTGGTGTCTAAGTGTTCAGTACTGGGGTCAGTGCAGTTTGGGAGACGTGGTGTCTAAGTGTTCAGTACTGGGGTAGATGCAGTTTGGGAGATGTGGTGTTTAAGTGTTCAGTACTGGGGTCAGTGCAGTTTGGGAGATGTGGTGTCTAAGTGTTCAGTACTGGGGTAGATGCAGTTTGGGAGATGTGGTGTTTAAGTGTTCAGTACTGGGGTAGATGCAGTTTGGGAGATGTGGTGTCTAAGTGTTCAGTACTGGGGTCAGTGCAGTTTGGGAGATGTGGTGTTTAAGTGTTCAGTACTGGGGTCCGTGCAGTTTGGGAGATGTGGTGTCTAAGTGTTCAGTACTGGGGTCAGTGCAGTTTGGGAGACGTGGTGTCTAAGTGTTCAGTACTGGGGTAGATGCAGTTTGGGAGATGTGGTGTTTAAGTGTTCAGTACTGGGGTCAGTGCAGTTTGGGAGATGTGGTGTCTAAGTGTTCAGTACTGGGGTAGATGCAGTTTGGGAGATGTGGTGTTTAAGTGTTCAGTACTGGGGTCAGTGCAGTTTGGGAGATGTGGTGTCTAAGTGTTCAGTACTGGGGTCAGTGCAGTTTGGGAGATGTGGTGTCTAAGTGTTCAGTACTGGGGTCCGTGCAGTTTGGGAGATGTGGTGTCTAAATGTTCAGTACTGGGGTAGATGCAGTTTGGGAGATGTGGTGTCTAGGTGTTCAGTACTGGGGTAGATGCAGTTTGGGAGATGTGGTGTCTAGGTGTTCAGTACTGGGGTAGATGCAGTTTGGGAGATGTGGTGTCTAAATGTTCAGTACTGGGCAAGATGCAGTTTGGGAGATGTGGTGTCTAAGTGTTCAGTACTGGGGTAGATGCAGTTTGGGAGATGTGGTGTCTAGGTGTTCAGTACTGGGGTAGATGCAGTTTGGGAGATGTGGTGTCTAAATGTTCAGTACTGGGCTAGATGCAGTTTGGGAGATGTGGTGTCTAAGTGTTCAGTACTGGGGTAGATGCAGTTTGGGAGATGTGGTGTCTAAGTGTTCAGTACTGGGGTAGATGCAGTTTGGGAGATGTGGTGTCTAAGTGTTCAGTACTGGGGTCAGTGCAGTTTGGGAGATGTGGTGTCTAAGTGTTCAGTACTGGGGTCCGTGCAGTTTGGGAGATGTGGTGTCTAAGTGTTCAGTACTGGGGTCCGTGCAGTTTGGGAGATGTGGTGTCTAAGTGTTCAGTACTGGGGTCCGTGCAGTTTGGGAGATGTGGTGTCTAAGTGTTCAGTACTGGGGTCCGTGCAGTTTGGGAGATGTGGTGTCTAAGTGTTCAGTACTGGGGTCCGTGCAGTTTGGGAGATGTGGTGTCTAAGTGTTCAGTACTGGGGTAGATGCAGTTTGGGAGATGTGGTGTCTAAGTGTTCAGTACTGGGGTCAGTGCAGTTTGGGAGACGTGGTGTCTAAGTGTTCAGTACTGGGGTCCGTGCATTTTGGGAGATGTGGTGTCTAAGTGTCCAGTACTGGGGTAGATGCAGTTTGGGAGATGTGGTGTCTAAGTGTTCAGTACTGGGGTCAGTGCAGTTTGGGAGATGTGGTGTCTAAGTGTTCAGTACTGGGGTCCGTGCAGTTTGGGAGATGTGGTGTTTAAGTGTTCAGTACTGGGGTCCGTGCAGTTTGGGAGATGTGGTGTCTAGGTGTTCAGTACTGGGGTCAGTGCAGTTTGGGAGATGTGGTGTCTAAGTGTTGAGTACTGGGGTCCGTGCAGTTTGGGAGATGTGGTGTCTAAGTGTTGAGTACTGGGGTCCGTGCAGTTTGGGAGATGTGGTGTCTAAGTGTTCAGTACTGGGGTCAGTGCAGTTTGGGAGATGTGGTGTCTAAGTGTTCAGTACTGGGGTCCGTGCAGTTTGGGAGATGTGGTGTCTAAGTGTTCAGTACTGGGGTCCGTGCAGTTTGGGAGATGTGGTGTCTAAGTGTTCAGTACTGGGGTCCGTGCAGTTTGGGAGATGTGGTGTCTAAGTGTTCAGTACTGGGGTAGATGCAGTTTGGGAGATGTGGTGTCTAAGTGTTCAGTACTGGGGTCAGTGCAGTTTGGGAGATGTGGTGTCTAAGTGTTCAGTACTGGGGTCCGTGCAGTTTGGGAGACGTGGTGTCTAAGTGTTCAGTACTGGGGTCCGTGCAGTTTGGGAGATGTGGTGTCTAAGTGTTCAGTACTGGGGTCGGTGCAGTTTGGGAGATGTGGTGTCTAAGTGTTCAGTACTGGGGTCAGTGCAGTTTGGGAGATGTGGTGTTTAAGTGTTCAGTACTGGGGTCCGTGCAGTTTGGGAGATGTGGTGTCTAAGTGTTCAGTACTGGGGTCAGTGCAGTTTGGGAGATGTGGTGTCTAAGTGTTCAGTACTGGGGTAGATGCAGTTTGGGAGATGTGGTGTTTAAGTGTTCAGTACTGGGGTCAGTGCAGTTTGGGAGATGTGGTGTCTAAGTGTTCAGTACTGGGGTAGATGCAGTTTGGGAGATGTGGTGTCTAAGTGTTCAGTACTGGGGTAGATGCAGTTTGGGAGATGTGGTGTCTAAGTGTTCAGTACTGGGGTCCGTGCAGTTTGGGAGATGTGGTGTCTAAGTGTTCAGTACTGGGGTCCGTGCAGTTTGGGAGATGTGGTGTCTAAGTGTTCAGTACTGGGGTAGATGCAGTTTGGGAGATGTGGTGTCTAAGTGTTCAGTACTGGGGTCCGTGCAGTTTGGGAGATGTGGTGTCTAAGTGTTCAGTACTGGGGTCCGTGCAGTTTGGGAGATGTGGTGTCTAAGTGTTCAGTACTGGGGTAGATGCAGTTTGGGAGATGTGGTGTCTAAGTGTTCAGTACTGGGGTAGATGCAGTTTGGGAGATGTGGTGTCTAAGTGTTCAGTACTGGGGTCCGTGCAGTTTGGGAGACATGGTGTCTAAGTGTTCAGTACTGGGGTCCGTGCAGTTTGGGAGATGTGGTGTCTAAGTGTTCAGTACTGGGGTCCGTGCAGTTTGGGAGATGTGGTGTCTAAGTGTTCAGTACTGGGGTCCGTGCAGTTTGGGAGATGTGGTGTTTAAGTGTTCAGTACTGGGGTAGATGCAGTTTGGGAGATGTGGTGTCTAAGTGTTCAGTACTGGGGTAGATGCAGTTTGGGAGATGTGGTGTCTAAGTGTTCAGTACTGGGGTCCGTGCACTTTGGGAGATGTGGTGTTTAAGTGTTCAGTACTGGGGTCCGTGCAGTTTGGGAGATGTGGTGTCTAAGTGTTCAGTACTGGGGTCCGTGCAGTTTGGGAGATGTGGTGTCTAAGTGTTCAGTACTGGGGTCCGTGCAGTTTGGGAGATGTGGTGTCTAAGTGTTCAGTACTGGGGTAGATGCAGTTTGGGAGATGTGGTGTCTAAGTGTTCAGTACTGGGGTCAGTGCAGTTTGGGAGATGTGGTGTCTAAGTGTTCAGTACTGGGGTCCGTGCAGTTTGGGAGATGTGGTGTCTAAGTGTTCAGTACTGGGGTAGATGCAGTTTGGGAGATGTGGTGTCTAAGTGTTCAGTACTGGGGTCCGTGCAGTTTGGGAGATGTGGTGTCTAAGTGTTCAGTACTGGGGTAGATGCAGTTTGGGAGATGTGGTGTCTAAGTGTTCAGTACTGGGGTCCGTGCAGTTTGGGAGATGTGGTGTCTAAGTGTTCAGTACTGGGGTAGATGCAGTTTGGGAGATGTGGTGTCTAAGTGTTCAGTACTGGGGTAGATGCAGTTTGGGAGATGTGGTGTCTAAGTGTTCAGTACTGGGGTAGATGCAGTTTGGGAGATGTGGTGTCTAAGTGTTCAGTACTGGGGTCCGTGCAGTTTGGGAGACATGGTGTCTAAGTGTTCAGTACTGGGGTCAGTGCAGTTTGGGAGATGTGGTGTCTAAGTGTTCAGTACTGGGGTAGATGCAGTTTGGGAGATGTGGTGTTTAAGTGTTCAGTACTGGGGTCCGTGCAGTTTGGGAGATGTGGTGTCTAAGTGTTCAGTACTGGGGTCCGTGCAGTTTGGGAGATGTGGTGTCTAAGTGTTCAGTACTGGGGTCCGTGCAGTTTGGGAGATGTGGTGTCTAAGTGTTCAGTACTGGGGTCCGTGCAGTTTGGGAGATGTGGTGTCTAAGTGTTCAGTACTGGGGTCAGTGCAGTTTGGGAGATGTGGTGTCTAAGTGTTGAGTACTGGGGTCAGTGCAGTTTGGGAGATGTGGTGTCTAAATGTTCAGTACTGGGGTCAGTGCAGTTTGGGAGATGTGGTGTCTAAGTGTTCAGTACTGGGGTAGATGCAGTTTGGGAGATGTGGTGTCTAAGTGTTCAGTACTGGGGTAGATGCTGTTTGGGAGATGTGGTGTCTAAGTGTTCAGTACTGGGGTAGATGCAGTTTGGGAGATGTGGTGTCTAAGTGTTCAGTACTGGGGTAGATGCAGTTTGGGAGACGTGGTGTCTAAATGTTCAGTACTGGGGTCCGTGCAGTTTGGGAGATGTGGTGTCTAAGTGTTGAGTACTGGGGTCCGTGCAGTTTGGGAGATGTGGTGTCTAAGTGTTCAGTACTGGGGTCCGTGCAGTTTGGGAGATGTGGTGTCTAAGTGTTCAGTACTGGGGTCCGTGCAGTTTGGGAGATGTGGTGTTTAAGTGTTCAGTACTGGGGTCCGTGCAGTTTGGGAGATGTGGTGTCTAAGTGTTCAGTACTGGGGTCAGTGCAGTTTGGGAGATGTGGTGTCTAAATGTTCAGTACTGGGGTCAGTGCAGTTTGGGAGATGTGGTGTCTAAGTGTTCAGTACTGGGGTAGATGCAGTTTGGGAGATGTGGTGTCTAAGTGTTCAGTACTGGGGTCCGTGCAGTTTGGGAGATGTGGTGTCTAAGTGTTCAGTACTGGGGTCCGTGCAGTTTGGGAGATGTGGTGTCTAAGTGTTCAGTACTGCGGTCCGTGCAGTTTGGGAGATGTGGTGTTTAAGTGTTCAGTACTGGGGTAGATGCAGTTTGGGAGATGTGGTGTCTAAGTGTTCAGTACTGGGGTCCGTGCAGTTTGGGAGATGTGGTGTCTAAGTGTTCAGTACTGGGGTCCGTGCAGTTTGGGAGATGTGGTGTCTAAGTGTTCAGTACTGGGGTCCGTGCAGTTTGGGAGATGTGGTGTCTAAGTGTTCAGTACTGGGGTCGGTGCAGTTTGGGAGATGTGGTGTCTAAGTGTTCAGTACTGGGGTCCGTGCAGTTTGGGAGATGTGGTGTCTAAGTGTTCAGTACTGCGGTCCGTGCAGTTTGGGAGATGTGGTGTCTAAGTGTTCAGTACTGGGGTAGATGCAGTTTGGGAGATGTGGTGTCTAAGTGTTCAGTACTGGGGTCAGTGCAGTTTGGGAGATGTGGTGTTTAAGTGTTCAGTACTGGGGTCCGTGCAGTTTGGGAGATGTGGTGTCTAAGTGTTCAGTACTGGGGTCAGTGCAGTTTGGGAGACGTGGTGTCTAAGTGTTCAGTACTGGGGTCCGTGCAGTTTGGGAGATGTGGTGTCTAAGTGTTCAGTACTGGGGTCAGTGCAGTTTGGGAGATGTGGTGTCTAAGTGTTCAGTACTGGGGTAGATGCAGTTTGGGAGACGTGGTGTCTAAGTGTTCAGTACTGGGGTAGATGCAGTTTGGGAGATGTGGTGTCTAAGTGTTCAGTACTGGGGTAGATGCAGTTTGGGAGATGTGGTGTCTAAGTGTTCAGTACTGGGGTAGATGCAGTTTGGGAGATGTGGTGTCTAAGTGTTCAGTACTGGGGTCCGTGCAGTTTGGGAGATGTGGTGTCTAAGTGTTCAGTACTGGGGTCCGTGCAGTTTGGGAGATGTGGTGTCTAAGTGTTCAGTACTGGGGTCCGTGCAGTTTGGGAGATGTGGTGTCTAAGTGTTCAGTACTGGGGTCCGTGCAGTTTGGGAGATGTGGTGTCTAAATGTTCAGTACTGGGGTAGATGCAGTTTGGGAGATGTGGTGTCTAGGTGTTCAGTACTGGGGTAGATGCAGTTTGGGAGATGTGGTGTCTAGGTGTTCAGTACTGGGGTAGATGCAGTTTGGGAGATGTGGTGTCTAAATGTTCAGTACTGGGCTAGATGCAGTTTGGGAGATGTGGTGTCTAAGTGTTCAGTACTGGGGTAGATGCAGTTTGGGAGATGTGGTGTCTAGGTGTTCAGTACTGGGGTAGATGCAGTTTGGGAGATGTGGTGTCTAAATGTTCAGTACTGGGCTAGATGCAGTTTGGGAGATGTGGTGTCTAAGTGTTCAGTACTGGGGTAGATGCAGTTTGGGAGATGTGGTGTCTAAATGTTCAGTACTGGGCTAGATGCAGTTTGGGAGATGTGGTGTCTAAGTGTTCAGTACTGGGGTCCGTGCAGTTTGGGAGATGTGGTGTCTAGGTGTTCAGTACTGGGGTCCGTGCAGTTTGGGAGATGTGGTGTTTAAGTGTTCAGTACTGGGGTCCGTGCAGTTTGGGAGATGTGGTGTCTAAGTGTTCAGTACTGGGGTAGATGCAGTTTGGGAGATGTGGTGTCTAAGTGTTCAGTACTGGGGTAGATGCAGTTTGGGAGATGTGGTGTCTAAGTGTTCAGTACTGGGGTCCGTGCAGTTTGGGAGATGTGGTGTCTAAGTGTTCAGTACTGGGGTCCGTGCAGTTTGGGAGATGTGGTGTCTAAGTGTTCAGTACTGGGGTAGATGCAGTTTGGGAGATGTGGTGTCTAAGTGTTCAGTACTGGGGTAGATGCAGTTTGGGAGATGTGGTGTCTAAGTGTTCAGTACTGGGGTCCGTGCAGTTTGGGAGATGTGGTGTCTAAGTGTTCAGTACTGGGGTCCGTGCAGTTTGGGAGATGTGGTGTCTAAGTGTTCAGTACTGGGGTAGATGCAGTTTGGGAGATGTGGTGTCTAAGTGTTCAGTACTGGGGTCCGTGCAGTTTGGGAGATGTGGTGTCTAAGTGTTCAGTACTGGGGTCCGTGCAGTTTGGGAGATGTGGTGTCTAAGTGTTCAGTACTGGGGTCCGTGCAGTTTGGGAGATGTGGTGTCTAAGTGTTCAGTACTGGGGTCGGTGCAGTTTGGGAGATGTGGTGTCTAAGTGTTCAGTACTGGGGTCCGTGCAGTTTGGGAGATGTGGTGTCTAAGTGTTCAGTACTGGGGTAGATGCAGTTTGGGAGATGTGGTGTCTAAGTGTTCAGTACTGGGGTCCGTGCAGTTTGGGAGATGTGGTGTCTAAGTGTTCAGTACTGGGGTAGATGCAGTTTGGGAGATGTGGTGTCTAAGTGTTCAGTACTGGGGTCCGTGCAGTTTGGGAGATGTGGTGTCTAAGTGTTCAGTACTGGGGTAGATGCAGTTTGGGAGATGTGGTGTCTAAGTGTTCAGTACTGGGGTCCGTGCAGTTTGGGAGACATGGTGTCTAAGTGTTCAGTACTGGGGTCCGTGCAGTTTGGGAGATGTGGTGTCTAAGTGTTCAGTACTGGGGTCCGTGCAGTTTGGGAGATGTGGTGTCTAAGTGTTCAGTACTGGGGTCCGTGCAGTTTGGGAGATGTGGTGTCTAAGTGTTCAGTACTGGGGTCCGTGCAGTTTGGGAGATGTGGTGTTTAAGTGTTCAGTACTGGGGTCCGTGCAGTTTGGGAGATGTGGTGTCTAAGTGTTCAGTACTGGGGTCCGTGCAGTTTGGGAGATGTGGTGTCTAAGTGTTCAGTACTGGGGTCCGTGCAGTTTGGGAGATGTGGTGTCTAAGTGTTCAGTACTGGGGTAGATGCAGTTTGGGAGATGTGGTGTCTAAGTGTTCAGTACTGGGGTCCGTGCAGTTTGGGAGATGTGGTGTCTAAGTGTTCAGTACTGGGGTAGATGCAGTTTGGGAGATGTGGTGTCTAAGTGTTCAGTACTGGGGTAGATGCAGTTTGGGAGACATGGTGTCTAAGTGTTCAGTACTGGGGTAGATGCAGTTTGGGAGATGTGGTGTCTAAGTGTTCAGTACTGGGGTAGATGCAGTTTGGGAGATGTGGTGTCTAAGTGTTGAGTACTGGGGTCCGTGCAGTTTGGGAGATGTGGTGTCTAAGTGTTCAGTACTGGGGTCCGTGCAGTTTGGGAGACGTGGTGTCTAAGTGTTCAGTACTGGGGTAGATGCAGTTTGGGAGATGTGGTGTCTAAGTGTTCAGTACTGGGGTCCGTGCAGTTTGGGAGATGTGGTGTCTAAGTGTTCAGTACTGGGGTAGATGCAGTTTGGGAGATGTGGTGTCTAAGTGTTCAGTACTGGGGTAGATGCAGTTTGGGAGATGTGGTGTCTAAGTGTTCAGTACTGGGGTAGATGCAGTTTGGGAGATGTGGTGTCTAAGTGTTCAGTACTGGGGTCCGTGCAGTTTGGGAGATGTGGTGTCTAAGTGTTCAGTACTGGGGTAGATGCAGTTTGGGAGATGTGGTGTCTAAGTGTTCAGTACTGGGGTAGATGCAGTTTGGGAGATGTGGTGTCTAAGTGTTCAGTACTGGGGTCCGTGCAGTTTGGGAGACATGGTGTCTAAGTGTTCAGTACTGGGGTCCGTGCAGTTTGGGAGATGTGGTGTCTAAGTGTTCAGTACTGGGGTCCGTGCAGTTTGGGAGATGTGGTGTCTAAGTGTTCAGTACTGGGGTCCGTGCAGTTTGGGAGATGTGGTGTCTAAGTGTTCAGTACTGGGGTCAGTGCAGTTTGGGAGATGTGGTGTCTAAGTGTTGAGTACTGGGGTCAGTGCAGTTTGGGAGATGTGGTGTCTAAATGTTCAGTACTGGGGTCAGTGCAGTTTGGGAGATGTGGTGTCTAAGTGTTCAGTACTGGGGTCAGTGCAGTTTGGGAGATGTGGTGTCTAAGTGTTCAGTACTGGGGTCCGTGCAGTTTGGGAGATGTGGTGTCTAAGTGTTCAGTACTGGGGTCCGTGCAGTTTGGGAGATGTGGTGTCTAAGTGTTCAGTACTGCGGTCCGTGCAGTTTGGGAGATGTGGTGTTTAAGTGTTCAGTACTGGGGTAGATGCAGTTTGGGAGATGTGGTGTCTAAGTGTTCAGTACTGGGGTCCGTGCAGTTTGGGAGATGTGGTGTCTAAGTGTTCAGTACTGCGGTCCGTGCAGTTTGGGAGATGTGGTGTCTAAGTGTTCAGTACTGGGGTAGATGCAGTTTGGGAGATGTGGTGTCTAAGTGTTCAGTACTGGGGTCAGTGCAGTTTGGGAGATGTGGTGTTTAAGTGTTCAGTACTGGGGTCCGTGCAGTTTGGGAGATGTGGTGTCTAAGTGTTCAGTACTGGGGTCAGTGCAGTTTGGGAGACGTGGTGTCTAAGTGTTCAGTACTGGGGTCCGTGCAGTTTGGGAGATGTGGTGTCTAAGTGTTCAGTACTGGGGTCCGTGCAGTTTGGGAGATGTGGTGTCTAAGTGTTCAGTACTGGGGTCCGTGCAGTTTGGGAGATGTGGTGTCTAAGTGTTCAGTACTGGGGTCCGTGCAGTTTGGGAGATGTGGTGTCTAAATGTTCAGTACTGGGGTAGATGCAGTTTGGGAGATGTGGTGTCTAGGTGTTCAGTACTGGGGTAGATGCAGTTTGGGAGATGTGGTGTCTAGGTGTTCAGTACTGGGGTAGATGCAGTTTGGGAGATGTGGTGTCTAAATGTTCAGTACTGGGCTAGATGCAGTTTGGGAGATGTGGTGTCTAAGTGTTCAGTACTGGGGTAGATGCAGTTTGGGAGATGTGGTGTCTAGGTGTTCAGTACTGGGGTAGATGCAGTTTGGGAGATGTGGTGTCTAAATGTTCAGTACTGGGCTAGATGCAGTTTGGGAGATGTGGTGTCTAAGTGTTCAGTACTGGGGTAGATGCAGTTTGGGAGATGTGGTGTCTAAATGTTCAGTACTGGGCTAGATGCAGTTTGGGAGATGTGGTGTCTAAGTGTTCAGTACTGGGGTCCGTGCAGTTTGGGAGATGTGGTGTCTAGGTGTTCAGTACTGGGGTCCGTGCAGTTTGGGAGATGTGGTGTTTAAGTGTTCAGTACTGGGGTCCGTGCAGTTTGGGAGATGTGGTGTCTAAGTGTTCAGTACTGGGGTAGATGCAGTTTGGGAGATGTGGTGTCTAAGTGTTCAGTACTGGGGTAGATGCAGTTTGGGAGATGTGGTGTCTAAGTGTTCAGTACTGGGGTCCGTGCAGTTTGGGAGATGTGGTGTCTAAGTGTTCAGTACTGGGGTCCGTGCAGTTTGGGAGATGTGGTGTCTAAGTGTTCAGTACTGGGATAGATGCAGTTTGGGAGATGTGGTGTCTAAGTGTTCAGTACTGGGGTAGATGCAGTTTGGGAGATGTGGTGTCTAAGTGTTCAGTACTGGGGTCCGTGCAGTTTGGGAGATGTGGTGTCTAAGTGTTCAGTACTGGGGTCCGTGCAGTTTGGGAGATGTGGTGTCTAAGTGTTCAGTACTGGGGTAGATGCAGTTTGGGAGATGTGGTGTCTAAGTGTTCAGTACTGGGGTCCGTGCAGTTTGGGAGATGTGGTGTCTAAGTGTTCAGTACTGGGGTCCGTGCAGTTTGGGAGATGTGGTGTCTAAGTGTTCAGTACTGGGGTAGATGCAGTTTGGGAGATGTGGTGTCTAAGTGTTCAGTACTGGGGTAGATGCAGTTTGGGAGATGTGGTGTCTAAGTGTTCAGTACTGGGGTCCGTGCAGTTTGGGAGACATGGTGTCTAAGTGTTCAGTACTGGGGTCCGTGCAGTTTGGGAGATGTGGTGTCTAAGTGTTCAGTACTGGGGTCCGTGCAGTTTGGGAGATGTGGTGTCTAAGTGTTCAGTACTGGGGTCCGTGCAGTTTGGGAGATGTGGTGTCTAAGTGTTCAGTACTGGGGTCCGTGCAGTTTGGGAGATGTGGTGTCTAAGTGTTCAGTACTGGGGTAGATGCAGTTTGGGAGATGTGGTGTCTAAGTGTTCAGTACTGGGGTCCGTGCAGTTTGGGAGATGTGGTGTCTAAGTGTTCAGTACTGGGGTAGATGCAGTTTGGGAGATGTGGTGTCTAAGTGTTCAGTACTGGGGTCCGTGCAGTTTGGGAGATGTGGTGTCTAAGTGTTCAGTACTGGGGTAGATGCAGTTTGGGAGATGTGGTGTCTAAGTGTTCAGTACTGGGGTCCGTGCAGTTTGGGAGACATGGTGTCTAAGTGTTCAGTACTGGGGTCCGTGCAGTTTGGGAGATGTGGTGTCTAAGTGTTCAGTACTGGGGTCCGTGCAGTTTGGGAGATGTGGTGTCTAAGTGTTCAGTACTGGGGTCCGTGCAGTTTGGGAGATGTGGTGTCTAAGTGTTCAGTACTGGGGTCCGTGCAGTTTGGGAGATGTGGTGTTTAAGTGTTCAGTACTGGGGTCCGTGCAGTTTGGGAGATGTGGTGTCTAAGTGTTCAGTACTGGGGTCCGTGCAGTTTGGGAGATGTGGTGTCTAAGTGTTCAGTACTGGGGTCCGTGCAGTTTGGGAGATGTGGTGTCTAAGTGTTCAGTACTGGGGTAGATGCAGTTTGGGAGATGTGGTGTCTAAGTGTTCAGTACTGGGGTCCGTGCAGTTTGGGAGATGTGGTGTCTAAGTGTTCAGTACTGGGGTAGATGCAGTTTGGGAGATGTGGTGTCTAAGTGTTCAGTACTGGGGTAGATGCAGTTTGGGAGACATGGTGTCTAAGTGTTCAGTACTGGGGTAGATGCAGTTTGGGAGATGTGGTGTCTAAGTGTTCAGTACTGGGGTAGATGCAGTTTGGGAGATGTGGTGTCTAAGTGTTGAGTACTGGGGTCCGTGCAGTTTGGGAGATGTGGTGTCTAAGTGTTCAGTACTGGGGTCCGTGCAGTTTGGGAGACGTGGTGTCTAAGTGTTCAGTACTGGGGTAGATGCAGTTTGGGAGATGTGGTGTCTAAGTGTTCAGTACTGGGGTAGATGCAGTTTGGGAGACATGGTGTCTAAGTGTTCAGTACTGGGGTAGATGCAGTTTGGGAGATGTGGTGTCTAAGTGTTCAGTACTGGGGTAGATGCAGTTTGGGAGATGTGGTGTCTAAGTGTTGAGTACTGGGGTCCGTGCAGTTTGGGAGATGTGGTGTCTAAGTGTTCAGTACTGGGGTCCGTGCAGTTTGGGAGACATGGTGTCTAAGTGTTCAGTACTGGGGTCCGTGCAGTTTGGGAGATGTGGTGTCTAAGTGTTCAGTACTGGGGTCAGTGCAGTTTGGGAGACGTGGTGTCTAAGTGTTCAGTACTGGGGTAGATGCAGTTTGGGAGATGTGATGTCTAAGTGTTCAGTACTGGGGTCAGTGCAGTTTGGGAGATGTGGTGTCTAAGTGTTCAGTACTGGGGTCAGTGCAGTTTGGGAGATGTGGTGTCTAAGTGTTCAGTACTGGGGTAGATGCAGTTTGGGAGATGTGGTGTCTAAGTGTTCAGTACTGGGGTAGATGCAGTTTGGGAGATGTGGTGTTTAAGTGTTCAGTACTGGGGTCAGTGCAGTTTGGGAGATGTGGTGTCTAAGTGTTCAGTACTGGGGTCCGTGCAGTTTGGGAGACGTGGTGTCTAAGTGTTCAGTACTGGGGTAGATGCAGTTTGGGAGATGTGGTGTCTAAGTGTTCAGTACTGGGGTCAGTGCAGTTTGGGAGACGTGGTGTCTAAGTGTTCAGTACTGGGGTAGATGCAGTTTGGGAGATGTGGTGTCTAAGTGTTCAGTACTGGGGTCCGTGCAGTTTGGGAGATGTGGTGTCTAAGTGTTCAGTACTGGGGTCCGTGCAGTTTGGGAGATGTGGTGTCTAAGTGTTCAGTACTGGGGTCCGTGCAGTTTGGGAGATGTGGTGTCTAAGTGTTCAGTACTGGGGTAGATGCAGTTTGGGAGATGTGGTGTCTAAGTGTTCAGTACTGGGGTAGATGCAGTTTGGGAGATGTGGTGTCTAAGTGTTCAGTACTGGGGTCCGTGCAGTTTGGGAGACGTGGTGTCTAAGTGTTCAGTACTGGGGTAGATGCAGTTTGGGAGATGTGGTGTCTAAGTGTTCAGTACTGGGGTCCGTGCAGTTTGGGAGACGTGGTGTCTAAGTGTTCAGTACTGGGGTCAGTGCAGTTTGGGAGATGTGGTGTTTAAGTGTTCAGTACTGGGGTCCGTGCAGTTTGGGAGACGTGGTGTCTAAGTGTTCAGTACTGGGGTCCGTGCAGTTTGGGAGATGTGGTGTTTAAGTGTTCAGTACTGGGGTCCGTGCAGTTTGGGAGATGTGGTGTTTAAGTGTTCAGTACTGGGGTAGATGCAGTTTGGGAGATGTGGTGTCTAAGTGTTCAGTACTGGGGTCCGTGCAGTTTGGGAGACGTGGTGTTTAAGTGTTCAGTACTGGGGTCCGTGCAGTTTGGGAGATGTGGTGTCTAAGTGTTCAGTACTGGGGTCCGTGCAGTTTGGGAGATGTGGTGTCTAAGTGTTCAGTACTGGGGTAGATGCAGTTTGGGAGATGTGGTGTCTAAGTGTTCAGTACTGGGGTCGGTGCAGTTTGGGAGATGTGGTGTTTAAGTGTTCAGTACTGGGGTCCGTGCAGTTTGGGAGATGTGGTGTCTAAGTGTTCAGTACTGGGGTCCGTGCAGTTTGGGAGATGTGGTGTCTAAGTGTTCAGTACTGGGGTCCGTGCAGTTTGGGAGATGTGGTGTCTAAGTGTTCAGTACTGGGGTAGATGCAGTTTGGGAGACGTGGTGTCTAAGTGTTCAGTACTGGGGTCCGTGCAGTTTGGGAGATGTGGTGTCTAAGTGTTCAGTACTGGGGTCCGTGCAGTTTGGGAGATGTGGTGTCTAAGTGTTCAGTACTGGGGTCCGTGCAGTTTGGGAGATGTGGTGTCTAAGTGTTCAGTACTGGGGTAGATGCAGTTTGGGAGATGTGGTGTCTAAGTGTTCAGTACTGGGGTAGATGCAGTTTGGGAGATGTGGTGTCTAAGTGTTCAGTACTGGGGTCAGTGCAGTTTGGGAGATGTGGTGTCTAAGTGTTCAGTACTGGGGTAGATGCAGTTTGGGAGATGTGGTGTCTAAGTGTTCAGTACTGGGGTCAGTGCAGTTTGGGAGATGTGGTGTCTAAGTGTTCAGTACTGGGGTAGATGCAGTTTGGGAGATGTGGTGTCTAAGTGTTCAGTACTGGGGTAGATGCAGTTTGGGAGATGTGGTGTCTAAGTGTTCAGTACTGGGGTCAGTGCAGTTTGGGAGATGTGGTGTCTAAGTGTTCAGTACTGGGGTCCGTGCAGTTTGGGAGACGTGGTGTCTAAGTGTTCAGTACTGGGGTCCGTGCAGTTTGGGAGATGTGGTGTCTAAGTGTTCAGTACTGGGGTCCGTGCAGTTTGGGAGATGTGGTGTCTAAGTGTTCAGTACTGGGGTCAGTGCAGTTTGGGAGATGTGGTGTCTAAGTGTTCAGTACTGGGGTAGATGCAGTTTGGGAGATGTGGTGTTTAAGTGTTCAGTACTGGGGTCAGTGCAGTTTGGGAGATGTGGTGTCTAAGTGTCCAGTACTGGGGTCAGTGCAGTTTGGGAGACGTGGTGTCTAAGTGTTCAGTACTGGGGTAGATGCAGTTTGGGAGATGTGGTGTTTAAGTGTTCAGTACTGGGGTCCGTGCAGTTTGGGAGATGTGGTGTCTAAGTGTTCAGTACTGGGGTCCGTGCAGTTTGGGAGATGTGGTGTCTAAGTGTTCAGTACTGGGGTCCGTGCAGTTTGGGAGATGTGGTGTCTAAGTGTTCAGTACTGGGGTCCGTGCAGTTTGGGAGATGTGGTGTCTAAGTGTTCAGTACTGGGGTCAGTGCAGTTTGGGAGATGTGGTGTCTAAGTGTTGAGTACTGGGGTCAGTGCAGTTTGGGAGATGTGGTGTCTAAATGTTCAGTACTGGGGTCAGTGCAGTTTGGGAGATGTGGTGTCTAAGTGTTCAGTACTGGGGTCCGTGCAGTTTGGGAGATGTGGTGTCTAAGTGTTCAGTACTGGGGTCCGTGCAGTTTGGGAGATGTGGTGTCTAAGTGTTCAGTACTGGGGTCCGTGCAGTTTGGGAGATGTGGTGTCTAAGTGTTCAGTACTGGGGTAGATGCAGTTTGGGAGATGTGGTGTCTAAGTGTTCAGTACTGGGGTCCGTGCAGTTTGGGAGATGTGGTGTCTAAGTGTTCAGTACTGGGGTCCGTGCAGTTTGGGAGATGTGGTGTCTAAGTGTTCAGTACTGGGGTAGATGCAGTTTGGGAGATGTGGTGTCTAAGTGTTCAGTACTGGGGTAGATGCAGTTTGGGAGATGTGGTGTCTAAGTGTTCAGTACTGGGGTAGATGCAGTTTGGGAGATGTGGTGTCTAAGTGTTCAGTACTGGGGTCAGTGCAGTTTGGGAGATGTGGTGTTTAAGTGTTCAGTACTGGGGTCAGTGCAGTTTGGGAGATGTGGTGTCTAAGTGTTCAGTACTGGGGTCCGTGCAGTTTGGGAGATGTGGTGTCTAAGTGTTCAGTACTGGGGTCCGTGCAGTTTGGGAGATGTGGTGTCTAAGTGTTCAGTACTGCGGTCCGTGCAGTTTGGGAGATGTGGTGTTTAAGTGTTCAGTACTGGGGTAGATGCAGTTTGGGAGATGTGGTGTCTAAGTGTTCAGTACTGGGGTCCGTGCAGTTTGGGAGACGTGGTGTCTAAGTGTTCAGTACTGGGGTCAGTGCAGTTTGGGAGATGTGGTGTCTAAGTGTTCAGTACTGGGGTCCGTGCAGTTTGGGAGATGTGGTGTCTAAGTGTTCAGTACTGGGGTAGATGCAGTTTGGGAGATGTGGTGTCTAAGTGTTCAGTACTGGGGTAGATGCAGTTTGGGAGATGTGGTGTTTAAGTGTTCAGTACTGGGGTCCGTGCAGTTTGGGAGATGTGGTGTCTAAGTGTTCAGTACTGCGGTCCGTGCAGTTTGGGAGATGTGGTGTCTAAGTGTTCAGTACTGGGGTAGATGCAGTTTGGGAGATGTGGTGTCTAAGTGTTCAGTACTGGGGTCAGTGCAGTTTGGGAGATGTGGTGTTTAAGTGTTCAGTACTGGGGTAGATGCAGTTTGGGAGATGTGGTGTCTAAGTGTTCAGTACTGGGGTCCGTGCAGTTTGGGAGATGTGGTGTCTAAGTGTTCAGTACTGGGGTCAGTGCAGTTTGGGAGACGTGGTGTCTAAGTGTTCAGTACTGGGGTCCGTGCAGTTTGGGAGATGTGGTGTCTAAGTGTTCAGTACTGGGGTCCGTGCAGTTTGGGAGATGTGGTGTCTAAGTGTTCAGTACTGGGGTCCGTGCAGTTTGGGAGATGTGGTGTCTAAGTGTTCAGTACTGGGGTCCGTGCAGTTTGGGAGATGTGGTGTCTAAATGTTCAGTACTGGGGTAGATGCAGTTTGGGAGATGTGGTGTCTAGGTGTTCAGTACTGGGGTAGATGCAGTTTGGGAGATGTGGTGTCTAGGTGTTCAGTACTGGGGTAGATGCAGTTTGGGAGATGTGGTGTCTAAATGTTCAGTACTGGGCTAGATGCAGTTTGGGAGATGTGGTGTCTAAGTGTTCAGTACTGGGGTAGATGCAGTTTGGGAGATGTGGTGTCTAGGTGTTCAGTACTGGGGTAGATGCAGTTTGGGAGATGTGGTGTCTAAGTGTTCAGTACTGGGGTCCGTGCAGTTTGGGAGATGTGGTGTCTAAGTGTTCAGTACTGGGGTCAGTGCAGTTTGGGAGATGTGGTGTCTAAGTGTTCAGTACTGGGGTAGATGCAGTTTGGGAGATGTGGTGTCTAAGTGTTCAGTACTGGGGTAGATGCAGTTTGGGAGATGTGGTGTCTAAGTGTTCAGTACTGGGCTAGATGCAGTTTGGGAGATGTGGTGTCTAAGTGTTCAGTACTGGGGTCCGTGCAGTTTGGGAGATGTGGTGTTTAAGTGTTCAGTACTGGGGTCCGTGCAGTTTGGGAGATGTGGTGTCTAAGTGTTCAGTACTGGGGTAGATGCAGTTTGGGAGATGTGGTGTTTAAGTGTTCAGTACTGGGGTCCGTGCAGTTTGGGAGACGTGGTGTCTAAGTGTTCAGTACTGGGGTCGGTGCAGTTTGGGAGATGTGGTGTCTAAGTGTTCAGTACTGGGGTAGATGCAGTTTGGGAGATGTGGTGTCTAAGTGTTCAGTACTGGGGTCCGTGCAGTTTGGGAGACATGGTGTCTAAGTGTTCAGTACTGGGGTCCGTGCAGTTTGGGAGATGTGGTGTTTAAGTGTTCAGTACTGGGGTCAGTGCAGTTTGGGAGATGTGGTGTCTAAGTGTTCAGTACTGGGGTCAGTGCAGTTTGGGAGATGTGGTGTCTAAGTGTTCAGTACTGGGGTCCGTGCAGTTTGGGAGATGTGGTGTCTAAGTGTTCAGTACTGGGGTCCGTGCAGTTTGGGAGATGTGGTGTTTAAGTGTTCAGTACTGGGGTCCGTGCAGTTTGGGAGATGTGGTGTCTAAGTGTTCAGTACTGGGGTAGATGCAGTTTGGGAGATGTGGTGTCTAAGTGTTCAGTACTGGGGTCCGTGCAGTTTGGGAGATGTGGTGTCTAAGTGTTCAGTACTGGGGTCCGTGCAGTTTGGGAGATGTGGTGTCTAAGTGTTCAGTACTGGGGTAGATGCAGTTTGGGAGATGTGGTGTCTAAGTGTTCAGTACTGGGGTCCGTGCAGTTTGGGAGATGTGGTGTCTAAGTGTTCAGTACTGGGGTCCGTGCAGTTTGGGAGATGTGGTGTCTAAGTGTTCAGTACTGGGGTCCGTGCAGTTTGGGAGATGTGGTGTCTAAGTGTTCAGTACTGGGGTAGATGCAGTTTGGGAGATGTGGTGTCTAAGTGTTCAGTACTGGGGTCCGTGCAGTTTGGGAGATGTGGTGTCTAAGTGTTCAGTACTGGGGTCCGTGCAGTTTGGGAGATGTGGTGTCTAAGTGTTCAGTACTGGGGTCCGTGCAGTTTGGGAGACATGGTGTCTAAGTGTTCAGTACTGGGGTCCGTGCAGTTTGGGAGATGTGGTGTCTAAGTGTTCAGTACTGGGGTCCGTGCAGTTTGGGAGATGTGGTGTCTAAGTGTTCAGTACTGGGGTCCGTGCAGTTTGGGAGATGTGGTGTCTAAGTGTTCAGTACTGGGGTCCGTGCAGTTTGGGAGATGTGGTGTTTAAGTGTTCAGTACTGGGGTCCGTGCAGTTTGGGAGATGTGGTGTCTAAGTGTTCAGTACTGGGGTCCGTGCAGTTTGGGAGATGTGGTGTCTAAGTGTTCAGTACTGGGGTCCGTGCAGTTTGGGAGATGTGGTGTCTAAGTGTTCAGTACTGGGGTCAGTGCAGTTTGGGAGATGTGGTGTCTAAGTGTTCAGTACTGGGGTCCGTGCAGTTTGGGAGATGTGGTGTCTAAGTGTTGAGTACTGGGGTCCGTGCAGTTTGGGAGATGTGGTGTCTAAGTGTTCAGTACTGGGGTAGATGCAGTTTGGGAGATGTGGTGTCTAAGTGTTCAGTACTGGGGTAGATGCAGTTTGGGAGATGTGGTGTCTAAGTGTTCAGTACTGGGGTAGATGCAGTTTGGGAGATGTGGTGTCTAAGTGTTCAGTACTGGGGTCCGTGCAGTTTGGGAGACATGGTGTCTAAGTGTTCAGTACTGGGGTCCGTGCAGTTTGGGAGATGTGGTGTCTAAGTGTTCAGTACTGGGGTCCGTGCAGTTTGGGAGATGTGGTGTCTAAGTGTTCAGTACTGGGGTCCGTGCAGTTTGGGAGATGTGGTGTCTAAGTGTTCAGTACTGGGGTCCGTGCAGTTTGGGAGATGTGGTGTTTAAGTGTTCAGTACTGGGGTCCGTGCAGTTTGGGAGATGTGGTGTCTAAGTGTTCAGTACTGGGGTCCGTGCAGTTTGGGAGATGTGGTGTCTAAGTGTTCAGTACTGGGGTCCGTGCAGTTTGGGAGATGTGGTGTCTAAGTGTTCAGTACTGGGGTAGATGCAGTTTGGGAGATGTGGTGTCTAAGTGTTCAGTACTGGGGTAGATGCAGTTTGGGAGATGTGGTGTCTAAGTGTTCAGTACTGGGGTAGATGCAGTTTGGGAGATGTGGTGTCTAAGTGTTCAGTACTGGGGTCCGTGCAGTTTGGGAGATGTGGTGTCTAAGTGTTGAGTACTGGGGTCAGTGCAGTTTGGGAGATGTGGTGTCTAAGTGTCCAGTACTGGGGTCAGTGCAGTTTGGGAGATGTGGTGTCTAAGTGTTCAGTACTGGGGTAGATGCAGTTTGGGAGATGTGGTGTCTAAGTGTTCAGTACTGGGGTCAGTGCAGTTTGGGAGATGTGGTGTCTAAGTGTTCAGTACTGGGGTAGATGCAGTTTGGGAGATGTGGTGTCTAAGTGTTCAGTACTGGGGTAGATGCAGTTTGGGAGATGTGGTGTCTAAGTGTTCAGTACTGGGGTAGATGCAGTTTGGGAGATGTGGTGTCTAAGTGTTCAGTACTGGGGTAGATGCAGTTTGGGAGATGTGGTGTCTAAGTGTTCAGTACTGGGGTAGATGCAGTTTGGGAGATGTGGTGTCTAAGTGTTCAGTACTGGGGTAGATGCAGTTTGGGAGATGTGGTGTCTAAGTGTTCAGTACTGGGGTCAGTGCAGTTTGGGAGATGTGGTGTCTAAGTGTTCAGTACTGGGGTCCGTGCAGTTTGGGAGATGTGGTGTCTAAGTGTTCAGTACTGGGGTAGATGCAGTTTGGGAGATGTGGTGTCTAAGTGTTCAGTACTGGGGTAGATGCAGTTTGGGAGATGTGGTGTCTAAGTGTTCAGTACTGGGGTAGATGCAGTTTGGGAGATGTGGTGTCTAAGTGTTCAGTACTGGGGTAGATGCAGTTTGGGAGATGTGGTGTCTAAGTGTTCAGTACTGGGGTCCGTGCAGTTTGGGAGATGTGGTGTCTAAGTGTTCAGTACTGGGGTCCGTGCAGTTTGGGAGATGTGGTGTCTAAGTGTTCAGTACTGGGGTAGATGCAGTTTGGGAGATGTGGTGTCTAAGTGTTCAGTACTGGGGTCCGTGCAGTTTGGGTGATGTGGTGTCTAAGTGTTCAGTACTGGGGTCCGTGCAGTTTGGGAGATGTGGTGTCTAAGTGTTCAGTACTGGGGTAGATGCAGTTTGGGAGATGTGGTGTCTAAGTGTTCAGTACTGGGGTCCGTGCAGTTTGGGAGATGTGGTGTCTAAGTGTTCAGTACTGGGGTAGATGCAGTTTGGGAGATGTGGTGTCTAAGTGTTCAGTACTGGGGTAGATGCAGTTTGGGAGACATGGTGTCTAAGTGTTCAGTACTGGGGTAGATGCAGTTTGGGAGATGTGGTGTCTAAGTGTTCAGTACTGGGGTAGATGCAGTTTGGGAGATGTGGTGTCTAAGTGTTGAGTACTGGGGTCCGTGCAGTTTGGGAGATGTGGTGTCTAAGTGTTCAGTACTGGGGTCAGTGCAGTTTGGGAGATGTGGTGTCTAAGTGTTCAGTACTGGGGTCCGTGCAGTTTGGGAGACGTGGTGTCTAAGTGTTCAGTACTGGGGTAGATGCAGTTTGGGAGATGTGGTGTCTAAGTGTTCAGTACTGGGGTAGATGCAGTTTGGGAGATGTGGTGTCTAAGTGTTCAGTACTGGGGTCCGTGCAGTTTGGGAGATGTGGTGTCTAAGTGTTCAGTACTGGGGTCCGTGCAGTTTGGGAGATGTGGTGTCTAAGTGTTCAGTACTGGGGTCCGTGCAGTTTGGGAGATGTGGTGTCTAAGTGTTCAGTACTGGGGTAGATGCAGTTTGGGAGATGTGGTGTCTAAGTGTTCAGTACTGGGGTAGATGCAGTTTGGGAGATGTGGTGTCTAAGTGTTCAGTACTGGGGTAGATGCAGTTTGGGAGATGTGGTGTCTAAGTGTTCAGTACTGGGGTCCGTGCAGTTTGGGAGACGTGGTGTCTAAGTGTTCAGTACTGGGGTAGATGCAGTTTGGGAGATGTGGTGTCTAAGTGTTCAGTACTGGGGTCAGTGCAGTTTGGGAGATGTGGTGTCTAAGTGTTCAGTACTGGGGTAGATGCAGTTTGGGAGATGTGGTGTCTAAGTGTTCAGTACTGGGGTCCGTGCAGTTTGGGAGATGTGGTGTCTAAGTGTTCAGTACTGGGGTAGATGCAGTTTGGGAGATGTGGTGTCTAAGTGTTCAGTACTGGGGTCAGTGCAGTTTGGGAGATGTGGTGTCTAAGTGTTCAGTACTGGGGTCAGTGCAGTTTGGGAGATGTGGTGTCTAAGTGTTCAGTACTGGGGTAGATGCAGTTTGGGAGATGTGGTGTCTAAGTGTTCAGTACTGGGGTAGATGCAGTTTGGGAGATGTGGTGTCTAAGTGTTCAGTACTGGGGTAGATGCAGTTTGGGAGATGTGGTGTCTAAGTGTTCAGTACTGGGGTCCGTGCAGTTTGGGAGACGTGGTGTCTAAGTGTTCAGTACTGGGGTCCGTGCAGTTTGGGAGATGTGGTGTCTAAGTGTTCAGTACTGGGGTCCGTGCAGTTTGGGAGATGTGGTGTCTAAGTGTTCAGTACTGGGGTAGATGCAGTTTGGGAGATGTGGTGTCTAAGTGTTCAGTACTGGGGTAGATGCAGTTTGGGAGATGTGGTGTCTAAGTGTTCAGTACTGGGGTAGATGCAGTTTGGGAGATGTGGTGTCTAAGTGTTCAGTACTGGGGTCCGTGCAGTTTGGGAGATGTGGTGTCTAAGTGTTGAGTACTGGGGTCCGTGCAGTTTGGGAGATGTGGTGTCTAAGTGTTCAGTACTGGGGTAGATGCAGTTTGGGAGATGTGGTGTCTAAGTGTTCAGTACTGGGGTAGATGCAGTTTGGTAGATGTGGTGTCTAAGTGTTCAGTACTGGGGTAGATGCAGTTTGGGAGATGTGGTGTCTAAGTGTTCAGTACTGGGGTCCGTGCAGTTTGGGAGATGTGGTGTCTAAGTGTTCAGTACTGGGGTAGATGCAGTTTGGGAGATGTGGTGTCTAAGTGTTCAGTACTGGGGTCAGTGCAGTTTGGGAGATGTGGTGTCTAAGTGTTCAGTACTGGGGTAGATGCAGTTTGGGAGATGTGGTGTCTAAGTGTTCAGTACTGGGGTCCGTGCAGTTTGGGAGACGTGGTGTCTAAGTGTTCAGTACTGGGGTAGATGCAGTTTGGGAGATGTGGTGTCTAAGTGTTCAGTACTGGGGTAGATGCAGTTTGGGAGATGTGGTGTCTAAGTGTTCAGTACTGGGGTAGATGCAGTTTGGGAGATGTGGTGTCTAAGTGTTCAGTACTGGGGTAGATGCAGTTTGGGAGATGTGGTGTCTAAGTGTTCAGTACTGGGGTCCGTGCAGTTTGGGAGACGTGGTGTTTAAGTGTTCAGTACTGGGGTCCGTGCAGTTTGGGAGATGTGGTGTCTAAGTGTTCAGTACTGGGGTAGATGCAGTTTGGGAGATGTGGTGTCTAAGTGTTCAGTACTGGGGTAGATGCAGTTTGGGAGACGTGGTGTCTAAGTGTTCAGTACTGGGGTCCGTGCAGTTTGGGAGATGTGGTGTCTAAGTGTTCAGTACTGGGGTAGATGCAGTTTGGGAGATGTGGTGTCTAAGTGTTCAGTACTGGGGTCAGTGCAGTTTGGGAGATGTGGTGTCTAAGTGTTGAGTACTGGGGTCCGTGCAGTTTGGGAGACGTGGTGTCTAAGTGTTCAGTACTGGGGTAGATGCAGTTTGGGAGATGTGGTGTCTAAGTGTTCAGTACTGGGGTAGATGCAGTTTGGGAGATGTGGTGTCTAAGTGTTCAGTACTGGGGTAGATGCAGTTTGGGAGATGTGGTGTCTAAGTGTTCAGTACTGGGGTAGATGCAGTTTGGGAGATGTGGTGTCTAAGTGTTCAGTACTGGGGTCCGTGCAGTTTGGGAGACGTGGTGTTTAAGTGTTCAGTACTGGGGTCCGTGCAGTTTGGGAGATGTGGTGTCTAAGTGTTCAGTACTGGGGTAGATGCAGTTTGGGAGATGTGGTGTCTAAGTGTTCAGTACTGGGGTAGATGCAGTTTGGGAGACGTGGTGTCTAAGTGTTCAGTACTGGGGTCCGTGCAGTTTGGGAGATGTGGTGTCTAAGTGTTCAGTACTGGGGTCAGTGCAGTTTGGGAGATGTGGTGTCTAAGTGTTCAGTACTGGGGTCCGTGCAGTTTGGGAGATGTGGTGTCTAAGTGTTCAGTACTGGGGTCCGTGCAGTTTGGGAGATGTGGTGTCTAAGTGTTCAGTACTGGGGTAGATGCAGTTTGGGAGATGTGGTGTCTAAGTGTTCAGTACTGGGGTAGATGCAGTTTGGGAGACGTGGTGTCTAAGTGTTCAGTACTGGGGTCCGTGCAGTTTGGGAGATGTGGTGTCTAAGTGTTCAGTACTGGGGTCCGTGCAGTTTGGGAGATGTGGTGTCTAAGTGTTCAGTACTGGGGTCCGTGCAGTTTGGGAGATGTGGTGTCTAAGTGTTCAGTACTGGGGTAGATGCAGTTTGGGAGATGTGGTGTCTAAGTGTTCAGTACTGGGGTAGATGCAGTTTGGGAGATGTGGTGTCTAAGTGTTCAGTACTGGGGTCAGTGCAGTTTGGGAGATGTGGTGTCTAAGTGTTGAGTACTGGGGTCCGTGCAGTTTGGGAGACGTGGTGTCTAAGTGTTCAGTACTGGGGTCCGTGCAGTTTGGGAGATGTGGTGTCTAAGTGTTCAGTACTGGGGTAGATGCAGTTTGGGAGATGTGGTGTCTAAGTGTTCAGTACTGGGGTCCGTGCAGTTTGGGAGATGTGGTGTCTAAGTGTTCAGTACTGGGGTCCGTGCAGTTTGGGAGATGTGGTGTCTAAGTGTTCAGTACTGGGGTCCGTGCAGTTTGGGAGATGTGGTGTCTAAGTGTTCAGTACTGGGGTCCGTGCAGTTTGGGAGATGTGGTGTCTAAGTGTTCAGTACTGGGGTAGATGCAGTTTGGGAGATGTGGTGTCTAAGTGTTCAGTACTGGGGTCCGTGCAGTTTGGGAGATGTGGTGTCTAAGTGTTCAGTACTGGGGTCCGTGCAGTTTGGGAGACATGGTGTCTAAGTGTTCAGTACTGGGGTCCGTGCAGTTTGGGAGATGTGGTGTCTAAGTGTTCAGTACTGGGGTCCGTGCAGTTTGGGAGATGTGGTGTCTAAGTGTTCAGTACTGGGGTCCGTGCAGTTTGGGAGATGTGGTGTCTAAGTGTTCAGTACTGGGGTCCGTGCAGTTTGGGAGATGTGGTGTTTAAGTGTTCAGTACTGGGGTCCGTGCAGTTTGGGAGATGTGGTGTCTAAGTGTTCAGTACTGGGGTCCGTGCAGTTTGGGAGATGTGGTGTCTAAGTGTTCAGTACTGGGGTCCGTGCAGTTTGGGAGATGTGGTGTCTAAGTGTTCAGTACTGGGGTCAGTGCAGTTTGGGAGATGTGGTGTCTAAGTGTTCAGTACTGGGGTCCGTGCAGTTTGGGAGATGTGGTGTCTAAGTGTTGAGTACTGGGGTCCGTGCAGTTTGGGAGATGTGGTGTCTAAGTGTTCAGTACTGGGGTAGATGCAGTTTGGGAGATGTGGTGTCTAAGTGTTCAGTACTGGGGTAGATGCAGTTTGGGAGATGTGGTGTCTAAGTGTTCAGTACTGGGGTAGATGCAGTTTGGGAGATGTGGTGTCTAAGTGTTCAGTACTGGGGTCCGTGCAGTTTGGGAGACATGGTGTCTAAGTGTTCAGTACTGGGGTCCGTGCAGTTTGGGAGATGTGGTGTCTAAGTGTTCAGTACTGGGGTCCGTGCAGTTTGGGAGATGTGGTGTCTAAGTGTTCAGTACTGGGGTCCGTGCAGTTTGGGAGATGTGGTGTCTAAGTGTTCAGTACTGGGGTCCGTGCAGTTTGGGAGATGTGGTGTTTAAGTGTTCAGTACTGGGGTCCGTGCAGTTTGGGAGATGTGGTGTCTAAGTGTTCAGTACTGGGGTCCGTGCAGTTTGGGAGATGTGGTGTCTAAGTGTTCAGTACTGGGGTAGATGCAGTTTGGGAGATGTGGTGTCTAAGTGTTCAGTACTGGGGTAGATGCAGTTTGGGAGATGTGGTGTCTAAGTGTTCAGTACTGGGGTAGATGCAGTTTGGGAGATGTGGTGTCTAAGTGTTCAGTACTGGGGTAGATGCAGTTTGGGAGACATGGTGTCTAAGTGTTCAGTACTGGGGTAGATGCAGTTTGGGAGATGTGGTGTCTAAGTGTTCAGTACTGGGGTAGATGCAGTTTGGGAGATGTGGTGTCTAAGTGTTGAGTACTGGGGTCCGTGCAGTTTGGGAGATGTGGTGTCTAAGTGTTCAGTACTGGGGTCAGTGCAGTTTGGGAGATGTGGTGTCTAAGTGTTCAGTACTGGGGTCCGTGCAGTTTGGGAGACGTGGTGTCTAAGTGTTCAGTACTGGGGTAGATGCAGTTTGGGAGATGTGGTGTCTAAGTGTTCAGTACTGGGGTAGATGCAGTTTGGGAGATGTGGTGTCTAAGTGTTCAGTACTGGGGTCCGTGCAGTTTGGGAGATGTGGTGTCTAAGTGTTCAGTACTGGGGTCCGTGCAGTTTGGGAGATGTGGTGTCTAAGTGTTCAGTACTGGGGTCCGTGCAGTTTGGGAGATGTGGTGTCTAAGTGTTCAGTACTGGGGTAGATGCAGTTTGGGAGATGTGGTGTCTAAGTGTTCAGTACTGGGGTAGATGCAGTTTGGGAGATGTGGTGTCTAAGTGTTCAGTACTGGGGTAGATGCAGTTTGGGAGATGTGGTGTCTAAGTGTTCAGTACTGGGGTCCGTGCAGTTTGGGAGACGTGGTGTCTAAGTGTTCAGTACTGGGGTAGATGCAGTTTGGGAGATGTGGTGTCTAAGTGTTCAGTACTGGGGTCAGTGCAGTTTGGGAGATGTGGTGTCTAAGTGTTCAGTACTGGGGTAGATGCAGTTTGGGAGATGTGGTGTCTAAGTGTTCAGTACTGGGGTCCGTGCAGTTTGGGAGATGTGGTGTCTAAGTGTTCAGTACTGGGGTAGATGCAGTTTGGGAGATGTGGTGTCTAAGTGTTCAGTACTGGGGTCAGTGCAGTTTGGGAGATGTGGTGTCTAAGTGTTCAGTACTGGGGTCAGTGCAGTTTGGGAGATGTGGTGTCTAAGTGTTCAGTACTGGGGTAGATGCAGTTTGGGAGATGTGGTGTCTAAGTGTTCAGTACTGGGGTAGATGCAGTTTGGGAGATGTGGTGTCTAAGTGTTCAGTACTGGGGTAGATGCAGTTTGGGAGATGTGGTGTCTAAGTGTTCAGTACTGGGGTCCGTGCAGTTTGGGAGACGTGGTGTCTAAGTGTTCAGTACTGGGGTCCGTGCAGTTTGGGAGATGTGGTGTCTAAGTGTTCAGTACTGGGGTCCGTGCAGTTTGGGAGATGTGGTGTCTAAGTGTTCAGTACTGGGGTAGATGCAGTTTGGGAGATGTGGTGTCTAAGTGTTCAGTACTGGGGTAGATGCAGTTTGGGAGATGTGGTGTCTAAGTGTTCAGTACTGGGGTAGATGCAGTTTGGGAGATGTGGTGTCTAAGTGTTCAGTACTGGGGTCCGTGCAGTTTGGGAGATGTGGTGTCTAAGTGTTGAGTACTGGGGTCCGTGCAGTTTGGGAGATGTGGTGTCTAAGTGTTCAGTACTGGGGTAGATGCAGTTTGGGAGATGTGCTGTCTAAGTGTTCAGTACTGGGGTCCGTGCAGTTTGGGAGATGTGGTGTCTAAGTGTTCAGTACTGGGGTCCGTGCAGTTTGGGAGATGTGGTGTCTAAGTGTTCAGTACTGGGGTAGATGCAGTTTGGGAGATGTGGTGTCTAAGTGTTCAGTACTGGGGTCAGTGCAGTTTGGGAGATGTGGTGTCTAAGTGTTCAGTACTGGGGTAGATGCAGTTTGGGAGATGTGGTGTCTAAGTGTTCAGTACTGGGGTCCGTGCAGTTTGGGAGACGTGGTGTCTAAGTGTTCAGTACTGGGGTAGATGCAGTTTGGGAGATGTGGTGTCTAAGTGTTCAGTACTGGGGTAGATGCAGTTTGGGAGATGTGGTGTCTAAGTGTTCAGTACTGGGGTAGATGCAGTTTGGGAGATGTGGTGTCTAAGTGTTCAGTACTGGGGTAGATGCAGTTTGGGAGATGTGGTGTCTAAGTGTTCAGTACTGGGGTCCGTGCAGTTTGGGAGACGTGGTGTTTAAGTGTTCAGTACTGGGGTCCGTGCAGTTTGGGAGATGTGGTGTCTAAGTGTTCAGTACTGGGGTAGATGCAGTTTGGGAGATGTGGTGTCTAAGTGTTCAGTACTGGGGTAGATGCAGTTTGGGAGACGTGGTGTCTAAGTGTTCAGTACTGGGGTCCGTGCAGTTTGGGAGATGTGGTGTCTAAGTGTTCAGTACTGGGGTAGATGCAGTTTGGGAGATGTGGTGTCTAAGTGTTCAGTACTGGGGTCAGTGCAGTTTGGGAGATGTGGTGTCTAAGTGTTGAGTACTGGGGTCCGTGCAGTTTGGGAGACGTGGTGTCTAAGTGTTCAGTACTGGGGTAGATGCAGTTTGGGAGATGTGGTGTCTAAGTGTTCAGTACTGGGGTAGATGCAGTTTGGGAGATGTGGTGTCTAAGTGTTCAGTACTGGGGTAGATGCAGTTTGGGAGATGTGGTGTCTAAGTGTTCAGTACTGGGGTAGATGCAGTTTGGGAGATGTGGTGTCTAAGTGTTCAGTACTGGGGTCCGTGCAGTTTGGGAGACGTGGTGTTTAAGTGTTCAGTACTGGGGTCCGTGCAGTTTGGGAGATGTGGTGTCTAAGTGTTCAGTACTGGGGTAGATGCAGTTTGGGAGATGTGGTGTCTAAGTGTTCAGTACTGGGGTAGATGCAGTTTGGGAGACGTGGTGTCTAAGTGTTCAGTACTGGGGTCCGTGCAGTTTGGGAGATGTGGTGTCTAAGTGTTCAGTACTGGGGTAGATGCAGTTTGGGAGATGTGGTGTCTAAGTGTTCAGTACTGGGGTCAGTGCAGTTTGGGAGATGTGGTGTCTAAGTGTTGAGTACTGGGGTCCGTGCAGTTTGGGAGACGTGGTGTCTAAGTGTTCAGTACTGGGGTCCGTGCAGTTTGGGAGATGTGGTGTCTAAGTGTTCAGTACTGGGGTAGATGCAGTTTGGGAGATGTGGTGTCTAAGTGTTCAGTACTGGGGTCCGTGCAGTTTGGGAGATGTGGTGTCTAAGTGTTCAGTACTGGGGTCCGTGCAGTTTGGGAGATGTGGTGTCTAAGTGTTCAGTACTGGGGTCCGTGCAGTTTGGGAGATGTGGTGTCTAAGTGTTCAGTACTGGGGTCCGTGCAGTTTGGGAGATGTGGTGTCTAAGTGTTCAGTACTGGGGTAGATGCAGTTTGGGAGATGTGGTGTCTAAGTGTTCAGTACTGGGGTCCGTGCAGTTTGGGAGATGTGGTGTCTAAGTGTTCAGTACTGGGGTCCGTGCAGTTTGGGAGATGTGGTGTCTAAGTGTTCAGTACTGGGGTAGATGCAGTTTGGGAGATGTGGTGTCTAAGTGTTCAGTACTGGGGTCCGTGCAGTTTGGGAGATGTGGTGTCTAAGTGTTCAGTACTGGGGTCCGTGCAGTTTGGGAGACATGGTGTCTAAGTGTTCAGTACTGGGGTCCGTGCAGTTTGGGAGATGTGGTGTCTAAGTGTTCAGTACTGGGGTCCGTGCAGTTTGGGAGATGTGGTGTCTAAGTGTTCAGTACTGGGGTCCGTGCAGTTTGGGAGATGTGGTGTCTAAGTGTTCAGTACTGGGGTCCGTGCAGTTTGGGAGATGTGGTGTTTAAGTGTTCAGTACTGGGGTCCGTGCAGTTTGGGAGATGTGGTGTCTAAGTGTTCAGTACTGGGGTCCGTGCAGTTTGGGAGATGTGGTGTCTAAGTGTTCAGTACTGGGGTCCGTGCAGTTTGGGAGATGTGGTGTCTAAGTGTTCAGTACTGGGGTCAGTGCAGTTTGGGAGATGTGGTGTCTAAGTGTTCAGTACTGGGGTCCGTGCAGTTTGGGAGATGTGGTGTCTAAGTGTTGAGTACTGGGGTCCGTGCAGTTTGGGAGATGTGGTGTCTAAGTGTTCAGTACTGGGGTAGATGCAGTTTGGGAGATGTGGTGTCTAAGTGTTCAGTACTGGGGTAGATGCAGTTTGGGAGATGTGGTGTCTAAGTGTTCAGTACTGGGGTAGATGCAGTTTGGGAGATGTGGTGTCTAAGTGTTCAGTACTGGGGTCCGTGCAGTTTGGGAGACATGGTGTCTAAGTGTTCAGTACTGGGGTCCGTGCAGTTTGGGAGATGTGGTGTCTAAGTGTTCAGTACTGGGGTCCGTGCAGTTTGGGAGATGTGGTGTCTAAGTGTTCAGTACTGGGGTCCGTGCAGTTTGGGAGATGTGGTGTCTAAGTGTTCAGTACTGGGGTCCGTGCAGTTTGGGAGATGTGGTGTTTAAGTGTTCAGTACTGGGGTCCGTGCAGTTTGGGAGATGTGGTGTCTAAGTGTTCAGTACTGGGGTCCGTGCAGTTTGGGAGATGTGGTGTCTAAGTGTTCAGTACTGGGGTCCGTGCAGTTTGGGAGATGTGGTGTCTAAGTGTTCAGTACTGGGGTAGATGCAGTTTGGGAGATGTGGTGTCTAAGTGTTCAGTACTGGGGTAGATGCAGTTTGGGAGATGTGGTGTCTAAGTGTTCAGTACTGGGGTAGATGCAGTTTGGGAGATGTGGTGTCTAAGTGTTCAGTACTGGGGTAGATGCAGTTTGGGAGATGTGGTGTCTAAGTGTTCAGTACTGGGGTAGATGCAGTTTGGGAGATGTGGTGTCTAAGTGTTCAGTACTGGGGTAGATGCAGTTTGGGAGATGTGGTGTCTAAGTGTTCAGTACTGGGGTAGATGCAGTTTGGGAGATGTGGTGTCTAAGTGTTCAGTACTGGGGTCAGTGCAGTTTGGGAGATGTGGTGTCTAAGTGTTCAGTACTGGGGTCCGTGCAGTTTGGGAGATGTGGTGTCTAAGTGTTCAGTACTGGGGTAGATGCAGTTTGGGAGATGTGGTGTCTAAGTGTTCAGTACTGGGGTAGATGCAGTTTGGGAGATGTGGTGTCTAAGTGTTCAGTACTGGGGTAGATGCAGTTTGGGAGATGTGGTGTCTAAGTGTTCAGTACTGGGGTCAGTGCAGTTTGGGAGATGTGGTGTCTAAGTGTTCAGTACTGGGGTCCGTGCAGTTTGGGAGATGTGGTGTCTAAGTGTTCAGTACTGGGGTAGATGCAGTTTGGGAGATGTGGTGTCTAAGTGTTCAGTACTGGGGTCCGTGCAGTTTGGGAGATGTGGTGTCTAAGTGTTCAGTACTGGGGTAGATGCAGTTTGGGAGATGTGGTGTCTAAGTGTTCAGTACTGGGGTAGATGCAGTTTGGGAGACATGGTGTCTAAGTGTTCAGTACTGGGGTAGATGCAGTTTGGGAGATGTGGTGTCTAAGTGTTCAGTACTGGGGTAGATGCAGTTTGGGAGATGTGGTGTCTAAGTGTTGAGTACTGGGGTCCGTGCAGTTTGGGAGATGTGGTGTCTAAGTGTTCAGTACTGGGGTCAGTGCAGTTTGGGAGATGTGGTGTCTAAGTGTTCAGTACTGGGGTCCGTGCAGTTTGGGAGACGTGGTGTCTAAGTGTTCAGTACTGGGGAAGATGCAGTTTGGGAGATGTGGTGTCTAAGTGTTCAGTACTGGGGTAGATGCAGTTTGGGAGATGTGGTGTCTAAGTGTTCAGTACTGGGGTCCGTGCAGTTTGGGAGATGTGGTGTCTAAGTGTTCAGTACTGGGGTCCGTGCAGTTTGGGAGATGTGGTGTCTAAGTGTTCAGTACTGGGGTCCGTGCAGTTTGGGAGATGTGGTGTCTAAGTGTTCAGTACTGGGGTAGATGCAGTTTGGGAGATGTGGTGTCTAAGTGTTCAGTACTGGGGTAGATGCAGTTTGGGAGATGTGGTGTCTAAGTGTTCAGTACTGGGGTAGATGCAGTTTGGGAGATGTGGTGTCTAAGTGTTCAGTACTGGGGTCCGTGCAGTTTGGGAGACGTGGTGTCTAAGTGTTCAGTACTGGGGTAGATGCAGTTTGGGAGATGTGGTGTCTAAGTGTTCAGTACTGGGGTCAGTGCAGTTTGGGAGATGTGGTGTCTAAGTGTTCAGTACTGGGGTAGATGCAGTTTGGGAGATGTGGTGTCTAAGTGTTCAGTACTGGGGTCCGTGCAGTTTGGGAGATGTGGTGTCTAAGTGTTCAGTACTGGGGTAGATGCAGTTTGGGAGATGTGGTGTTTAAGTGTTCAGTACTGGGGTAGATGCAGTTTGGGAGATGTGGTGTCTAAGTGTTCAGTACTGGGGTCCGTGCAGTTTGGGAGATGTGGTGTCTAAGTGTTCAGTACTGGGGTAGATGCAGTTTGGGAGATGTGGTGTCTAAGTGTTCAGTACTGGGGTCCGTGCAGTTTGGGAGATGTGGTGTCTAAGTGTTCAGTACTGGGGTAGATGCAGTTTGGGAGATGTGGTGTCTAAGTGTTCAGTACTGCGGTCCGTGCAGTTTGGGAGATGTGGTGTCTAAGTGTTCAGTACTGGGGTAGATGCAGTTTGGGAGATGTGGTGTCTAAGTGTTCAGTACTGGGGTCCGTGCAGTTTGGGAGATGTGGTGTCTAAGTGTTCAGTACTGGGGTCCGTGCAGTTTGGGAGATGTGGTGTTTAAGTGTTCAGTACTGGGGTCCGTGCAGTTTGGGAGATGTGGTGTCTAAGTGTTCAGTACTGGGGTAGATGCAGTTTGGGAGATGTGGTGTCTAAGTGTTGAGTACTGGGGTCCGTGCAGTTTGGGAGATGTGGTGTCTAAGTGTTCAGTACTGGGGTCAGTGCAGTTTGGGAGATGTGGTGTCTAAGTGTTCAGTACTGGGGTCAGTGCAGTTTGGGAGATCTGGTGTCTAAGTGTTCAGTACTGGGGTAGATGCAGTTTGGGAGATGTGGTGTCTAAGTGTTCAGTACTGGGGTCCGTGCAGTTTGGGAGATGTGGTGTTTAAGTGTTCAGTACTGGGGTAGATGCAGTTTGGGAGATGTGGTGTCTAAGTGTTCAGTACTGGGGTCCGTGCAGTTTGGGAGATGTGGTGTCTAAGTGTTCAGTACTGGGGTAGATGCAGTTTGGGAGACGTGGTGTCTAAGTGTTCAGTACTGGGGTAGATGCAGTTTGGGAGATGTGGTGTCTAAATGTTCAGTACTGGGGTAGATGCAGTTTGGGAGATGTGGTGTCTAAGTGTTCAGTACTGGGGTAGATGCAGTTTGGGAGATGTGGTGTCTAAGTGTTCAGTACTGGGGTAGATGCAGTTTGGGAGATGTGGTGTCTAAGTGTTCAGTACTGGGGTCCGTGCAGTTTGGGAGATGTGGTGTCTAAGTGTTCAGTACTGGGGTCAGTGCAGTTTGGGAGATGTGGTGTCTAAGTGTTCAGTACTGGGGTAGATGCAGTTTGGGAGATGTGGTGTCTAAGTGTTCAGTACTGGGGTCCGTGCAGTTTGGGAGATGTGGTGTCTAAGTGTTGAGTACTGGGGTCCGTGCAGTTTGGGAGATGTGGTGTCTAAGTGTTCAGTACTGGGGTCCGTGCAGTTTGGGAGATGTGGTGTCTAAGTGTTCAGTACTGGGGTCCGTGCAGTTTGGGAGATGTGGTGTCTAAGTGTTCAGTACTGGGGTAGATGCAGTTTGGGAGATGTGGTGTCTAAGTGTTCAGTACTGGGGTCAGTGCAGTTTGGGAGATGTGGTGTCTAAGTGTTCAGTACTGGGGTAGATGCAGTTTGGGAGATGTGGTGTCTAAGTGTTCAGTACTGGGGTCCGTGCAGTTTGGGAGACGTGGTGTCTAAATGTTCAGTACTGGGGTCCGTGCAGTTTGGGAGATGTGGTGTCTAAGTGTTCAGTACTGGGGTCAGTGCAGTTTGGGAGATGTGGTGTCTAAGTGTTCAGTACTGGGGTCAGTGCAGTTTGGGAGATGTGGTGTCTAAGTGTTCAGTACTGGGGTCAGTGCAGTTTGGGAGATGTGGTGTCTAAGTGTTCAGTACTGGGGTAGATGCAGTTTGGGAGATGTGGTGTCTAAGTGTTCAGTACTGGGGTAGATGCAGTTTGGGAGATGTGGTGTCTAAGTGTTCAGTACTGGGGTAGATGCAGTTTGGGAGATGTGGTGTCTAAGTGTTCAGTACTGGGGTAGATGCAGTTTGGGAGATGTGGTGTCTAAGTGTTCAGTACTGGGGTAGATGCAGTTTGGGAGATGTGGTGTCTAAGTGTTCAGTACTGGGGTCCGTGCAGTTTGGGAGACGTGGTGTTTAAGTGTTCAGTACTGGGGTCCGTGCAGTTTGGGAGATGTGGTGTCTAAGTGTTCAGTACTGGGGTAGATGCAGTTTGGGAGATGTGGTGTCTAAGTGTTCAGTACTGGGGTAGATGCAGTTTGGGAGACGTGGTGTCTAAGTGTTCAGTACTGGGGTCCGTGCAGTTTGGGAGATGTGGTGTCTAAGTGTTCAGTACTGGGGTAGATGCAGTTTGGGAGATGTGGTGTCTAAGTGTTCAGTACTGGGGTAGATGCAGTTTGGGAGACGTGGTGTCTAAGTGTTCAGTACTGGGGTCCGTGCAGTTTGGGAGATGTGGTGTTTAAGTGTTCAGTACTGGGGTCCGTGCAGTTTGGGAGACGTGGTGTCTAAGTGTTCAGTACTGGGGTCCGTGCAGTTTGGGAGATGTGGTGTCTAAGTGTTCAGTACTGGGGTCCGTGCAGTTTGGGAGATGTGGTGTCTAAGTGTTCAGTACTGGGGTAGATGCAGTTTGGGAGATGTGGTGTCTAAGTGTTCAGTACTGGGGTAGATGCAGTTTGGGAGATGTGGTGTCTAAGTGTTCAGTACTGGGGTAGATGCAGTTTGGGAGATGTGGTGTCTAAGTGTTCAGTACTGGGGTCCGTGCAGTTTGGGAGACGTGGTGTTTAAGTGTTCAGTACTGGGGTCCGTGCAGTTTGGGAGATGTGGTGTCTAAGTGTTCAGTACTGGGGTCCGTGCAGTTTGGGAGATGTGGTGTTTAAGTGTTCAGTACTGGGGTCCGTGCAGTTTGGGAGACGTGGTGTCTAAGTGTTCAGTACTGGGGTAGATGCAGTTTGGGAGATGTGGTGTCTAAGTGTTCAGTACTGGGGTAGATGCAGTTTGGGAGATGTGGTGTCTAAGTGTTCAGTACTGGGGTCCGTGCAGTTTGGGAGATGTGGTGTCTAAGTGTTCAGTACTGGGGTCCGTGCAGTTTGGGAGATGTGGTGTCTAAGTGTTCAGTACTGGGGTCCGTGCAGTTTGGGAGATGTGGTGTCTAAATGTTCAGTACTGGGGTCAGTGCAGTTTGGGAGATGTGGTGTCTAAGTGTTCAGTACTGGGGTCCGTGCAGTTTGGGAGATGTGGTGTCTAAGTGTTCAGTACTGGGGTAGATGCAGTTTGGGAGATGTGGTGTCTAAGTGTTCAGTACTGGGGTCCGTGCAGTTTGGGAGATGTGGTGTCTAAGTGTTCAGTACTGGGGTAGATGCAGTTTGGGAGATGTGGTGTCTAAGTGTTCAGTACTGGGGTAGATGCAGTTTGGGAGATGTGGTGTCTAAATGTTCAGTACTGGGGTCCGTGCAGTTTGGAAGATGTGGTGTCTAAATGTTCAGTACTGGGGTCAGTGCAGTTTGGGAGATGTGGTGTCTAAATGTTCAGTACTGGGGTCAGTGCAGTTTGGGAGATGTGGTGTCTAAGTGTTCAGTACTGGGGTCAGTGCAGTTTGGGAGATGTGGTGTCTAAGTGTTCAGTACTGGGGTCAGTGCAGTTTGGGAGATGTGGTGTCTAAGTGTTCAGTACTGGGGTCCGTGCAGTTTGGGAGATGTGGTGTCTAAGTGTTCAGTACTGGGGTAGATGCAGTTTGGGAGATGTGGTGTCTAAGTGTTCAGTACTGGGGTCCGTGCAGTTTGGGAGATGTGGTGTCTAAGTGTTCAGTACTGGGGTCCGTGCAGTTTGGGAGATGTGGTGTCTAAGTGTTCAGTACTGGGGTCCGTGCAGTTTGGGAGATGTGGTGTCTAAGTGTTCAGTACTGGGGTAGATGCAGTTTGGGAGATGTGGTGTCTAAGTGTTCAGTACTGGGGTCCGTGCAGTTTGGGAGATGTGGTGTCTAAGTGTTCAGTACTGGGGTAGATGCAGTTTGGGAGATGTGGTGTCTAAGTGTTCAGTACTGGGGTAGATGCAGTTTGGGAGATGTGGTGTCTAAATGTTCAGTACTGGGGTCCGTGCAGTTTGGGAGATGTGGTGTCTAAATGTTCAGTACTGGGGTCAGTGCAGTTTGGGAGATGTGGTGTCTAAATGTTCAGTACTGGGGTCAGTGCAGTTTGGGAGATGTGGTGTCTAAGTGTTCAGTACTGGGGTCAGTGCAGTTTGGGAGATGTGGTGTCTAAGTGTTCAGTACTGGGGTCAGTGCAGTTTGGGAGATGTGGTGTCTAAGTGTTCAGTACTGGGGTCCGTGCAGTTTGGGAGATGTGGTGTCTAAGTGTTCAGTACTGGGGTCAGTGCAGTTTGGGAGATGTGGTGTCTAAGTGTTCAGTACTGGGGTAGATGCAGTTTGGGAGACGTGGTGTCTAAGTGTTCAGTACTGGGGTAGATGCAGTTTGGGAGATGTGGTGTCTAAGTGTTCAGTACTGGGGTCCGTGCAGTTTGGGAGATGTGGTGTCTAAGTGTTCAGTACTGGGGTAGATGCAGTTTGGGAGATGTGGTGTCTAAGTGTTCAGTACTGGGGTAGATGCAGTTTGGGAGATGTGGTGTCTAAGTGTTCAGTACTGGGGTCGGTGCAGTTTGGGAGATGTGGTGTCTAAGTGTTCAGTACTGGGGTAGATGCAGTTTGGGAGATGTGGTGTCTAAGTGTTCAGTACTGGGATAGATGCAGTTTGGGAGATGTGGTGTCTAAGTGTTGAGTACTGGGGTCCGTGCAGTTTGGGAGATGTGGTGTCTAAGTGTTCAGTACTGGGGTCCGTGCAGTTTGGGAGATGTGGTGTCTAAGTGTTCAGTACTGGGGTAGATGCAGTTTGGGAGATGTGGTGTCTAAGTGTTCAGTACTGGGGTCCGTGCAGTTTGGGAGATGTGGTGTTTAAGTGTTCAGTACTGGGGTCGGTGCAGTTTGGGAGATGTGGTGTCTAAGTGTTCAGTACTGGGGTCAGTGCAGTTTGGGAGACGTGGTGTTTAAGTGTTCAGTACTGGGGTCCGTGCAGTTTGGGAGATGTGGTGTTTAAGTGTTCAGTACTGGGGTCCGTGCAGTTTGGGAGATGTGGTGTCTAAGTGTTCAGTACTGGGGTCAGTGCAGTTTGGGAGATGTGGTGTTTAAGTGTTCAGTACTGGGGTCCGTGCAGTTTGGGAGATGTGGTGTCTAAGTGTTCAGTACTGGGGTAGATGCAGTTTGGGAGATGTGGTGTCTAAGTGTTCAGTACTGGGGTAGATGCAGTTTGGGAGATGTGGTGTCTAAGTGTTCAGTACTGGGTTCCGTGCAGTTTGGGAGATGTGGTGTCTAAATGTTCAGTACTGGGGTCCGTGCAGTTTGGGAGATGTGGTGTCTAAGTGTTGAGTACTGGGGTAGATGCAGTTTGGGAGATGTGGTGTCTAAGTGTTGAGTACTGGGGTAGATGCAGTTTGGGAGATGTGGTGTCTAAGTGTTCAGTACTGGGGTCCGTGCAGTTTGGGAGATGTGGTGTCTAAATGTTCAGTACTGGGGTCCGTGCAGTTTGGGAGATGTGGTGTCTAAGTGTTGAGTACTGGGGTCCGTGCAGTTTGGGAGATGTGGTGTCTAAGTGTTCAGTACTGGGGTAGATGCAGTTTGGGAGATGTGGTGTCTAAGTGTTCAGTACTGGGGTAGATGCAGTTTGGGAGATGTGGTGTCTAAGTGTTCAGTACTGGGGTCAGTGCAGTTTGGGAGATGTGGTGTCTAAGTGTTCAGTACTGGGGTCCGTGCAGTTTGGGAGATGTGGTGTCTAAGTGTTGAGTACTGGGGTCCGTGCAGTTTGGGAGATCTGGTGTCTAAGTGTTCAGTACTGGGGTAGATGCAGTTTGGGAGATGTGGTGTCTAAGTGTTCAGTACTGGGGTAGATGCAGTTTGGGAGATGTGGTGTCTAAGTGTTCAGTACTGCGGTCCGTGCAGTTTGGGAGATGTGGTGTCTAAGTGTTCAGTACTGGGGTCAGTGCAGTTTGGGAGATGTGGTGTTTAAGTGTTCAGTACTGGGGTCCGTGCAGTTTGGGAGATGTGGTGTTTAAGTGTTCAGTACTGTGGTCCGTGCAGTTTGGGAGATGTGGTGTCTAAGTGTTCAGTACTGGGGTCAGTGCAGTTTGGGAGATGTGGTGTCTAAGTGTTCAGTACTGGGGTCCGTGCAGTTTGGGAGACGTGGTGTCTAAATGTTCAGTACTGGGGTCCGTGCAGTTTGGGAGATGTGGTGTCTAAGTGTTGAGTACTGGGGTCCGTGCAGTTTGGGAGATGTGGTGTCTAAGTGTTCAGTACTGGGGTCCGTGCAGTTTGGGAGATGTGGTGTCTAAGTGTTCAGTACTGGGGTCCGTGCAGTTTGGGAGATGTGGTGTCTAAGTGTTCAGTACTGGGGTAGATGCAGTTTGGGAGATGTGGTGTCTAAGTGTTCAGTACTGGGGTAGATGCAGTTTGGGAGATGTGGTGTCTAAGTGTTCAGTACTGGGGTAGATGCAGTTTGGGAGATGTGGTGTCTAAGTGTTCAGTACTGGGGTCAGTGCAGTTTGGGAGATGTGGTGTCTAAGTGTTCAGTACTGGGGTCAGTGCAGTTTGGGAGATGTGGTGTCTAAGTGTTCAGTACTGGGGTCAGTGCAGTTTGGGAGATGTGGTGTCTAAGTGTTGAGTACTGGGGTCCGTGCAGTTTGGGAGATGTGGTGTCTAAATGTTCAGTACTGGGGTCCGTGCAGTTTGGGAGATGTGGTGTCTAAGTGTTGAGTACTGGGGTCCGTGCAGTTTGGGAGATGTGGTGTCTAAGTGTTCAGTACTGGGGTCCGTGCAGTTTGGGAGATGTGGTGTTTAAGTGTTCAGTACTGGGGTAGATGCAGTTTGGGAGATGTGGTGTCTAAGTGTTCAGTACTGGGGTCAGTGCAGTTTGGGAGATGTGGTGTCTAAGTGTTCAGTACTGGGGTCCGTGCAGTTTGGGAGATGTGGTGTCTAAGTGTTCAGTACTGGGGTCCGTGCAGTTTGGGAGTTGTGGTGTCTAAGTGTTCAGTACTGGGGTAGATGCAGTTTGGGAGATGTGGTGTTTAAGTGTTCAGTACTGGGGTAGATGCAGTTTGGGAGATGTGGTGTTTAAGTGTTCAGTACTGGGGTAGATGCAGTTTGGGAGATGTGGTGTCTAAGTGTTCAGTACTGGGGTCCGTGCAGTTTGGGAGATGTGGTGTCTAAATGTTCAGTACTGGGGTCCGTGCAGTTTGGGAGATGTGGTGTCTAAGTGTTCAGTACTGGGGTCGGTGCAGTTTGGGAGATGTGGTGTCTAAGTGTTCAGTACTGACTGTGGGAGGAAACCGAAGCATCCACAGAAAGCCCACACATTCCACAGGGAAAAGATACAAATTCATTACAGTTGGTGCGGGATTTGAACTCCGAACTGCAACACCCTGAACTGTAATATCGTCATGCTAGCCACTATGCCACTGTGGTGCCCATCATTCTTAGCAATCACACTCTGACTACTCTGCCTGTCCATACAGCCTGTATCAGTGAGATTCAGCCTGTATCAATGTAGCTGAAAATGCCATCTGCTCCCTTGGTTGAGGAAATATGGTGACAGGTGCCTATGGGGCATGGTGTTTGACAGAAGGGAGGCTGATTTTCAGAATACAAAGATGATATACCTGGAATTAAATCCAATCCGTTGTATTGCTTAATCTGCCAAGATTGTTTTTAGCAGTCTAAAGAAAACTTAAGAGTTTCACTTGCAGAGATCACAATATATCATTGTTGGCGATAATTTCATAATAATAAGACACTCTTCATTGCTATGTTCTCAGATGGAGAGAAAGTTGTAAGGTTCAGTGAATGGGAATCTCTGTTGTCTTTTTCAGTTACATCAGACATACATTGTCGATAACTGTACCCGTGTTCTCTGTGTGGAGATTGATGGTCACCTTGTCACTGAGGTAGAATCTGTAATTTGCCCGGAATTAGATGAAGCTGTCCACAGAGTGGTAAGGATGAGAACTGTGTGTTATAAGATGAAAAAATTAATTTTGTAATGAGGGCTGACAGCATTACATTTTAAACAAATGCGTTTAAATGCTGTACTAATTTACGAAGCTCCCATTTGTATGAAAATGATTGGCAGACAAAGTAACATCAATGATTTTTCTGAGTACTATTTGTTAACTGGATTTCCTGCCAGACCTGCAGCTCACAATATGTTTATGCCACGTGCTTGATGAACAGTCCAATGTGTACTCAGTCGAGCATGACATTCGCTGATTTCTCCCAATAGCATCAGCCTATTGTGACCAGGTGGCCTGTGGAGAGCTGGAGGGAGCTGCGTTTGTGAAGAGTATGCTCTCACTGTGAGTAAGATTGAGCTCACAGCTCAGATCACAGAGCCCTTCAGCCACGTGTTGTGCTCTCCTCTATCAATCTAACTCTTGCCTCCTACATAGACACCATTTTTCTATCATCCGTGGGCCTACCTAAGAGTCTCTGAGATGTCCCAAAGCTTTTACTAGGCATGAAAGTTCCCCCAACAGCCTTCATGGAGCAAGAGTTTCATAATTCCAGCCTTTAACAGTACTTGAGAGTGTTGTACTCCTGGGGCCATCAAAGTGGGTCAGGCAGCGTTTGTGGAGCGGAATTGTCAATGTTTTGGTTAGAAAGGTTTCTCCACTCCCTACCATGCTGAACATGTCTTTCCAGTTAGTACTGAACCCAAACAATTACACTCTCTCACACTGGGGCTTGGACTGATATAGTCAACTCTGATTGGGATGTTCCTGGATGTAGACACACAACATGATGAGTGAATTGTTTAGAACATCAGACATAGGAGCAGTATTAGGCCATTCTGTCCATCAATCTGCGCTGCCATTCCATCTTGGCCCTCTCAACCCCATTCTCCACCTTCTCCACATAACCTTTGACGCCTTGACTAATCAAGAACCTATCAACCTCTGCCTTAAATATACCCAATGACTTGGTCTCCATAGCCATCAGTGGCAATGAATTCCACAGAGTCACCACTCTTGGGCTAAATGAATCCTCCTCATCTCTGTTCTAAATGGACGTCCCTCTATTCTGAGGTTATGCCCTCTGGTTTTATACTCCCCCACCAAAGGAAACATCCTCTCCACGCTCACTCTATTGAGGCCTTTCGATATTTGATAGGTTTCAATGAGATACCCCCACATTCTTCTAAACACCAGTGAGTACAGACCCAGAGACATCAAACGCTTCTCATATGTTAACTCTTTCATTCTCAGAACATTCCTTGTGAACCTCCTCTGGAGCATCTCCAGTGTCAGCACGTCACAGAGAGCCCATTCAGCAACGTTGGGTCCATACCCCTGCAGGGCATCACTCCTCAGATATACTGTACATCCCAGTACCGACAACTGTCCACTTCCCTCCGCAGATGCTGCCTGACCTGCTGAGTGCCTCCAGTACCTTGTGTATTGTGTTTAACAAGCAAGTTCTGTTTAAATGTAACAAGCACTACAGCCTTTCTCAATGCATTCTGCAGTCCCACCACCCTATGGATGGAAAAGGTTTCATCGTCACATGCATTCAAAACTGACTGGGAAAGGAAGGAGAACAGGAATAAACAGGAGGGCAGACGGTGATGAGCAGGGTTGTTCTCAGGCTCAGCTGTCCACATTAAACATTGTGCTTTGATTGAGAACACTGAATGGAATATTTCTAATTCCGTCAATGACAAGAAACTGGGTGGGTTTGAGTTCTGATCCTTCGCTGGTACATTACAATACACAAAACCCCAACTCAGAATTCAACCTCTTTGTTGCAAATGTAGATCATACAGTTCAGCAGATGATAATCTGAACTATTTATCTGATTATAGCAATTGTTTTAACCATGGTGATTTATGTATAGTTTTAAGTTATTGATCATATTTTGCTTGAAGCTTAGAAAGAACTGCTTTAAGTGAGAGGTGAGAAATATAATCCAGTGTTCAGCAGCCAGTTACTTTCGTGACCTTCCTTGGTGGCACATTTTCACCTTCTTCCAATTCATGACTTGGCTCATTTTATTTGGCTGATTAATTCATTCCATCAAACTTCCCACTTCCCAAACCACTGACAATTTCATCTACCCTCCAACTCTCCAAACCACTGACAATTCAATCTACCATCCCACTTCCCAAACCACTGACAATTCAATCTACCTTCCCACTTCCCAAACCACTGACAATTCCATCTACCTTCCCACTTCCCAAACCACTGACAATTCCATCTACCTTCCCACTTCCCAAAACTCTGAGAATTCCATCTACCCTCCAACTCTCCAAACCACTGACAATTCCATCAAATTTCCCATTCCCCAAACCACTGACAATTCCATCAAATTTCCCATTCCCCAAACCACTGACAATTCCATCAAATTTCCCATTCCCCAAACCACTGACAATTCCATCAAATTTCCCATTCCCCAAACCACTGACAATTCCATCTACCATCCCACGCTCCTGACCACTGACAATTCCATCTACCATCCCACTCTACAAATCACTGACAATCTCACTATCTAACCCATTCTCCTGACCTCTGGCAACTCCATCTAGCTTCACACTCCCCACACCACAATGACAATTCCATCTACCATCCCACTCTCCAAACCACTGACAATTTCATCTACCATCCCACTCTCCTGACCACTGACAATTCCATCTACCATCCCACTCTACAAATCACTGACAATCTCACTATCTAACCCATTCTCCTGACCTCTGGCAACTCCATCTAGCTTCACACTCCCCACACCACAATGACAATTCCATCTACCATCCCACTCTCCAAACCACTGACAATTTCATCTACCATCCCACTCTCCAAACCACTGACAATTCCATCTAGATACCCATTCTCCTGACCACTGACAATTCCAACTACCATCCCACTCTCCAAACCACTGACAATTCCATCTACCATCCCACTCTCCAAACCACTGACAATTTCATCTACCATCCCACTCTCCAAACCACTGACAATTTCATCTACATGCCCACTCTCCAAACCACTGACAATTCCATCTACCATCCCACTCTCCAAACCACTGACAATTCCATCTACCATCCCACTCTCCAAACCACTGACAATTCCACCTAGATACCCATTCTCCTGACCACTGACAATTCCAACTACCATCCCACTCTCCTGACCACTGACAATTCCATCTACCATCCCACTCTCCAAACCACTGACAATTCCACCTAGATACCCATTCTCCTGACCACTGACAATTCCATCTACCATCCCACTCTCCAAACCACTGACAATTTCATCTACATGCCCACTCTCCAAACCACTGACAATTCCATCTACCATCCCACTCTCCAAACCACTGACAATTCCATCTAGATACCCATTCTCCTGACCACTGACAATTCCATCTACCATCCCACTCTCCAAACCACTGACAATTCCATCTAGATACCCAATCTCCTGACCACTGACAATTCCATCTACCATCCCATTCTCCTGACCACTGGCAATTCCATCTACCATCCCACTCTCCAAACCACTGACAATTTCATCTACCATCCCACTCTCCAAACCACTGACAATTCCATCTACCATCCCACTCTCCAAACCACTGACAATTCCATCTACCATCCCACACTCCAAACCACTGACAATTCCATCTACCATCCCACTCTCCAAACCACTGACAATTCCATCTACCATCCCACTCTCCAAACCACTGACAATTCCATCTACCATCCCACTCTCCAAACCACTGACAATTCCATCTACCATCCCACTCTCCAAACCACTGACAATTCCATCTACCATCCCACTCTCCAAACCACTGACAATTCCATCTACCATCCCACTCTCCAAACCACTGACAATTCCATCTACCATCCCACTCTCCAAACCACTGACAATTCCATCTACCATCCCACTCTCCAAACCACTGACAATTTCATCTACCATCCCACTCTCCAAACCACTGACAATTTCATCTACATGCCCACTCTCCAAACCACTGACAATTCCATCTACCATCCCACTCTCCAAACCACTGACAATTCCATCTACCATCCCACTCTCCAAACCACTGACAATTCCACCTAGATACCCATTCTCCTGACCACTGACAATTCCAACTACCATCCCACTCTCCTGACCACTGACAATTCCATCTACCATCCCACTCTCCAAACCACTGACAATTCCACCTAGATACCCATTCTCCTGACCACTGACAATTCCATCTACCATCCCACTCTCCAAACCACTGACAATTTCATCTACATGCCCACTCTCCAAACCACTGACAATTCCATCTACCATCCCACTCTCCAAACCACTGACAATTCCATCTAGATACCCATTCTCCTGACCACTGACAATTCCATCTACCATCCCACTCTCCAAACCACTGACAATTCCATCTAGATACCCAATCTCCTGACCACTGACAATTCCATCTACAATCCCATTCTCCTGACCACTGGCAATTCCATCTACCATCCCACTCTCCAAACCACTGACAATTTCATCTACCATCCCACTCTCCAAACCACTGACAATTCCATCTACCATCCCACTCTCCAAACCACTGACAATTCCATCTACCATCCCACACTCCAAACCACTGACAATTCCATCTACCATCCCACTCTCCAAACCACTGACAATTCCATCTACCATCCCACTCTCCAAACCACTGACAATTCCATCTACCATCCCACTCTCCAAACCACTGACAATTCCATCTACCATCCCACTCTCCAAACCACTGACAATTCCATCTACCATCCCACTCTCCAAACCACTGACAATTCCATCTACCATCCCACTCTCCAAACCACTGACAATTCCATCTACCATCCCACTCTCCAAACCACTGACAATTCCATCTACCATCCCACTCTCCAAACCACTGACAATTCCATCTAACATCCCACTCTCCAAACCACTGACAATTCCATCTACCATCCCACTCTCCAAACCACTGACAATTCCATCTACCATCCCACTCTCCAAACCACTGACAATTCCATCTACCATCCCACTCTCCAAACCACTGACAATTCCATCTACCATCCCACTCTCCAAACCACTGACAATTCCATCTACCATCCCACTCTCCAAACCACTGACAATTCCATCTACCATCCCACTCTCCAAACCACTGACAATTCCATCTACCATCCCACTCTCCAAACCACTGACAATTCCATCTAGATACCCATTCTCCTGACCACTGACAATTCCATCTACCATCCCACTCTCCAAACCACTGACAATTCCATCTACCATCCCACTCTCCTGACCACTGACAATTTCATCTACCATCCCACTCTCCAAACCACTGACAATTTCATCTACCATCCCACTCTCCAAACCACTGACAATTCCATCTAGATACCCATTCTCCTGACCACTGACAATTCCATCTACCATCCCACTCTCCAAACCACTGACAATTCCATCTACCATCCCACTCTCCTGACCACTGACAATTCCATCTACCATCCCACTCTCCAAACCACTGACAATTCCATCTACCATCCCACTCTCCTGACCACTGACAACTCCATCTACCATCCCACTCTCCAAACCACTGACAATTCCATCTACCATCCCACTCTCCAAACCACTGACAATTCCATCTACCATCCCACTCTCCAAATCACTAACAATTCCATCTACCATCCCACTCTCCAAACCACTGACAATTCCATCTACCATCCCACTCTCCAAACCACTGACAATTCCATCTACCATCCCACTCTCCAAACCACTGACAATTCCATCTACCATCCCACTCTCCAAACCACTGACAATTCCATCTACCATCCCACGCTCCAAACCACTGACAATTCCATCTACTATCCCACTCTCCAGACCACTGACAATTCCATCTACCATCCCACTCTCCAGACCACTGACAATTCCATCTACCATCCCACTCTCCAAACCACTGACAATTCCATCTACCATCCCGCTCTCCAAACCACTGACAATTCCATCTAGATACCCATTCTCCTGACCACTGACAATTCCATCTACCATCCCACTCTCCAAACCACTGACAATTCCATCTAGATACCCATTCTCCTGACCACTGACAATTTCATCTACCATCCCACTCTCCAAACCACTGACAATTCCATCTAGATACCCATTCTCCTGACCACTGACAATTCCATCTACCATCCCACTCTCCAAACCACTGACAATTCCATCTACCATCCCACTCTCCAAACAACTGACAATTCCATCTACCATCCCACTCTCCAAACCACTGACAATTCCATCTACCATCCCACTCTCCAAACCACTGACAATTCCATCTACCATCCCATTCTCCTGACCACTGACAATTCCATCTACCATCCCACTCTCCAGACCACTGACAATTCCATCTACCATCCCACTCTCCAAACCACTGACAATTCCATCTACCATCCCACTCTCCAAACCACTGACAATTCCATCTACTATCCCACTCTCCAAACCACTGACAATTCCACCTACCATCCCACTCTCCAAACCACTGACAATTCCATCTACCATCCCACTCTCCAAACCACTGACAATTCCATCTACCATCCCACTCTCCAAACCACTGACAATTCCATCTACCATCCCACTCTCCTGACCACTGACAATTCCATCTACCATCCCACTCTCCAAACCACTGACAATTCCACCTACCATCCCACTCTCCAAACCACTGACAATTCCATCTACCATCCCACTCTCCTGACCACTGACAATTCCATCTACCATCCCACTCTCCTGACCACTGACAATTCCATCTACCATCCCACTCTCCAAACCACTGACAATTCCATCTACCATCCCACTCTCCAAACCACTGACAATTCCATCTACCATCCCATTCTCCTGACCACTGACAATTCCATCTACCATCCCACTCTCCAAACCACTGACAATTCCATCTACCATCCCACTCTCCTGACCACTGACAATTTCATCTACCATCCCACTCTCCAAACCACTGACAATTTCATCTACCATCCCACTCTCCAAACCACTGACAATTCCATCTAGATACCCATTCTCCTGACCACTGACAATTCCATCTACCATCCCACTCTCCAAACCACTGACAATTCCATCTACCATCCCACTCTCCTGACCACTGACAATTCCATCTACCATCCCACTCTCCAAACCACTGACAATTCCATCTACCATCCCACTCTCCTGACCACTGACAATTCCATCTACCATCCCACTCTCCAAACCACTGACAATTCCATCTACCATCCCACTCTCCAAACCACTGACAATTCCTTCTACCATCCCACTCTCCAAACCACTAACAATTCCATCTACCATCCCACTCTCCAAACCACTGACAATTCCATCTACCATCCCACTCTCCTGACCACTGACAATTCCATCTACCATCCCACTCTCCAAACCACTGACAATTCCATCTACCATCCCACTCTCCAAACCACTGACAATTCCATCTACCATCCCACTCTCCAAACCACTGACAATTTCATCTACATGCCCACTCTCCAAACCACTGACAATTCCATCTACCATCCCACTCTCCAAACCACTGACAATTCCATCTAGATACCCATTCTCCTGACCACTGACAATTCCATCTACCATCCCACTCTCCAAACCACTGACAATTCCATCTAGATACCCAATCTCCTGACCACTGACAATTCCATCTACCATCCCATTCTCCTGACCACTGGCAATTCCATCTACCATCCCACTCTCCAAACCACTGACAATTTCATCTACCATCCCACTCTCCAAACCACTGACAATTCCATCTACCATCCCACTCTCCAAACCACTGACAATTCCATCTACCATCCCACACTCCAAACCACTGACAATTCCATCTACCATCCCACTCTCCAAACCACTGACAATTCCATCTACCATCCCACTCTCCAAACCACTGACAATTCCATCTACCATCCCACTCTCCAAACCACTGACAATTCCATCTACCATCCCACTCTCCAAACCACTGACAATTCCATCTACCATCCCACTCTCCAAACCACTGACAATTCCATCTACCATCCCACTCTCCAAACCACTGACAATTCCATCTACCATCCCACTCTCCAAACCACTGACAATTCCATCTACCATCCCACTCTCCAAACCACTGACAATTTCATCTACCATCCCACTCTCCAAACCACTGACAATTTCATCTACATGCCCACTCTCCAAACCACTGACAATTCCATCTACCATCCCACTCTCCAAACCACTGACAATTCCATCTACCATCCCACTCTCCAAACCACTGACAATTCCACCTAGATACCCATTCTCCTGACCACTGACAATTCCAACTACCATCCCACTCTCCTGACCACTGACAATTCCATCTACCATCCCACTCTCCAAACCACTGACAATTCCACCTAGATACCCATTCTCCTGACCACTGACAATTCCATCTACCATCCCACTCTCCAAACCACTGACAATTTCATCTACATGCCCACTCTCCAAACCACTGACAATTCCATCTACCATCCCACTCTCCAAACCACTGACAATTCCATCTAGATACCCATTCTCCTGACCACTGACAATTCCATCTACCATCCCACTCTCCAAACCACTGACAATTCCATCTAGATACCCAATCTCCTGACCACTGACAATTCCATCTACAATCCCATTCTCCTGACCACTGGCAATTCCATCTACCATCCCACTCTCCAAACCACTGACAATTTCATCTACCATCCCACTCTCCAAACCACTGACAATTCCATCTACCATCCCACTCTCCAAACCACTGACAATTCCATCTACCATCCCACACTCCAAACCACTGACAATTCCATCTACCATCCCACTCTCCAAACCACTGACAATTCCATCTACCATCCCACTCTCCAAACCACTGACAATTCCATCTACCATCCCACTCTCCAAACCACTGACAATTCCATCTACCATCCCACTCTCCAAACCACTGACAATTCCATCTACCATCCCACTCTCCAAACCACTGACAATTCCATCTACCATCCCACTCTCCAAACCACTGACAATTCCATCTACCATCCCACTCTCCAAACCACTGACAATTCCATCTACCATCCCACTCTCCAAACCACTGACAATTCCATCTAACATCCCACTCTCCAAACCACTGACAATTCCATCTACCATCCCACTCTCCAAACCACTGACAATTCCATCTACCATCCCACTCTCCAAACCACTGACAATTCCATCTACCATCCCACTCTCCAAACCACTGACAATTCCATCTACCATCCCACTCTCCAAACCACTGACAATTCCATCTACCATCCCACTCTCCAAACCACTGACAATTCCATCTACCATCCCACTCTCCAAACCACTGACAATTCCATCTACCATCCCACTCTCCAAACCACTGACAATTCCATCTAGATACCCATTCTCCTGACCACTGACAATTCCATCTACCATCCCACTCTCCAAACCACTGACAATTCCATCTACCATCCCACTCTCCTGACCACTGACAATTTCATCTACCATCCCACTCTCCAAACCACTGACAATTTCATCTACCATCCCACTCTCCAAACCACTGACAATTCCATCTAGATACCCATTCTCCTGACCACTGACAATTCCATCTACCATCCCACTCTCCAAACCACTGACAATTCCATCTACCATCCCACTCTCCTGACCACTGACAATTCCATCTACCATCCCACTCTCCAAACCACTGACAATTCCATCTACCATCCCACTCTCCTGACCACTGACAACTCCATCTACCATCCCACTCTCCAAACCACTGACAATTCCATCTACCATCCCACTCTCCAAACCACTGACAATTCCATCTACCATCCCACTCTCCAAATCACTAACAATTCCATCTACCATCCCACTCTCCAAACCACTGACAATTCCATCTACCATCCCACTCTCCAAACCACTGACAATTCCATCTACCATCCCACTCTCCAAACCACTGACAATTCCATCTACCATCCCACTCTCCAAACCACTGACAATTCCATCTACCATCCCACGCTCCAAACCACTGACAATTCCATCTACTATCCCACTCTCCAGACCACTGACAATTCCATCTACCATCCCACTCTCCAGACCACTGACAATTCCATCTACCATCCCACTCTCCAAACCACTGACAATTCCATCTACCATCCCGCTCTCCAAACCACTGACAATTCCATCTAGATACCCATTCTCCTGACCACTGACAATTCCATCTACCATCCCACTCTCCAAACCACTGACAATTCCATCTAGATACCCATTCTCCTGACCACTGACAATTTCATCTACCATCCCACTCTCCAAACCACTGACAATTCCATCTAGATACCCATTCTCCTGACCACTGACAATTCCATCTACCATCCCACTCTCCAAACCACTGACAATTCCATCTACCATCCCACTCTCCAAACAACTGACAATTCCATCTACCATCCCACTCTCCAAACCACTGACAATTCCATCTACCATCCCACTCTCCAAACCACTGACAATTCCATCTACCATCCCATTCTCCTGACCACTGACAATTCCATCTACCATCCCACTCTCCAGACCACTGACAATTCCATCTACCATCCCACTCTCCAAACCACTGACAATTCCATCTACCATCCCACTCTCCAAACCACTGACAATTCCATCTACTATCCCACTCTCCAAACCACTGACAATTCCACCTACCATCCCACTCTCCAAACCACTGACAATTCCATCTACCATCCCACTCTCCAAACCACTGACAATTCCATCTACCATCCCACTCTCCAAACCACTGACAATTCCATCTACCATCCCACTCTCCTGACCACTGACAATTCCATCTACCATCCCACTCTCCAAACCACTGACAATTCCACCTACCATCCCACTCTCCAAACCACTGACAATTCCATCTACCATCCCACTCTCCTGACCACTGACAATTCCATCTACCATCCCACTCTCCTGACCACTGACAATTCCATCTACCATCCCACTCTCCAAACCACTGACAATTCCATCTACCATCCCACTCTCCAAACCACTGACAATTCCATCTACCATCCCATTCTCCTGACCACTGACAATTCCATCTACCATCCCACTCTCCAAACCACTGACAATTCCATCTACCATCCCACTCTCCTGACCACTGACAATTTCATCTACCATCCCACTCTCCAAACCACTGACAATTTCATCTACCATCCCACTCTCCAAACCACTGACAATTCCATCTAGATACCCATTCTCCTGACCACTGACAATTCCATCTACCATCCCACTCTCCAAACCACTGACAATTCCATCTACCATCCCACTCTCCTGACCACTGACAATTCCATCTACCATCCCACTCTCCAAACCACTGACAATTCCATCTACCATCCCACTCTCCTGACCACTGACAATTCCATCTACCATCCCACTCTCCAAACCACTGACAATTCCATCTACCATCCCACTCTCCAAACCACTGACAATTCCTTCTACCATCCCACTCTCCAAACCACTAACAATTCCATCTACCATCCCACTCTCCAAACCACTGACAATTCCATCTACCATCCCACTCTCCTGACCACTGACAATTCCATCTACCATCCCACTCTCCAAACCACTGACAATTCCATCTACCATCCCACTCTCCAAACCACTGACAATTCCATCTACCATCCCACTCTCCAAACCACTGACAATTCCATCTACCATCCCACTCTCCTGACCACTGACAATTCCATCTACCATCCCACTCTCCTGACCACTGACAATTCCATCTACCATCCCACTCTCCAAACCACTGACAATTCCATCTACCATCCCACTCTCCAAACCACTGACAATTCCATCTACCATCCCACTCTCCAAACCACTGACAATTCCATCTACCATCCCACTCTCCAAACCACTGACAATTCCATCTACCATCCCACTCTCCTGACCACTGACAATTCCATCTACCATCCCATTCTCCTGACCACTGACAATTCCATCTACAATCCCACTCTCCTGACCACTGACAATTTCATCTACCATCCCACTCTCCTGACCACTGACAATTCCATCTACCATCCCACTTCCCAAACCACTGACAATTCCATCTACCATCCCACTTCCCAAACCACTGACAATCCCATCTAGATACCCACTCTCCTGACCACTGACAATTCCATCTACCATCCCATTCTCCTGACCACTGACAATTCCATCTACCATCCAACTCTCCAAACCACTGACAATTCCATCTACCATCCCACTCTCCAAACCACTGACAATTCCATCTACCATCCCACTCTCCAAACCACTGACAATTCCATCTACCATCCCACTCTCCAAACCACTGACAATTCCATCTACCATCCCACTCTCCAGACCACTGACAATTTCATCTACCATCCCACTCTCCAGACCACTGACAATTCCATCTACCATCCCACTCTCCAAAGCACTGACAATTCCATCTAGATACCCATTCTCCTGACCACTGACAATTCCATCTACAATCCCACTCTCCTGACCACTGACAATTTCATCTACCATCCCACTGTCCTGACCACTGACAATTCCATCTACCATCCCACTTCCCAAACCACTGACAATTCCATCTACCATCCCACTTCCCAAACCACTGACAATTCCATCTAGATACCCACTCTCCTGACCACTGACAATTCCATCTACCATCCCATTCGCCTGACCACTGACAATTCCATCTACCATCCCACTCTCCTGACCACTGACAATTCCATCTACCATCCCACTCTCCAAACCACTGACAATTCCATCTACCATCCCACTCTCCAAACCACTGACAATTCCATCTACCATCCCACTCTCCAAACCACTGACAATTCCATCTACCATCCCACTCTCCAAACCACTGACAATTCCATCTACCATCCCACTCTCCAAACCACTGACAATTCCATCTACCATCCCACTCTCCAAACCACTGACAATTCCATCTACCATCCCACTCTCCAAACCACTGACAATTCCATCTAACATCCCACTCTCCAAACCACTGACAATTCCATCTACCATCCCACTCTCCAAACCACTGACAATTCCATCTACCATCCCACTCTCCTGACCACTGACAATTCCATCTACCATCCCACTCTCCAAACCACTGACAATTCCATCTACCATCCCACTCTCCAAACCACTGACAATTCCATCTACCATCCCACTCTCCAAACCACTGACAATTTCATCTACCATCCCACTCTCCAAACCACTGACAATTCCATCTAGATACCCATTCTCCTGACCACTGACAATTCCATCTACCATCCCACTCTCCAAACCACTGACAATTCCATCTACCATCCCACTCTCCTGACCACTGACAATTCCATCTACCATCCCACTCTCCAAACCACTGACAATTCCATCTACCATCCCACTCTCCTGACCACTGACAATTCCATCTACCATCCCACTCTCCAAACCACTGACAATTCCATCTACCATCCCACTCTCCAAACCACTGACAATTCCATCTACCATCCCACTCTCCAAACCACTAACAATTCCATCTACCATCCCACTCTCCAAACCACTGACAATTCCATCTACCATCCCACTCTCCTGACCACTGACAATTCCATCTACCATCCCACTCTCCAAACCACTGACAATTCCATCTACCATCCCACTCTCCAAACCACTGACAATTCCATCTACCATCCCACTCTCCAAACCACTGACAATTCCATCTACCATCCCACTCTCCTGACCACTGACAATTCCATCTACCATCCCACTCTCCTGACCACTGACAATTCCATCTACCATCCCACTCTCCAAACCACTGACAATTCCATCTACCATCCCACTCTCCAAACCACTGACAATTCCATCTACCATCCCACTCTCCAAACCACTGACAATTCCATCTACCATCCCACTCTCCAAACCACTGACAATTCCATCTACCATCCCACTCTCCTGACCACTGACAATTCCATCTACCATCCCATTCTCCTGACCACTGACAATTCCATCTACAATCCCACTCTCCTGACCACTGACAATTTCATCTACCATCCCACTCTCCTGACCACTGACAATTCCATCTACCATCCCACTTCCCAAACCACTGACAATTCCATCTACCATCCCACTTCCCAAACCACTGACAATCCCATCTAGATACCCACTCTCCTGACCACTGACAATTCCATCTACCATCCCATTCTCCTGACCACTGACAATTCCATCTACCATCCCACTCTCCAAACCACTGACAATTCCATCTACCATCCCACTCTCCAAACCACTGACAATTCCATCTACCATCCCACTCTCCAAACCACTGACAATTCCATCTACCATCCCACTCTCCAAACCACTGACAATTCCATCTACCATCCCACTCTCCAGACCACTGACAATTTCATCTACCATCCCACTCTCCAAACCACTGACAATTCCATCTACCATCCCACTCTCCAAACCACTGACAATTCCATCTACCATCCCACTCTCCTGACCACTGACAATTCCATCTACCATCCCACTCTCCAAAGCACTGACAATTCCATCTAGATACCCATTCTCCTGACCACTGACAATTCCATCTACCATCCCACTCTCCAGACCACTGACAATTCCATCTACCATCCCACTCTCCTGACCACTGACAATTCCATCTACCATCCCACTCTCCAAAGCACTGACAATTCCATCTAGATACCCATTCTCCTGACCACTGACAATTCCATCTACAATCCCACTCTCCGGACCACTGACAATTTCATCTACCATCCCACTGTCCTGACCACTGACAATTCCATCTACCATCCCACTTCCCAAACCACTGACAATTCCATCTACCATCCCACTTCCCAAACCACTGACAATTCCATCTAGATACCCACTCTCCTGACCACTGACAATTCCATCTACCATCCCATTCGCCTGACCACTGACAATTCCATCTACCATCCCACTCTCCTGACCACTGACAATTCCATCTACCATCCCACTCTCCAAACCACTGACAATTCCATCTACCATCCCACTCTCCAAACCACTGACAATTCCATCTACCATCCCACTCTCCAAACCACTGACAATTCCATCTACCATCCCACTCTCCAAACCACTGACAATTCCATCTACCATCCCACTCTCCAAACCACTGACAATTCCATCTACCATCCCACTCTCCAAACCACTGACAATTCCATCTACCATCCCATTCTCCTGACCACTGACAATTCCATCTACCATCCCACTCTCCAAACCACTGACAATTCCATCTACCATCCCACTCTCCAAACCACTGACAATTCCATCTACCATCCCACTCTCCAAACCACTGACAATTCCATCTACCATCCCACTCTCCTGACCACTGACAATTCCATCTACCATCCCACTCTCCAAACCACTGACAATTCCATCTACCATCCCACTCTCCAAACCACTGACAATTCCATCTACCATCCCACTCTCCAAACCACTGACAATTCCATCTACCATCCCACTCTCCAAACCACTGTCAATTCCATCTACCATCCCATTCTCCTGACCACTGACAATTCCATCTACCATCCCACTCTCCAAACCACTGACAATTCCATCTACCATCCCACTCTCCAAACCACTGACAATTCCATCTACCATCCCACTCTCCTGACCACTGACAATTCCATCTACCATCCCACTCTCCAAACCACTGACAATTTCATCTACCATCCCACTCTCCAAACCACTGACAATTCCATCTACCATCCCACTCTCCAAACCACTGACAATTCCATCTACCATCCCACTCTCCTGACCACTGACAATTCCATCTACCATCCCACCCTCCAAACCACTAACATTTCCATCTACCATCCCACTCTCCAAACCACTGACAATTCCATCTACCATCCCACTCTCCAAACCACTGACAATTCCATCTACCATCCCACTCTCCTGACCACTGACAATTCCATCTAACATCCCACTCTCCAAACCACTGACAATTCCATCTACCATCCCACTCTCCAAACCACTGACAATTCCATCTACCATCCCACTCTCCAAACCACTGACAATTTCATCTACCATCCCACCCTCCAAACCACTGACAATTTCATCTAGATACCCATTCTCCTGACCACTGACAATTCCATCTACCATCCCACTCTCCTGACCACTGACAATTTCATCTACCATCCCACTCTCCAAACCACTGACAATTCCATCTAGATACCCATTCTCCTGACCACTGACAATTCCATCTACCATCCCACTCTCCAAACCACTGACAATTCCATCTACCATCCCACTCTCCAAACCACTGACAATTTCATCTACCATCCCACTCTCCAAACCACTGACAATTCCATCTACCATCCCACTCTCCAAACCACTGACAATTCCATCTACCATCCCACTCTCCAAACCACTGACAATTCCATCTACCATCCCACTCTCCAAACCACTGACAATTCCATCTACCATCCCACTCTCCAAACCACTGACAATTCCATCTACCATCCCACTCTCCAAACCACTGACAATTCCATCTACCATCCCACTCTCCAAACCACTGACAATTCCATCTACCATCCCACTCTCCAAACCACTGACAATTCCATCTACCATCCCACTCTCCAAACCACTGACAATTCCATCTACCATCCCACTCTCCAATCCACTGACAATTCCATCTACCATCCCACTCTCCAAACCACTGACAATTCCATCTACCATCCCACTCTCCAAACCACTGACAATTCCATCTACCATCCCACTCTCCTGACCACTGACAATTCCATCTACCATCCCACTCTCCAAAGCACTGACAATTCCATCTAGATACCCATTCTCCTGACCACTGACAATTCCATCTACAATCCCACTCTCCTGACCACTGACAATTTCATCTACCATCCCACTGTCCTGACCACTGACAATTCCATCTACCATCCCACTTCCCAAACCACTGACAATTCCATCTACCATCCCACTTCGCAAACCACTGACAATTCCATCTAGATACCCACTCTCCTGACCACTGACAATTCCATCTACCATCCCATTCGCCTGACCACTGACAATTCCATCTACCATCCCACTCTCCTGACCACTGACAATTCCATCTACCATCCCACTCTCCAAACCACTGACAATTCCATCTACCATCCCACTCTCCAAACCACTGACAATTCCATCTACCATCCCACTCTCCAAACCACTGACAATTCCATCTACCATCCCACTCTCCAAACCACTGACAATTCCATCTACCATCCCACTCTCCAAACCACTGACAATTCCATCTACCATCCCACTCTCCAAACCACTGACAATTCCATCTACCATCCCACTCTCCAAACCACTGACAATTCCATCTACCATCCCATTCTCCTGACCACTGACAATTCCATCTACCATCCCACTCTCCAAACCACTGACAATTCCATCTACCATCCCACTCTCCAAACCACTGACAATTCCATCTACCATCCCAACTCCAAACCACTGACAATTCCATCTACCATCCCACTCTCCTGACCACTGACAATTCCATCTACCATCCCACTCTCCTGACCACTGACAATTCCATCTACCATCCCACTCTCCAAACCACTGACAATTCCATCTACCATCCCACTCTCCAAACCACTGACAATTCCATCTACCATCCCACTCTCCAAACCACTGACAATTCCATCTACCATCCCACTCTCCAAACCACTGACAATTCCATCTACCATCCCACTCTCCAAACCACTGTCAATTCCATCTACCAACCCATTCTCCTGACCACTGACAATTCCATCTACCATCCCACTCTCCAAACCACTGACAATTCCATCTACCATCCCACTCTCCTGACCACTGACAATTCCATCTACCATCCCACTCTCCAAAGCACTGACAATTCCATCTAGATACCCATTCTCCTGACCACTGACAATTCCATCTACCATCCCACTCTCCAGACCACTGACAATTCCATCTACCATCCCACTCTCCTGACCACTGACAATTCCATCTACCATCCCACTCTCCAAAGCACTGACAATTCCATCTAGATACCCATTCTCCTGACCACTGACAATTCCATCTACAATCCCACTCTCCTGACCACTGACAATTTCATCTACCATCCCACTGTCCTGACCACTGACAATTCCATCTACCATCCCACTTCCCAAACCACTGACAATTCCATCTACCATCCCACTTCCCAAACCACTGACAATTCCATCTAGATACCCACTCTCCTGACCACTGACAATTCCATCTACCATCCCATTCGCCTGACCACTGACAATTCCATCTACCATCCCACTCTCCTGACCACTGACAATTCCATCTACCATCCCACTCTCCAAACCACTGACAATTCCATCTACCATCCCACTCTCCAAACCACTGACAATTCCATCTACCATCCCACTCTCCAAACCACTGACAATTCCATCTACCATCCCACTCTCCAAACCACTGACAATTCCATCTACCATCCCACTCTCCAAACCACTGACAATTCCATCTACCATCCCACTCTCCAAACCACTGACAATTCCATCTACCATCCCATTCTCCTGACCACTGACAATTCCATCTACCATCCCACTCTCCAAACCACTGACAATTCCATCTACCATCCCACTCTCCAAACCACTGACAATTCCATCTACCATCCCACTCTCCAAACCACTGACAATTCCATCTACCATCCCACTCTCCTGACCACTGACAATTCCATCTACCATCCCACTCTCCAAACCACTGACAATTCCATCTACCATCCCACTCTCCAAACCACTGACAATTCCATCTACCATCCCACTCTCCAAACCACTGACAATTCCATCTACCATCCCACTCTCCAAACCACTGTCAATTCCATCTACCATCCCATTCTCCTGACCACTGACAATTCCATCTACCATCCCACTCTCCAAACCACTGACAATTCCATCTACCATCCCACTCTCCAAACCACTGACAATTCCATCTACCATCCCACTCTCCTGACCACTGACAATTCCATCTACCATCCCACTCTCCAAACCACTGACAATTTCATCTACCATCCCACTCTCCAAACCACTGACAATTCCATCTACCATCCCACTCTCCAAACCACTGACAATTCCATCTACCATCCCACTCTCCTGACCACTGACAATTCCATCTACCATCCCACCCTCCAAACCACTAACATTTCCATCTACCATCCCACTCTCCAAACCACTGACAATTCCATCTACCATCCCACTCTCCAAACCACTGACAATTCCATCTACCATCCCACTCTCCTGACCACTGACAATTCCATCTAACATCCCACTCTCCAAACCACTGACAATTCCATCTACCATCCCACTCTCCAAACCACTGACAATTCCATCTACCATCCCACTCTCCAAACCACCGACAATTTCATCTACCATCCCACCCTCCAAACCACTGACAATTTCATCTAGATACCCATTCTCCTGACCACTGACAATTCCATCTACCATCCCACTCTCCTGACCACTGACAATTTCATCTACCATCCCACTCTCCAAACCACTGACAATTCCATCTAGATACCCATTCTCCTGACCACTGACAATTCCATCTACCATCCCACTCTGCAAACCACTGACAATTCCATCTACCATCCCACTCTCCAAACCACTGACAATTTCATCTACCATCCCACTCTCCACACCACTGACAATTCCATCTACCATCCCACTCTCCAAACCACTGACAATTCCATCTACCATCCCACTCTCCAAACCACTGACAATTCCATCTACCATCCCACTCTCCAAACCACTGACAATTCCATCTACCATCCCACTCTCCAAACCACTGACAATTCCATCTACCATCCCACTCTCCAAACCACTGACAATTCCATCTACCATCCCACTCTCCAAACCACTGACAATTCCATCTACCATCCCACTCTCCAAACCACTGACAATTCCATCTACCATCCCACTCTCCAAACCACTGACAATTCCATCTACCATCCCACTCTCCAATCCACTGACAATTCCATCTACCATCCCACTCTCCAAACCACTGACAATTCCATCTACCATCCCACTCTCCAAACCACTGACAATTCCATCTACCATCCCACTCTCCTGACCACTGACAATTCCATCTACCATCCCACTCTCCAAAGCACTGACAATTCCATCTAGATACCCATTCTCCTGACCACTGACAATTCCATCTACAATCCCACTCTCCTGACCACTGACAATTTCATCTACCATCCCACTGTCCTGACCACTGACAATTCCATCTACCATCCCACTTCCCAAACCACTGACAATTCCATCTACCATCCCACTTCCCAAACCACTGACAATTCCATCTAGATACCCACTCTCCTGACCACTGACAATTCCATCTACCATCCCATTCGCCTGACCACTGACAATTCCATCTACCATCCCACTCTCCTGACCACTGACAATTCCATCTACCATCCCACTCTCCAAACCACTGACAATTCCATCTACCATCCCACTCTCCAAACCACTGACAATTCCATCTACCATCCCACTCTCCAAACCACTGACAATTCCATCTACCATCCCACTCTCCAAACCACTGACAATTCCATCTACCATCCCACTCTCCAAACCACTGACAATTCCATCTACCATCCCACTCTCCAAACCACTGACAATTCCATCTACCATCCCACTCTCCAAACCACTGACAATTCCATCTACCATCCCATTCTCCTGACCACTGACAATTCCATCTACCATCCCACTCTCCAAACCACTGACAATTCCATCTACCATCCCACTCTCCAAACCACTGACAATTCCATCTACCATCCCAACTCCAAACCACTGACAATTCCATCTACCATCCCACTCTCCTGACCACTGACAATTCCATCTACCATCCCACTCTCCTGACCACTGACAATTCCATCTACCATCCCACTCTCCAAACCACTGACAATTCCATCTACCATCCCACTCTCCAAACCACTGACAATTCCATCTACCATCCCACTCTCCAAACCACTGACAATTCCATCTACCATCCCACTCTCCAAACCACTGACAATTCCATCTACCATCCCACTCTCCAAACCACTGTCAATTCCATCTACCATCCCATTCTCCTGACCACTGACAATTCCATCTACCATCCCACTCTCCAAACCACTGACAATTCCATCTACCATCCCACTCTCCAAACCACTGACAATTCCATCTACCATCCCACTCTCCAAACCACTGACAATTCCATCTACCATCCCACTCTCCAAACCACTGACAATTCCATCTACCATCCCACTCTCCAAACCACTGACAATTCCATCTACCATCCCTCTCCAAACCATTGACAATTCATCTACCATCCCACTCTCCAAACCACTGACAATTCCATCTACCATCCCACTCTCCAAACCACTGACAATTCCATCTACCATCCCACTCTCCAAACCACTGACAATTCCATCTACCATCCCACTCTCCAAACCACTGACAATTCCATCTACCATCCCACTCTCCAAACCACTGACAATTCCATCTACCATCCCACTCTCCAAACCACTGACAATTCCATCTACCATCCCACTCTCCTGACCACTGACAATTCCATCTACCTTCCCACTCTCCAGACCACTGACAATTCCATCTAGATACCCAATATCCTGACCACTGACAATTCCATCTACCATCCCATTCTCCTGACCACTGGCAATTCCATCTACCATCCCACTCTCCAAACCACTGACAATTTCATCTACCATCCCACTCTCCAAACCACTGACAATTCCATCTACCATCCCACTCTCCAAACCACTGACAATTCCATCTACCATCCCACTCTCCAAACCACTGACAATTCCATCTACCATCCCACTCTCCAAACCACTGACAATTCCATCTACCATCCCACTCTCCAAACCACTGACAATTCCATCTACCATCCCACTCTCCAAACCACTGACAATTCCATCTACCATCCCACTCTCAAAACCACTGACAATTCCATCTACCATCCCACTCTCCTGACCACTGACAATTCCATCTACCATCCCACTCTCCAAACCACTGACAATTCCACCTACCATCCCACTCTCCAAACCACTGACAATTCCATCTACCATCCCACTCTCCAAACCACTGACAATTCCATCTACCATCCCACTCTCCAGACCACTGACAATTCCATCTAGATACGCATTCTCCTGACCCCTGACAATTCCATCTACCATCCCACTCTCCAAACCACTGACAATTCCACCTACCATCCCACTCTCCAAACCACTGACAATTCCACCTACGATCCCACTCTCCAAACCACTGACAATTCCATCTAGATACCCATTCTCCTGACCACTGACAATTCCATCTACCATCCCACTCTCCAAACCACTGACAATTCCACCTACCATCCCACTCTCCAAACCACTGACAATTCCATCTACCATCCCACTCTCCTGACCACTGACAATTCCATCTACCATCCCATTCTCCTGACCACTGACAATTCCATCTACAATCCCACTCTCCTGACCACTGACAATTTCATCTACCATCCCACTCTCCTGACCACTGACAATTCCATCTACCATCCCACTTCCCAAACCACTGACAATTCCATCTACCATCCCACTTCCCAAACCACTGACAATCCCATCTAGATACCCACTCTCCTGACCACTGACAATTCCATCTACCATCCCATTCTCCTGACCACTGACAATTCCATCTACCATCCCACTCTCCAAACCACTGACAATTCCATCTACCATCCCACTCTCCAAACCACTGACAATTCCATCTACCATCCCACTCTCCAAACCACTGACAATTCCATCTACCATCCCACTCTCCAAACCACTGACAATTCCATCTACCATCCCACTCTCCAGACCACTGACAATTTCATCTACCATCCCACTCTCCAGACCACTGACAATTCCATCTACCATCCCACTCTCCTGACCACTGACAATTCCATCTACCATCCCACTCTCCAAAGCACTGACAATTCCATCTAGATACCCATTCTCCTGACCACTGACAGTTCCATCTACAATCCCACTCTCCTGACTACTGACATTTTCATCTACCATCCCACTGTCCTGACCACTGACAATTCCATCTACCATCCCACTTCCCAAACCACTGACAATTCCATCTACCATCCCACTTCCCAAACCACTGACAATTCCATCTAGATACCCACTCTCCTGACCACTGAGAATTCCATCTACCATCCCATTCGCCTGACCACTGACAATTCCATCTACCATCCCACTCTCCTGACCACTGACAATTCCATCTACCATCCCACTCTCCAAACCACTGACAATTCCATCTACCATCCCACTCTCCAAACCACTGACAATTCCATCTACCATCCCACTCTCCAAACCACTGACAATTCCATCTACCATCCCACTCTCCAAACCACTGACAATTCCATCTACCATCCCACTCTCCAAACCACTGACAATTCCATCTACCATCCCACTCTCCAAACCACTGACAATTCCATCTACCATCCCACTCTCCAAACCACTGACAATTCCATCTACCATCCCATTCTCCTGACCACTGACAATTCCATCTACCATCCCACTCTCCAAACCACTGACAATTCCATCTACCATCCCACTCTCCAAACCACTGACAATTCCATCTACCATCCCACTCTCCAAACCACTGACAATTCCATCTACCATCCCACTCTCCTGACCACTGACAATTCCATCTACCATCCCACTCTCCAAACCACTGACAATTCCATCTACCATCCCACTCTCCAAACCACTGACAATTCCATCTACCATCCCACTCTCCAAACCACTGACAATTCCATCTACCATCCCACTCTCCAAACCACTGTCAATTCCATCTACCATCCCATTCTCCTGACCACTGACAATTCCATCTACCATCCCACTCTCCAAACCACTGACAATTCCATCTACCATCCCACTCTCCAAACCACTGACAATTCCATCTACCATCCCACTCTCCTGACCACTGACAATTCCATCTACCATCCCACTCTTCAAACCACTGACAATTTCGTCTACCATCCCACTCTCCAAACCACTGACAATTCCATCTACCATCCCACTCTCCAAACCTCTGACAATTCCATCTACCATCCCACTCTCCTGACCACTGACAATTCCATCTACCATCCCACCCTCCAAACCACTAACATTTCCATCTACCATCCCACTCTCCAAACCACTGACAATTCCATCTACCATCCCACTCTCCAAACCACTGACAATTCCATCTACCATCCCACTCTCCTGACCACTGACAATTCCATCTAACATCCCACTCTCCAAACCACTGACAATTCCATCTACCATCCCACTCTCCAAACCACTGACAATTCCATCTACCATCCCACTCTCCAAACCACTGACAATTTCATCTACCATCCCACCCTCCAAACCACTGACAATTTCATCTAGATACCCATTCTCCTGACCACTGACAATTCCATCTACCATCCCACTCTCCTGACCACTGACAATTTCATCTACCATCCCACTCTCCAAACCACTGACAATTCCATCTAGATACCCATTCTCCTGACCACTGACAATTCCATCTACCATCCCACTCTCCAAACCACTGACAATTCCATCTACCATCCCACTCTCCAAACCACTGACAATTTCATCTACCATCCCACTCTCCAAACCACTGACAATTCCATCTACCATCCCACTCTCCAAACCACTGACAATTCCATCTACCATCCCACTCTCCAAACCACTGACAATTCCATCTACCATCCCACTCTCCAAACCACTGACAATTCCATCTACCATCCCACTCTCCAAACCACTGACAATTCCATCTACCATCCCACTCTCCAAACCACTGACAATTCCATCTACCATCCCACTCTCCTGACCACTGACAATTCCATCTACCATCCCATTCTCCTGACCACTGACAATTTCATCTACCATCCCACTCTCCAAACCACTGACAATTCCATCTACCATCCCACTCTCCAAACCACTGACAATTCCATCTACCATCCCACTCTCCAAACCACTGACAATTCCATCTACCATCCCACTCTCCTGACCACTGACAATTCCATCTACCATCCCACTCTCCAAACCACTGACAATTCCATCTACCATCCCACTCTCCAAACCACTGACAATTCCATCTACCATCCCACTCTCCAAACCACTGACAATTCCATCTACCATCCCACTCTCCAATCCACTGACAATTCCATCTACCATCCCACTCTCCAAACCACTGACAATTCCATCTACCATCCCACTCTCCAAACCACTGACAATTCCATCTACCATCCCACTCTCCTGACCACTGACAATTCCATCTACCATCCCACTCTCCAAAGCACTGACAATTCCATCTAGATACCCATTCTCCTGACCACTGACAATTCCATCTACAATCCCACTCTCCTGACCACTGACAATTTCATCTACCATCCCACTGCCCTGACCACTGACAATTCCATCTACCATCCCACTTCCCAAACCACTGACAATTCCATCTACCATCCCACTTCCCAAACCACTGACAATTCCATCTAGATACCCACTCTCCTGACCACTGACAATTCCATCTACCATCCCATTCGCCTGACCACTGACAATTCCATCTACCATCCCACTCTCCTGACCACTGACAATTCCATCTACCATCCCACTCTCCAAACCACTAACAATTCCATCTACCATCCCACTCTCCAAACCACTGACAATTCCATCTACCATCCCACTCTCCAAACCACTGACAATTCCATCTACCATACCACTCTCCAAACCACTGACAATTCCATCTACCATCCCACTCTCCAAACCACTGACAATTCCATCTACCATCCCACTCTCCAAACCACTGACAATTCCATCTACCATCCCACTCTCCAAACCACTGACAATTCCATCTACCATCCCATTCTCCTGACCACTGACAATTCCATCTACCATCCCACTCTCCAAACCACTGACAATTCCATCTACCATCCCACTCTCCAAACCACTGACAATTCCATCTACCATCCCAACTCCAAACCACTGACAATTCCATCTACCATCCCACTCTCCTGACCACTGACAATTCCATCTACCATCCCACTCTCCTGACCACTGACAATTCCATCTACCATCCCACTCTCCAAACCACTGACAATTCCATCTACCATCCCACTCTCCAAACCACTGACAATTCCATCTACCATCCCACTCTCCAAACCACTGACAATTCCATCTACCATCCCACTCTCCAAACCACTGACAATTCCATCTACCATCCCACTCTCCAAACCACTGTCAATTCCATCTACCATCCCATTCTCCTGACCACTGACAATTCCATCTACCATCCCACTCTCCAAACCACTGACAATTCCATCTACCATCCCACTCTCCAAACCACTGACAATTCCATCTACCATCCCACTCTCCAAACCACTGACAATTCCATCTACCATCCCACTCTCCAAACCACTGACAATTCCATCTACCATCCCACTCTCCAAACCACTGACAATTCCATCTACCATCCCACTCTCCTGACCACTGACAATTCCATCTACCATCCCACTCTCCTGACCACTGACAATTCCATCTACCATCCCACTCTCCTGACCACTGACAATTCCATCTACCATCCCACTCTCCAAACCACTGACAATTCCATCTACCATCCCACTCTCCTGACCACTGACAATTCCATCTACCATCCCACTCTCCTGACCACTGACAATTCCATCTACCATCCCACTCTCCTGACCACTGACAATTCCATCTACCATCCCACTCTCCAAACCACTGACAATTCCATCTACCATCCCACTCTCCAAACCATTGACAATTCATCTACCATCCCACTCTCCAAACCACTGACAATTCCATCTACCATCCCACTCTCCAAACCACTGACAATTCCATCTACCATCCCACTCTCCAAACCACTGACAATTCCATCTACCATCCCACTCTCCAAACCACTGACAATTCCATCTACCATCCCACTCTCCAAACCACTGACAATTCCATCTACCATCCCACTCTCCAAACCACTGACAATTCCATCTACCATCCCACTCTCCTGACCACTGACAATTCCATCTACCTTCCCACTCTCCAGACCACTGACAATTCCATCTAGATACCCAATATCCTGACCACTGACAATTCCATCTACCATCCCATTCTCCTGACCACTGGCAATTCCATCTACCATCCCACTCTCCAAACCACTGACAATTTCATCTACCATCCCACTCTCCAAACCACTGACAATTCCATCTACCATCCCACTCTCCAAACCACCTACAATTCCATCTACCATCCCACTCTCCAAACCACTGACAATTCCATCTACCATCCCACTCTCCAAACCACTGACAATTCCATCTACCATCCCACTCTCCAAACCACTGACAATTCCATCTACCATCCCACTCTCCAAACCACTGACAATTCCATCTACCATCCCACTCTCCAAACCACTGACAATTCCATCTACCATCCCATTCTCCTGACCACTGACAATTCCATCTACCATCCCACTCTCCAAACCACTGACAATTCCATCTACCATCCCACTCTCCAAACCACTGACAATTCCATCTACCATCCCAACTCCAAACCACTGACAATTCCATCTACCATCCCACTCTCCTGACCACTGACAATTCCATCTACCATCCCACTCTCCTGACCACTGACAATTCCATCTACCATCCCACTCTCCAAACCACTGACAATTCCATCTACCATCCCACTCTCCAAACCACTGACAATTCCATCTACCATCCCACTCTCCAAACCACTGACAATTCCATCTACCATCCCACTCTCCAAACCACTGACAATTCCATCTACCATCCCACTCTCCAAACCACTGTCAATTCCATCTACCATCCCATTCTCCTGACCACTGACAATTCCATCTACCATCCCACTCTCCAAACCACTGACAATTCCATCTACCATCCCACTCTCCAAACCACTGACAATTCCATCTACCATCCCACTCTCCAAACCACTGACAATTCCATCTACCATCCCACTCTCCAAACCACTGACAATTCCATCTACCATCCCACTCTCCAAACCACTGACAATTCCATCTACCATCCCACTCTCCTGACCACTGACAATTCCATCTACCATCCCACTCTCCTGACCACTGACAATTCCATCTACCATCCCACTCTCCTGACCACTGACAATTCCATCTACCATCCCACTCTCCAAACCACTGACAATTCCATCTACCATCCCACTCTCCTGACCACTGACAATTCCATCTACCATCCCACTCTCCTGACCACTGACAATTCCATCTACCATCCCACTCTCCTGACCACTGACAATTCCATCTACCATCCCACTCTCCAAACCACTGACAATTCCATCTACCATCCCACTCTCCAAACCATTGACAATTCATCTACCATCCCACTCTCCAAATCACTGACAATTCCATCTACCATCCCACTCTCCAAACCACTGACAATTCCATCTACCATCCCACTCTCCAAACCACTGACAATTCCATCTACCATCCCACTCTCCAAACCACTGACAATTCCATCTACCATCCCACTCTCCAAACCACTGACAATTCCATCTACCATCCCACTCTCCAAACCACTGACAATTCCATCTACCATCCCACTCTCCTGACCACTGACAATTCCATCTACCTTCCCACTCTCCAGACCACTGACAATTCCATCTAGATACCCAATATCCTGACCACTGACAATTCCATCTACCATCCCATTCTCCTGACCACTGGCAATTCCATCTACCATCCCACTCTCCAAACCACTGACAATTTCATCTACCATCCCACTCTCCAAACCACTGACAATTCCATCTACCATCCCACTCTCCAAACCACTGACAATTCCATCTACCATCCCACTCTCCAAACCACTGACAATTCCATCTACCATCCCACTCTCCAAACCACTGACAATTCCATCTACCATCCCACTCTCCAAACCACTGACAATTCCATCTACCATCCCACTCTCCAAACCACTGACAATTCCATCTACCATCCCACTCTCCAAACCACTGACAATTCCATCTACCATCCCACTCTCCTGACCACTGACAATTCCATCTACCATCCCACTCTCCAAACCACTGACAATTCCATCTACCATCCCACTCTCCTGACCACTGACAATTCCATCTACCATCCCACTCTCCTGACCACTGACAATTCCATCTACCATCCCACTCTCCTGACCACTGACAATTCCATCTACCATCCCACTCTCCAAACCACTGACAATTCCATCTACCATCCCACTCTCCAAACCATTGACAATTCATCTACCATCCCACTCTCCTGACCACTGACAATTCCATCTACCATCCCACTCTCCAAACCACTGACAATTCCATCTACCATCCCACTCTCCAAACCATTGACAATTCATCTACCATCCCACTCTCCAAACCACTGACAATTCCATCTACCATCCCACTCTCCAAACCACTGACAATTCCATCTACCATCCCACTCTCCAAACCACTGACAATTCCATCTACCATCCCACTCTCCAAACCACTGACAATTCCATCTACCATCCCACTCTCCAAACCACTGACAATTCCATCTACCATCCCACTCTCCAAACCACTGACAATTCCATCTACCATCCCACTCTCCTGACCACTGACAATTCCATCTACCTTCCCACTCTCCAGACCACTGACAATTCCATCTAGATACCCAATATCCTGACCACTGACAATTCCATCTACCATCCCATTCTCCTGACCACTGGCAATTCCATCTACCATCCCACTCTCCAAACCACTGACAATTTCATCTACCATCCCACTCTCCAAACCACTGACAATTCCATCTACCATCCCACTCTCCAAACCACCTACAATTCCATCTACCATCCCACTCTCCAAACCACTGACAATTCCATCTACCATCCCACTCTCCAAACCACTGACAATTCCATCTACCATCCCACTCTCCAAACCACTGACAATTCCATCTACCATCCCACTCTCCAAACCACTGACAATTCCATCTACCATCCCACTCTCCAAACCACTGACAATTCCATCTACCATCCCATTCTCCTGACCACTGACAATTCCATCTACCATCCCACTCTCCAAACCACTGACAATTCCATCTACCATCCCACTCTCCAAACCACTGACAATTCCATCTACCATCCCAACTCCAAACCACTGACAATTCCATCTACCATCCCACTCTCCTGACCACTGACAATTCCATCTACCATCCCACTCTCCTGACCACTGACAATTCCATCTACCATCCCACTCTCCAAACCACTGACAATTCCATCTACCATCCCACTCTCCAAACCACTGACAATTCCATCTACCATCCCACTCTCCAAACCACTGACAATTCCATCTACCATCCCACTCTCCAAACCACTGACAATTCCATCTACCATCCCACTCTCCAAACCACTGTCAATTCCATCTACCATCCCATTCTCCTGACCACTGACAATTCCATCTACCATCCCACTCTCCAAACCACTGACAATTCCATCTACCATCCCACTCTCCAAACCACTGACAATTCCATCTACCATCCCACTCTCCAAACCACTGACAATTCCATCTACCATCCCACTCTCCAAACCACTGACAATTCCATCTACCATCCCACTCTCCAAACCACTGACAATTCCATCTACCATCCCACTCTCCTGACCACTGACAATTCCATCTACCATCCCACTCTCCTGACCACTGACAATTCCATCTACCATCCCACTCTCCTGACCACTGACAATTCCATCTACCATCCCACTCTCCAAACCACTGACAATTCCATCTACCATCCCACTCTCCTGACCACTGACAATTCCATCTACCATCCCACTCTCCTGACCACTGACAATTCCATCTACCATCCCACTCTCCTGACCACTGACAATTCCATCTACCATCCCACTCTCCAAACCACTGACAATTCCATCTACCATCCCACTCTCCAAACCATTGACAATTCATCTACCATCCCACTCTCCAAACCACTGACAATTCCATCTACCATCCCACTCTCCAAACCACTGACAATTCCATCTACCATCCCACTCTCCAAACCACTGACAATTCCATCTACCATCCCACTCTCCAAACCACTGACAATTCCATCTACCATCCCACTCTCCAAACCACTGACAATTCCATCTACCATCCCACTCTCCAAACCACTGACAATTCCATCTACCATCCCACTCTCCTGACCACTGACAATTCCATCTACCTTCCCACTCTCCAGACCACTGACAATTCCATCTAGATACCCAATATCCTGACCACTGACAATTCCATCTACCATCCCATTCTCCTGACCACTGGCAATTCCATCTACCATCCCACTCTCCAAACCACTGACAATTTCATCTACCATCCCACTCTCCAAACCACTGACAATTCCATCTACCATCCCACTCTCCAAACCACTGACAATTCCATCTACCATCCCACTCTCCAAACCACTGACAATTCCATCTACCATCCCACTCTCCAAACCACTGACAATTCCATCTACCATCCCACTCTCCAAACCACTGACAATTCCATCTACCATCCCACTCTCCAAACCACTGACAATTCCATCTACCATCCCACTCTCCAAACCACTGACAATTCCATCTACCATCCCACTCTCAAAACCACTGACAATTCCATCTACCATTCCACTCTCCTGACCACTGACAATTCCATCTACCATCCCACTCTCCAAACCACTGACAATTCCACCTACCATCCCACTCTCCAAACCACTGACAATTCCATCTACCATCCCACTCTCCAAACCACTGACAATTCCATCTACCATCCCACTCTCCAGACCACTGACAATTCCATCTAGATACGCATTCTCCTGACCCCTGACAATTCCATCTACCATCCCACTCTCCAAACCACTGACAATTCCACCTACCATCCCACTCTCCAAACCACTGACAATTCCACCTACCATCCCACTCTCCAAACCACTGACAATTCCATCTAGATACCCATTCTCCTGACCACTGACAATTCCATCTACCATCCCACTCTCCAAACCACTGACAATTCCACCTACCATCCCACTCTCCAAACCACTGACAATTCCACCTACCATCCCACTCTCCAAACCACTGACAATTCCATCTACCATCCCACTCTCCTGACCACTGACAATTTCATCTACCATCCCACTCTCCAAACCACTGACAATTCCATCTACCATCCCACTCTCCAAACCACTGACAATTTCATCTACCATCCCACTCTCCAAACCACTGACAATAGCATCTACCATCCCACTCTCCAAACCACTGACAATTCCATCTACCATCCCACTCTCCAAACCACTGACAATTCCATCTAGATACCCATTCTCCTGACCACTGACAATTCCATCTACCATCCCACTCTCCAAACCACAGACAATTTCATCTACCTGCCCACTCTCCTGACCACTGACAATTTCATCTACCATCCCACTCTCCAAACCACTGTCAATTCCATCTACCATCCCACTCTCCTGACCACTGACAATTCCATCTACCATCCCATTCTCCTGACCACTGACAATTTCATCTACCATCCCACTCTCCAAACCACTGACAATTCCATCTACCATCCCACTCTCCAAACCACTGACAATTCCATCTACCATCCCACTCTCGAAACCACTGACAATTCCATCTACCATCCCACTCTCAAAACCACTGACAATTCCATCTACCATCCCACTCTCCAAACCACTGACAATTCCATCTACCATCCCACTCTCCAAACCACTGACAATTCCATCTACCATCCCACTCTCCAAACCACTGACAATTCCATCTACCATCCCACTCTCCAAACCACTGACAATTCCATCTACCATCCCACTCTCCAAACCACTGACAATTCCATCTACCATCCCACTCTCCAAACCACTGACAATTCCATCTACCATCCCACTCTCCAAACCACTGACAATTTCATCTACCATCCCATTCTCCTGACCACTGACAATTCCATCTACCATCCCACTCTCCTGACCACTGGCAATTCCATCTACCATCCCACTCTCCAAACCACTGACAATTCCATCTACCATCCCACTCTCCAAACCACTGACAATTCCATCTACCATCCCACTCTCCAAACCACTGACAATTCCATCTACCATCCCACTCTCCAAACCACTGACAATTCCATCTACCATCCCACTCTCCTGACCACTGACAATTCCATCTACCATCCCACTCTCCTGACCACTGACAATTTCATCTACCATCCCACTCTCCAAACCACTGACAATTCCATCTAGATACCCATTCTCCTGACCACTGACAATTCCATCTACCATCCCATTCTCCTGACCACTGACAATTCCATCTACCATCCCACTCTCCAAACCACTGACAATTCCATCTACCATCCCACTCTCCAAAACACTGACAATTCCATCTACCATCCCACTCTCCTGACCACTGACAATTCCATCTACCATCCCACTCTCCAAACCACTGACAATTCCATCTACCATCCCACTCTCCAAACCACTGACAATTCCATCTACCATCCCACTCTCCTGACCACTGACAATTCCATCTACCATCCCACTCTCCTGACCACTGACAATTCCATCTACCATCCCACTCTCCAAACCACTGACAATTCCATCTACCATCCCACTCTCCAAACCACTGACAATTCCATCTACCATCCCACTCTCCAAACCACTGACAATTCCATCTACCATCCCACTCTCCAAACCACTGACAATTCCATCTACCATCCCACTCTCCAAACCACTGTCAATTCCATCTACCATCCCATTCTCCTGACCACTGACAATTCCATCTACCATCCCACTCTCCAAACCACTGACAATTCCATCTACCATCCCACTCTCCAAACCACTGACAATTCCATCTACCATCCCACTCTCCAAACCACTGACAATTCCATCTACCATCCCACTCTCCAAACCACTGACAATTCCATCTACCATCCCACTCTCCAAACCACTGACAATTCCATCTACCATCCCACTCTCCTGACCACTGACAATTCCATCTACCATCCCACTCTCCTGACCACTGACAATTCCATCTACCATCCCACTCTCCTGACCACTGACAATTCCATCTACCATCCCACTCTCCAAACCACTGACAATTCCATCTACCATCCCACTCTCCTGACCACTGACAATTCCATCTACCATCCCACTCTCCTGACCACTGACAATTCCATCTACCATCCCACTCTCCTGACCACTGACAATTCCATCTACCATCCCACTCTCCAAACCACTGACAATTCCATCTACCATCCCACTCTCCAAACCATTGACAATTCATCTACCATCCCACTCTCCAAACCACTGACAATTCCATCTACCATCCCACTCTCCAAACCACTGACAATTCCATCTACCATCCCACTCTCCAAACCACTGACAATTCCATCTACCATCCCACTCTCCAAACCACTGACAATTCCATCTACCATCCCACTCTCCAAACCACTGACAATTCCATCTACCATCCCACTCTCCAAACCACTGACAATTCCATCTACCATCCCACTCTCCTGACCACTGACAATTCCATCTACCTTCCCACTCTCCAGACCACTGACAATTCCATCTAGATACCCAATATCCTGACCACTGACAATTCCATCTACCATCCCATTCTCCTGACCACTGGCAATTCCATCTACCATCCCACTCTCCAAACCACTGACAATTTCATCTACCATCCCACTCTCCAAACCACTGACAATTCCATCTACCATCCCACTCTCCAAACCACTGACAATTCCATCTACCATCCCACTCTCCAAACCACTGACAATTCCATCTACCATCCCACTCTCCAAACCACTGACAATTCCATCTACCATCCCACTCTCCAAACCCCTGACAATTCCATCTACCATCCCACTCTCCAAACCACTGACAATTCCATCTACCATCCCACTCTCCAAACCACTGACAATTCCATCTACCATCCCACTCTCAAAACCACTGACAATTCCATCTACCATTCCACTCTCCTGACCACTGACAATTCCATCTACCATCCCACTCTCCAAACCACTGACAATTCCACCTACCATCCCACTCTCCAAACCACTGACAATTCCATCTACCATCCCACTCTCCAAACCACTGACAATTCCATCTACCATCCCACTCTCCAGACCACTGACAATTCCATCTAGATACGCATTCTCCTGACCCCTGACAATTCCATCTACCATCCCACTCTCCAAACCACTGACAATTCCACCTACCATCCCACTCTCCAAACCACTGACAATTCCACCTACCATCCCACTCTCCAAACCACTGACAATTCCATCTAGATACCCATTCTCCTGACCACTGACAATTCCATCTACCATCCCACTCTCCAAACCACTGACAATTCCACCTACCATCCCACTCTCCAAACCACTGACAATTCCACCTACCATCCCACTCTCCAAACCACTGACAATTCCATCTACCATCCCACTCTCCTGACCACTGACAATTTCATCTACCATCCCACTCTCCAAACCACTGACAATTCCATCTACCATCCCACTCTCCAAACCACTGACAATTTCATCTACCATCCCACTCTCCAAACCACTGACAATAGCATCTACCATCCCACTCTCCAAACCACTGACAATTCCATCTACCATCCCACTCTCCAAACCACTGACAATTCCATCTAGATACCCATTCTCCTGACCACTGACAATTCCATCTACCATCCCACTCTCCAAACCACAGACAATTTCATCTACCTGCCCACTCTCCTGACCACTGACAATTTCATCTACCATCCCACTCTCCAAACCACTGTCAATTCCATCTACCATCCCACTCTCCTGACCACTGACAATTCCATCTACCATCCCATTCTCCTGACCACTGACAATTTCATCTACCATCCCACTCTCCAAACCACTGACAATTCCATCTACCATCCCACTCTCCAAACCACTGACAATTCCATCTACCATCCCACTCTCGAAACCACTGACAATTCCATCTACCATCCCACTCTCAAAACCACTGACAATTCCATCTACCATCCCACTCTCCAAACCACTGACAATTCCATCTACCATCCCACTCTCCAAACCACTGACAATTCCATCTACCATCCCACTCTCCAAACCACTGACAATTCCATCTACCATCCCACTCTCCAAACCACTGACAATTCCATCTACCATCCCACTCTCCAAACCACTGACAATTCCATCTACCATCCCACTCTCCAAACCACTGACAATTCCATCTACCATCCCACTCTCCAAACCACTGACAATTTCATCTACCATCCCATTCTCCTGACCACTGACAATTCCATCTACCATCCCACTCTCCTGACCACTGGCAATTCCATCTACCATCCCACTCTCCAAACCACTGACAATTCCATCTACCATCCCACTCTCCAAACCACTGACAATTCCATCTACCATCCCACTCTCCAAACCACTGACAATTCCATCTACCATCCCACTCTCCAAACCACTGACAATTCCATCTACCATCCCACTCTCCTGACCACTGACAATTCCATCTACCATCCCACTCTCCTGACCACTGACAATTTCATCTACCATCCCACTCTCCAAACCACTGACAATTCCATCTAGATACCCATTCTCCTGACCACTGACAATTCCATCTACCATCCCATTCTCCTGACCACTGACAATTCCATCTACCATCCCACTCTCCAAACCACTGACAATTCCATCTACCATCCCACTCTCCAAAACACTGACAATTCCATCTACCATCCCACTCTCCTGACCACTGACAATTCCATCTACCATCCCACTCTCCAAACCACTGACAATTCCATCTACCATCCCACTCTCCAAACCACTGACAATTCCATCTACCATCCCACTCTCCAAACCACTGACAATTCCATCTACCATCCCACTCTCCTGACCACTGACAATTCCATCTACCATCCCATTCTCCTGACCACTGACAATTTCATCTACCATCCCACTCTCCAAACCACTGACAATTCCATCTAGATACCCATTCCCCTGACCACTGACAATTTCATCTACCATCCCACTCTCCTGACCACTGACAATTCCATCTACCATCCCATTCTCCTGAACACTGACAATTTCATCTACCATCCCACTCTCCAAACCACTGACAATTCCATCTACCATCCCACTCTCCAAACCACTGACAATTCCATCTACCATCCCACTCTCCAAACCACTGACAATTCCATCTACCATCCCACTCTCCTGACCACTGACACTTCCATCTACCATCCCACTCTCCAAACCACTGACAATTCCATCTACCATCCCACCCTCCAAACCACTGACAATTCCATCTACCATCCCACTCTCCAAACCACTGACAATTCCATCTACCATCCCACTCTCCTGACCACTGACAATTCCATCTACCATCTCACCCTCCAAACCACTGACAATTCCATCTACCATCCCACTCTCCTGACCACTGACAATTCCATCTACCATCCCACTCTCCAAACCACTGACAATTCCATCTACCATCCCACTCTCCTGACCAGTGACAATTCCATCTACCATCCCACTCTCAAAACCACTGACAATTCCATCTACCATCCCACTCTCCAAACCACTGACAATTCCATCTACCATCCCACTCTCCAAACCACTGACAATTCCATCTACCATCCCACTCTCCAAACCACTGACAATTTCATCTAGATACCCATTCTCCTGACCACTGACAATTCCATCTACCATCCCACTCTCCTGACCACTGACAATTTCATCTACCATCCCACTCTCCAAACCACTGACAATTCCATCTACCATCCCACTCTCCAAACCACTGACAATTCCATCTAGATACCCATTCTAATGACCACTGACAATTCCATCTACCATCCCACTCTCCAAACCACTGACAATTCCATCTACCATCCCACTCTCCAAACCACTGACAATTCCATCTACCATCCCACTCTCCAAACCACTGACAATTCCATCTACCATCCCACTCTCAAAACCACTGACAATTCCATCTACCATCCCACTCTCCAAACCACTGACAATTCCATCTACCATCCCACTCTCCAAACCACTGACAATTCCATCTACCATCCCACTCTCCAAACCACTGACAATTCCATCTACCATCCCACTCTCCAAACCACTGACAATTCCATCTACCATCCCACTCTCCAAACCACTGACAATTCCATCTACCATCCCACTCTCCAAACCACTGACAATTCCATCTACCATCCCACTCTCCAAACCACTGACAATTTCATCTACCATCCCATTCTCCTGACCACTGACAATTCCATCTACCATCCCACTCTCCTGACCACTGGCAATTCCATCTACCATCCCACTCTCCAAACCACTGACAATTCCATCTACCATCCCACTCTCCAAACCACTGACAATTCCATCTACCATCCCACTCTCCAAACCACTGACAATTCCATCTACCATCCCACTCTCCAAACCACTGACAATTCCATCTACCATCCCACTCTCCTGACCACTGACAATTCCATCTACCATCCCACTCTCCTGACCACTGACAATTTCATCTACCATCCCACTCTCCAAACCACTGACAATTCCATCTAGATACCCATTCTCCTGACCACTGACAATTCCATCTACCATCCCATTCTCCTGACCACTGACAATTCCATCTACCATCCCACTCTCCAAACCACTGACAATTCCATCTACCATCCCACTCTCCAAAACACTGACAATTCCATCTACCATCCCACTCTCCTGACCACTGACAATTCCATCTACCATCCCACTCTCCAAACCACTGACAATTCCATCTACCATCCCACTCTCCAAACCACTGACAATTCCATCTACCATCCCACTCTCCAAACCACTGACAATTCCATCTACCATCCCACTCTCCTGACCACTGACAATTCCATCTACCATCCCATTCTCCTGACCACTGACAATTTCATCTACCATCCCACTCTCCAAACCACTGACAATTCCATCTAGATACCCATTCCCCTGACCACTGACAATTTCATCTACCATCCCACTCTCCTGACCACTGACAATTCCATCTACCATCCCATTCTCCTGAACACTGACAATTTCATCTACCATCCCACTCTCCAAACCACTGACAATTCCATCTACCATCCCACTCTCCAAACCACTGACAATTCCATCTACCATCCCACTCTCCAAACCACTGACAATTCCATCTACCATCCCACTCTCCTGACCACTGACACTTCCATCTACCATCCCACTCTCCAAACCACTGACAATTCCATCTACCATCCCACCCTCCAAACCACTGACAATTCCATCTACCATCCCACTCTCCAAACCACTGACAATTCCATCTACCATCCCACTCTCCTGACCACTGACAATTCCATCTACCATCTCACCCTCCAAACCACTGACAATTCCATCTACCATCCCACTCTCCTGACCACTGACAATTCCATCTACCATCCCACTCTCCAAACCACTGACAATTTCATCTAGATACCCATTCTCCTGACCACTGACAATTCCATCTACCATCCCACTCTCCTGACCACTGACAATTTCATCTACCATCCCACTCTCCAAACCACTGACAATTCCATCTACCATCCCACTCTCCAAACCACTGACAATTCCATCTAGATACCCATTCTAATGACCACTGACAATTCCATCTACCATCCCACTCTCCAAACCACTGACAATTCCATCTACCATCCCACTCTCCAAACCACTGACAATTCCATCTACCATCCCACTCTCCAAACCACTGACAATTCCATCTACCATCCCACTCTCCTGACCACTGACAATTCCATCTACCATCCCACTCTCCAAACCACTGACAATTCCATCTACCATCCCACTCTCCAAACCACTGACAATTCCATCTACCATCCCACTCTCCAAACCACTGACAATTCCATCTACCATCCCACTCTCCTGATCACTGCCAATTCAATCTACCATCCCATTCTCCTGACCACTGACAATTTCATCTACCATCCCACTCTCCAAACCACTGACAATTCCATCTAGATACCCATTCCCCTGACCACTGACAATTTCATCTACCATCCCACTCTCCTGACCACTGACAATTCCATCTACCATTCCATTCTCCTGAACACTGACAATTCCATCTACCATCCCACTCTCCAAACCACTGACAATTCCATCTACCATCCCACTCTCCAAACCACTGACAATTCCATCTACCATCCCACTCTCCAAACCACTGACAATTCCATCTACCATCCCACTCTCCTGACCACTGACAATTCCATCTACCATCCCACTCTCCAAACCACTGACAATTCCATCTACCATCCCACTCTCCTGACCACTGACAATTCCACCTACCATCCCACTCTCCAAACCACTGACAATTCCATCTACCATCCCACTCTCCAAACCACTGACAATTCCATCTACCATCCCACTCTCCAAACCACTGACAATTCCATCTACCATCCCACTCTCCAAACCACTGACAATTCCATCTACCATCCCACTCTCCTGACCACTGACAATTCCATCTACCATCCCACTCTCCAAAGCACTGACAATTCCATCTAGATACCCATTCTCCTGACCACTGACAATTCCATCTACAATCCCACTCCCCTGACCACTGACAATTTCATCTACCATCCCACTCTCCTGACCACTGACAATTCCATCTACCATCCCACTTCCCAAACCACTGACAATTCCATCTACCATCCCACTTCCCAAACCACTGACAATTCCATCTAGATACCCACTCTCCTGACCACTGACAATTCCATCTACCATCCCACTCTCCAAACCACTGACAATTCCATCTACCATCCCACTCTCCAAACCACTGACAATTCCATCTACCATCCCACTCTCCAAACCACTGACAATTCCATCTACCATCCCACTCTCCAAACCACTGACAATTCCATCTACCATCCCACTCTCCAAACCACTGACAATTCCATCTACCATCCCACTCTCCAAACCACTGACAATTCCATCTACCATCCCACTCTCCAAACCACTGCCAATTCCATCTACCATCCCACTCTCCAAACCACTGACAATTCCATCTACCATCCCACTCTCCAGACCACTGACAATTCCATCTAACATCCCACTCTCCAAACCACTGACAATTCCATCTACCATCCCACTCTCCAAACCACTGACAATTCCATCTACCATCCCACTCTCCAAACCACTGACAATTCCATCTACCATCCCACTCTCCAGACCACTGACAATTCCATCTAACATCCCACTCTCCAAACCACTGACAATTCCATCTACCATCCCACTCTCCAAACCACTGACAATTCCATCTACCGTCCCACTCTCCAAACCACTGACAATTCCATCTACCATCCCACTCTCCAAACCACTGACAATTCCATCTACCATCCCACTCTCCTGACCACTGACAATTCCATCTACCATCCCACTCTCCAAACCACTGACAATTCCATCTAGATACCCATTCTCCTGACCACTGACAATTCCATCTACCATCCCACTTCCCAAACCACTGACAATTCCATCTACCATCCCACTTCCCAAACCACTGACAATTCCATCTACCATCCCACTTCCCAAACCACTGACAATTCCATCTAGATACCCACTCTCCTGACCACTGACAATTCCATCTACTATCCCATTCTCCTGACCACTGACAATTCCATCTACCATCCCACTCTCCTGACCACAGACAATTCCATCTACCATCCCACTCTCCAAACCACTGACAATTCCATCTACCATCCCACTCTCCAAACCACTGACAATTCCATCTACCATCCCACTCTCCAAACCACTGACAATTCCATCTACCATCCCACTCTCCAAACCACTGACAATTCCATCTACCATCCCACTCTCCAAACCACTGACAATTCCATCTACGATCCCACTCTCCAAACCACTGACAATTCCATCTACCATCCCACTCTCCAAACCACTGACAATTCCATCTACCATCCCACTCTCCTGACCACTGACAATTCCATCTACCATCCCACTCTCCAGACCACTGACAATTCCATCTAACATCCCACTCTCCAAACCACTGACAATTCCATCTACCATCCCACTCTCCAAACCACTGACAATTCCATCTACCATCCCACTCTCCAGACCATTGACAATTCCATCTACCATCCCATTCTCCTGACCACTGACAATTCCATCTACCATCCCACTCTCCAAACCACTGACAATTCCATCTACCATCCCACTCTCCAAACCACTGACAATTCCATCTACCATCCCACTCTCCTGACCACTGACAATTCCAACTACCATCCCACTCTCCAAACCACTGACAATTCCATCTACCATCCCACTCTCCAAACCACTGACAATTCCATCTACCATCCCACTCTCCAAACCTCTGACAATTCCATCTACCATCCCACTCTCCTGACCACTGACAATTCCATCTACCATCCCACTCTCCAAACCACTGACAATTCCATCTACGATCCCACTCTCCAAACCACTGACAATTCCATCTACCATCCCACTCTCCAAACCACTGACAATTCCATCTACCATCCCACTCTCCTGACCACTGACAATTCCATCTACCATCCCACTCTCCAGACCACTGACAATTCCATCTAACATCCCACTCTCCAAACCACTGACAATTCCATCTACCATCCCACTCTCCAAACCACTGACAATTCCATCTACCATCCCACTCTCCAGACCATTGACAATTCCATCTACCATCCCATTCTCCTGACCACTGACAATTCCATCTACCATCCCACTCTCCAAACCACTGACAATTCCATCTACCATCCCACTCTCCAAACCACTGACAATTCCATCTACCATCCCACTCTCCTAACCACTGACAATTCCATCTACCATCCCACTCTCCAAACCACTGACAATTCCATCTACCATCCCACTCTCCAAACCACTGACAATTCCATCTACCATCCCACTCTCCAAACCTCTGACAATTCCATCTACCATCCCACTCTCCTGACCACTGACAATTCCATCTACCATCCCACTCTCCAAACCACTGACAATTCCATCTACCATCCCACTCTCCAAACCACTGACAATTCCATCTACCATCCCACTCTCCAAACCACTGACAATTCCATCTACCATCCCACTCTCCAAACCTCTGACAATTCCATCTACCATCCCACTCTCCTGACCACTGACAATTCCATCTACCATCCCACTCTCCAAACCACTGACAATTCCATCTACCATCCCACTCTCCAAACCACTGACAATTTCATCTACCATCCCACTCTCCAAACCACTGACAATTCCATCTAGATACCCATTCTCCTGACCACTGACAATTCCATCTACCATCCCACTCTCCTGACCACTGACAATTCCATCTACCATCCCACTCTCCAAACCACTGACAATTCCATCTACCATCCCACTCTCCAAACCACTGACAATTCCATCTACCATCCCACTCTCCAAACCACTGACAATTCCATCTACCATCCCACTCTCCTGACCACTGACAATTCCATCTACCATCCCACTCTCCAAACCACTGACAATTCCATCTACTATCCCACTCTCCAAACCACTGACAATTCCATCTACCATCCCACTCTCCAAACCACTGACAATTCCATCTACCATCCCACTCTCCTGACCACTGACAATTCCATCTACCATCCCACTCTCCAAACCACTGACAATTCCATCTACCATCCCACTCTCCTGACCACTGACAATTTCATCTACCATCCCACTCTCCAAACCACTGACAATTTCATCTACCATCCCACTCTCCAAACCACTGACAATTCCATCTACCATCCCACTCTCCAAACCACTGACAATTCCATCTACCATCCCACTCTCCAAACCACTGACAATTCCATCTACCATCCCACTCTCCTGACCACTGACAATTCCATCTACCATCCCACTCTCCAAACCACTGACAATTTCATCTACCATCCCACTCTCCTGACCACTGACAATTCCATCTACCATCCCACTCTCCAAACCACTGACAATTCCATCTACCATCCCACTCTCCAAACCACTGACAATTTCATCTACCATCCCACTCTCCAAACCACTGACAATTCCATCTAGATACCCATTCTCCTGACCACTGACAATTCCATCTACCATCCCACTCTCCTGACCACTGACAATTCCATCTACCATCCCACTCTCCAAACCACTGACAATTCCATCTACCATCCCACTCTCCAAACCACTGACAATTCCATCTACCATCCCACTCTCCAAACCACTGACAATTCCATCTACCATCCCACTCTCCTGACCACTGACAATTCCATCTACCATCCCACTCTCCAAACCACTGACAATTCCATCTACTATCCCACTCTCCAAACCACTGACAATTCCATCTACCATCCCACTCTCCAAACCACTGACAATTCCATCTACCATCCCACTCTCCTGACCACTGACAATTCCATCTACCATCCCACTCTCCAAACCACTGACAATTCCACCTACCATCCCACTCTCCAAACCACTGACAATTCCACCTACCATCCCACTCTCCAAACCACTGACAATTCCATCTACCATCCCACTCTCCAAACCACTGACAATTCCATCTACCATCCCACTCTCCAAACCACTGACAATTCCATCTACCATCCCACTCTCCAAACCACTGACAATTCCATCTACCATCCCACTCTCCAAACCACTGACAATTCCATCTACCATCCCACTCTCCAAACCACTGACAATTCCATCTACCATCCCACTCTCCTGACCACTGACAATTCCATCTACCATCCCATTCTCCAAACCACTGACAATTCCATCTACCATCCCACTCTCCAAACCACTGACAATTTCATCTACCATCCCACTCTCCAAACCACTGACAATTCCATCTACCATCCCACTCTCCAAACCACTGACAATTCCATCTACCATCCCACTCTCCAAACCACTGACAATTCCATCTACCATCCCACTCTCCTGACCACTGACAATTCCATCTACCATCCCACTCTCCAAACCACTGACAATTTCATCTACCATCCCACTCTCCAAACTACTGACAATTCCATCTACCATCCCACTCTCCTGACCACTGACAATTCCATCTACCATCCCACTCTCCAAACCACTGACAATTCCATCTACCATCCCACTCTCCTGACCACTGACAATTCCATCTACCATCCCACTCTCCAAACCACTGACAATTTCATCTACCATCCCACTCTCCAAACTACTGACAATTCCATCTACCATCCCACTCTCCAAACCACTGACAATTCCATCTACCATCCCACTCTCCAAACCACTGACAATTCCACCTACCATCCCACTCTCCAAACCACTGACAATTCCACCTACCATCCCACTCTCCAAACCACTGACAATTCCATCTACCATCCCACTCTCCTGACCACTGACAATTCCATCTACCATCCCATTCTCCTGACCACTGACAATTCCATCTACCATCCCATTCTCCTGACCACTGACAATTCCATCTACCATCCCACTCTCCAAACCACTGACAATTCCATCTACCATCCCACTCTCCAAACCACTGACAATTCCATCTACCATCCCACTCTCCAAACCTCTGACAATTCCATCTACCATCCCACTCTCCTGACCACTGACAATTCCATCTACCATCCCACCCTCCAAACCACAGACAATTCCATCTACCATCCCACTCTCCAAACCACTGACAATTCCATCTACCATCCCACTCTCCAAACCACTGACAATTCCATCTACCATCCCACTCTCCAAACCTCTGACAATTCCATCTACCATCCCACTCTCCTGACCACTGACAATTCCATCTACCATCCCACTCTCCAAACCACTGACAATTCCATCTACCATCCCACTCTCCAAACCACTGACAATTTCATCTACCATCCCACTCTCCAAACCACTGACAATTCCATCTAGATACCCATTCTCCTGACCACTGACAATTCCATCTACCATCCCACTCTCCTGACCACTGACAATTCCATCTACCATCCCACTCTCCAAACCACTGACAATTCCATCTACCATCCCACTCTCCAAACCACTGACAATTCCATCTACCATCCCACTCTCCAAACCACTGACAATTCCATCTACCATCCCACTCTCCTGACCACTGACAATTCCATCTACCATCCCACTCTCCAAACCACTGACAATTCCATCTACTATCCCACTCTCCAAACCACTGACAATTCCATCTACCATCCCACTCTCAAAACCACTGACAATTCCATCTACCATCCCACTCTCCTGACCACTGACAATTCCATCTACCATCCCACTCTCCAAACCACTGACAATTCCATCTACCATACCACTCTCCTGACCACTGACAATTTCATCTACCATCCCACTCTCCAAACCACTGACAATTCCATCTACCATCCCACTCTCCTGACCACTGACAATTCCATCTACCATGCCACTCTCCAAACCACTGACAATTCCATCTACCATCCCACTCTCCAAACCACTGACAATTCCATCTACCATCCCACTCTCCTGACCACTGACAATTCCATCTACCATCCCACTCTCCAAACCACTGACAATTCCATCTACCATCCCACTCTCCAGACCACTGACAATTCCATCTAACATCCCACTCTCCAAACCACTGACAATTCCATCTACCATCCCACTCTCCAAACCACTGACAATTCCATCTACCGTCCCACTCTCCAAACCACTGACAATTCCATCTACCATCCCACTCTCCAAACCACTGACAATTCCATCTACCATCCCACTCTCCTGACCACTGACAATTCCATCTACCATCCCACTCTCCAAACCACTGACAATTCCATCTAGATACCCATTCTCCTGACCACTGACAATTCCATCTACCATCCCACTTCCCAAACCACTGACAATTCCATCTACCATCCCACTTCCCAAACCACTGACAATTCCATCTACCATCCCACTTCCCAAACCACTGACAATTCCATCTAGATACCCACTCTCCTGACCACTGACAATTCCATCTACTATCCCATTCTCCTGACCACTGACAATTCCATCTACCATCCCACTCTCCTGACCACTGACAATTCCATCTACCATCCCACTCTCCAAACCACTGACAATTCCATCTACCATCCCACTCTCCAAACCACTGACAATTCCACCTACCATCCCACTCTCCAAACCACTGACAATTCCACCTACCATCCCACTCTCCAAACCACTGACAATTCCATCTACCATCCCACTCTCCTGACCACTGACAATTCCATCTACCATCCCATTCTCCTGACCACTGACAATTCCATCTACCATCCCATTCTCCTGACCACTGACAATTCCATCTACCATCCCACTCTCCAAACCACTGACAATTCCATCTACCATCCCACTCTCCAAACCACTGACAATTCCATCTACCATCCCACTCTCCAAACCTCTGACAATTCCATCTACCATCCCACTCTCCTGACCACTGACAATTCCATCTACCATCCCACCCTCCAAACCACAGACAATTCCATCTACCATCCCACTCTCCAAACCACTGACAATTCCATCTACCATCCCACTCTCCAAACCACTGACAATTCCATCTACCATCCCACTCTCCAAACCTCTGACAATTCCATCTACCATCCCACTCTCCTGACCACTGACAATTCCATCTACCATCCCACTCTCCAAACCACTGACAATTCCATCTACCATCCCACTCTCCAAACCACTGACAATTTCATCTACCATCCCACTCTCCAAACCACTGACAATTCCATCTAGATACCCATTCTCCTGACCACTGACAATTCCATCTACCATCCCACTCTCCTGACCACTGACAATTCCATCTACCATCCCACTCTCCAAACCACTGACAATTCCATCTACCATCCCACTCTCCAAACCACTGACAATTCCATCTACCATCCCACTCTCCAAACCACTGACAATTCCATCTACCATCCCACTCTCCTGACCACTGACAATTCCATCTACCATCCCACTCTCCAAACCACTGACAATTCCATCTACTATCCCACTCTCCAAACCACTGACAATTCCATCTACCATCCCACTCTCAAAACCACTGACAATTCCATCTACCATCCCACTCTCCTGACCACTGACAATTCCATCTACCATCCCACTCTCCAAACCACTGACAATTCCATCTACCATACCACTCTCCTGACCACTGACAATTTCATCTACCATCCCACTCTCCAAACCACTGACAATTCCATCTACCATCCCACTCTCCTGACCACTGACAATTCCATCTACCATGCCACTCTCCAAACCACTGACAATTCCATCTACCATCCCACTCTCCAAACCACTGACAATTCCATCTACCATCCCACTCTCCTGACCACTGACAATTCCATCTACCATCCCACTCTCCAAACCACTGACAATTCCATCTACCATCCCACTCTCCAGACCACTGACAATTCCATCTAACATCCCACTCTCCAAACCACTGACAATTCCATCTACCATCCCACTCTCCAAACCACTGACAATTCCATCTACCGTCCCACTCTCCAAACCACTGACAATTCCATCTACCATCCCACTCTCCAAACCACTGACAATTCCATCTACCATCCCACTCTCCTGACCACTGACAATTCCATCTACCATCCCACTCTCCAAACCACTGACAATTCCATCTAGATACCCATTCTCCTGACCACTGACAATTCCATCTACCATCCCACTTCCCAAACCACTGACAATTCCATCTACCATCCCACTTCCCAAACCACTGACAATTCCATCTACCATCCCACTTCCCAAACCACTGACAATTCCATCTAGATACCCACTCTCCTGACCACTGACAATTCCATCTACTATCCCATTCTCCTGACCACTGACAATTCCATCTACCATCCCACTCTCCTGACCACTGACAATTCCATCTACCATCCCACTCTCCAAACCACTGACAATTCCATCTACCATCCCACTCTCCAAACCACTGACAATTCCATCTACCATCCCACTCTCCAAACCACTGACAATTCCATCTACCATCCCACTCTCCAAACCACTGACAATTCCATCTACCATCCCACTCTCCAAACCACTGACAATTCCATCTACGATCCCACTCTCCAAACCACTGACAATTCCATCTACCATCCCACTCTCCAAACCACTGACAATTCCATCTACCATCCCACTCTCCTGACCACTGACAATTCCATCTACCATCCCACTCTCCAGACCACTGACAATTCCATCTAACATCCCACTCTCCAAACCACTGACAATTCCATCTACCATCCCACTCTCCAAACCACTGACAATTCCATCTACCATCCCACTCTCCAGACCATTGACAATTCCATCTACCATCCCATTCTCCTGACCACTGACAATTCCATCTACCATCCCACTCTCCAAACCACTGACAATTCCATCTACCATCCCACTCTCCAAACCACTGACAATTCCATCTACCATCCCACTCTCCTGACCACTGACAATTCCAACTACCATCCCACTCTCCAAACCACTGACAATTCCATCTACCATCCCACTCTCCAAACCACTGACAATTCCATCTACCATCCCACTCTCCAAACCTCTGACAATTCCATCTACCATCCCACTCTCCTGACCACTGACAATTCCATCTACCATCCCACTCTCCAAAGCACTGACAATTCCATCTACGATCCCACTCTCCAAACCACTGACAATTCCATCTACCATCCCACTCTCCAAACCACTGACAATTCCATCTACCATCCCACTCTCCTGACCACTGACAATTCCATCTACCATCCCACTCTCCAGACCACTGACAATTCCATCTAACATCCCACTCTCCAAACCACTGACAATTCCATCTACCATCCCACTCTCCAAACCACTGACAATTCCATCTACCATCCCACTCTCCAGACCATTGACAATTCCATCTACCATCCCATTCTCCTGACCACTGACAATTCCATCTACCATCCCACTCTCCAAACCACTGACAATTCCATCTACCATCCCACTCTCCAGACCACTGACAATTCCATCTACCATCCCACTCTCCTGACCACTGACAATTCCATCTACCATCCCACTCTCCAAACCACTGACAATTCCATCTACCATCCCACTCTCCAAACCACTGACAATTCCATCTACCATCCCACTCTCCAAACCTCTGACAATTCCATCTACCATCCCACTCTCCTGACCACTGACAATTCCATCTACCATCCCACTCTCCAAACCACTGACAATTCCATCTACCATCCCACTCTCCAAACCACTGACAATTCCATCTACCATCCCACTCTCCAAACCACTGACAATTCCATCTACCATCCCACTCTCCAAACCTCTGACAATTCCATCTACCATCCCACTCTCCTGACCACTGACAAATCCATCTACCATCCCACTCTCCAAACCACTGACAATTCCATCTACCATCCCACTCTCCAAACCACTGACAATTTCATCTACCATCCCACTCTCCAAACCACTGACAATTCCATCTAGATACCCATTCTCCTGACCACTGACAATTCCATCTACCATCCCACTCTCCTGACCACTGACAATTCCATCTACCATCCCACTCTCCAAACCACTGACAATTCCATCTACCATCCCACTCTCCAAACCACTGACAATTCCATCTACCATCCCACTCTCCAAACCACTGACAATTCCATCTACCATCCCACTCTCCAAACCTCTGACAATTCCATCTACCATCCCACTCTCCTGACCACTGACAATTCCATCTACCATCCCACCCTCCAAACCACAGACAATTCCATCTACCATCCCACTCTCCAAACCACTGACAATTCCATCTACCATCCCACTCTCCAAACCACTGACAATTCCATCTACCATCCCACTCTCCAAACCTCTGACAATTCCATCTACCATCCCACTCTCCTGACCACTGACAATTCCATCTACCATCCCACTCTCCAAACCACTGACAATTCCATCTACCATCCCACTCTCCAAACCACTGACAATTTCATCTACCATCCCACTCTCCAAACCACTGACAATTCCATCTAGATACCCATTATCCTGACCACTGACAATTCCATCTTCCATCCCACTCTCCTGACCACTGACAATTCCATCTACCATCCCACTCTCCAAACCACTGACAATTCCATCTACCATCCCACTCTCCAAACCACTGACAATTCCATCTACCATCCCACTCTCCAAACCACTGACAATTCCATCTACCATCCCACTCTCCTGACCACTGACAATTCCATCTACCATCCCACTCTCCAAACCACTGACAATTCCATCTACTATCCCACTCTCCAAACCACTGACAATTCCATCTACCATCCCACTCTCCAAACCACTGACAATTCCATCTACCATCCCACTCTCCTGACCACTGACAATTCCATCTACCATCCCACTCTCCAAACCACTGACAATTCCATCTACCATACCACTCTCCTGACCACTGACAATTTCATCTACCATCCCACTCTCCAAACCACTGACAATTCCATCTACCATCCCACTCTCCTGACCACTGACAATTCCATCTACCATCCCACTCTCCAAACCACTGACAATTCCATCTACCATCCCACTCTCCTGACCACTGACAATTCCATCTACCATCCCACTCTCCAAACCACTGACAATTCCATCTACCATCCCACTCTCCAGACCACTGACATTTCCATCTAACATCCCACTCTCCAAACCACTGACAATTCCATCTACCATCCCACTCTCCAAACCACTGACAATTCCATCTACCGTCCCACTCTCCAAACCACTGACAATTCCATCTACCATCCCACTCTCCAAACCACTGACAATTCCATCTACCATCCCACTCTCCTGACCACTGACAATTCCATCTACCATCCCACTCTCCAAACCACTGACAATTCCATCTAGATACCCATTCTCCTGACCACTGACAATTCCATCTACCATCCCACTTCCCAAACCACTGACAATTCCATCTACCATCCCACTTCCCAAACCACTGACAATTCCATCTACCATCCCACTTCCCAAACCACTGACAATTCCATCTAGATACCCACTCTCCTGACCACTGACAATTCCATCTACTATCCCATTCTCCTGACCACTGACAATTCCATCTACCATCCCACTCTCCTGACCACTGACAATTCCATCTACCATCCCACTCTCCAAACCACTGACAATTCCATCTACCATCCCACTCTCCAAACCACTGACAATTCCATCTACCATCCCACTCTCCAAACCACTGACAATTCCATCTACCATCCCACTCTCCAAACCACTGACAATTCCATCTACCATCCCACTCTCCAAACCACTGACAATTCTATCTACGATCCCACTCTCCAAACCACTGACAATTCCATCTACCATCCCACTCTCCAAACCACTGACAATTCCATCTACCATCCCACTCTCCTGACCACTGACAATTCCATCTACCATCCCACTCTCCAGACCACTGACAATTCCATCTAACATCCCACTCTCCAAACCACTGACAATTCCATCTACCATCCCACTCTCCAAACCACTGACAATTCCATCTACCATCCCACTCTCCAGACCATTGACAATTCCATCTACCATCCCATTCTCCTGACCACTGACAATTCCATCTACCATCCCACTCTCCAAACCACTGACAATTCCATCTACCATCCCACTCTCCAAACCACTGACAATTCCATCTACCATCCCACTCTCCTGACCACTGACAATTCCAACTACCATCCCACTCTCCAAACCACTGACAATTCCATCTACCATCCCACTCTCCAAACCACTGACAATTCCATCTACCATCCCACTCTCCAAACCTCTGACAATTCCATCTACCATCCCACTATCCTGACCACTGACAATTCCATCTACCATCCCACTCTCCAAACCACTGACAATTCCATCTACGATCCCACTCTCCAAACCACTGACAATTCCATCTAACATCCCACTCTCCAGACCATTGACAATTCCATCTACCATCCCATTCTCCTGACCACTGACAATTCCATCTACCATCCCACTCTCCAAACCACTGACAATTCCATCTACCATCCCACTCTCCAAACCACTGACAATTCCATCTACCATCCCACTCTCCTGTCCACTGACAATTCCATCTACCATCCCACTCTCCAAACCACTGACAATTCCATCTACCATCCCACTCTCCTGACCACTGACAATTCCATCTACCATCCCACTCTCCAAACCACTGACAATTCCATCTACCATCCCACTCTCCAAACCACTGACAATTCCACCTACCATCCCACTCTCCAAACCACTGACAATTCCACCTACCATCCCACTCTCCAAACCACTGACAATTCCATCTACCATCCCACTCTCCTGACCACTGACAATTCCATCTACCATCCCACTCTCCAAACCTCTGACAATTCCATCTACCATCCCACTCTCCTGACCACTGACAATTCCATCTACCATCCCACTCTCCAAACCACTGACAATTCCATCTACCATCCCACTCTCCAAACCACTGACAATTCCATCTACCATCCCACTCTCCAAACCACTGACAATTCCATCTACCATCCCACTCTCCAAACCTCTGACAATTCCATCTACCATCCCACTCTCCTGACCACTGACAATTCCATCTACCATCCCACTCTCCAAACCACTGACAATTCCATCTACCATCCCACTCTCCAAACCACTGACAATTTCATCTACCATCCCACTCTCCAAACCACTGACAATTCCATCTAGATACCCATTCTCCTGACCACTGACAATTCCATCTACCATCCCACTCTCCAAACCACTGACAATTCCATCTACCATCCCACTCTCCTGACCACTGACAATTCCATCTACCATCCCACTCTCCAAACCACTGACAATTCCATCTACCATCCCACTCTCCAAACCACTGACAATTCCATCTACCATCCCACTCTCCTGACCACTGACAATTCCATCTACCATCCCACTCTCCAAACCACTGACAATTCCATCTACCATCCCACTCTCCAAACCACTGACAATTCCACCTACCATCCCACTCTCCAAACCACTGACAATTCCACCTACCATCCCACTCTCCAAACCACTGACAATTCCATCTACCATCCCACTCTCCAAACAACTGACAATTCCATCTACCATCCCACTCTCCAAACCACTGACAATTCCATCTACCATCCCACTCTCCAAACCACTGACAATTCCATCTACCATCCCACTCTCCAAACCACTGACAATTCCATCTACCATCCCACTCTCCAAACCACTGACAATTCCATCTACCGTCCCACTCTCCAAACCACTGACAATTCCATCTACCGTCCCACTCTCCAAACCACTGACAATTCCATCTACCATCCCACTCTCCAAACCACTGACAATTCCATCTACCATCCCACTCTCCTGACCACTGACAATTCCATCTACCATCCCACTCTCCAAACCACTGACAATTCCATCTAGATACCCATTCTCCTGACCACTGACAATTCCATCTACCATCCCACTTCCCAAACCACTGACAATTCCATCTACCATCCCACTTCCCAAACCACTGACAATTCCATCTACCATCCCACTTCCCAAACCACTGACAATTCCATCTAGATACCCACTCTCCTGACCACTGACAATTCCATCTACTATCCCATTCTCCTGACCACTGACAATTCCATCTACCATCCCACTCTCCTGACCACTGACAATTCCATCTACCATCCCACTCTCCAAACCACTGACAATTCCATCTACCATCCCACTCTCCAAACCACTGACAATTCCATCTACCATCCCACTCTCCAAACCACTGACAATTCCATCTACCATCCCACTCTCCAAACCACTGACAATTCCATCTACCATCCCACTCTCCAAACCACTGACAATTCTATCTACGATCCCACTCTCCAAACCACTGACAATTCCATCTACCATCCCACTCTCCAAACCACTGACAATTCCATCTACCATCCCACTCTCCTGACCACTGACAATTCCATCTACCATCCCACTCTCCAGACCACTGACAATTCCATCTAACATCCCACTCTCCAAACCACTGACAATTCCATCTACCATCCCACTCTCCAAACCACTGACAATTCCATCTACCATCCCACTCTCCAGACCATTGACAATTCCATCTACCATCCCATTCTCCTGACCACTGACAATTCCATCTACCATCCCACTCTCCAAACCACTGACAATTCCATCTACCATCCCACTCTCCAAACCACTGACAATTCCATCTACCATCCCACTCTCCTGACCACTGACAATTCCAACTACCATCCCACTCTCCAAACCACTGACAATTCCATCTACCATCCCACTCTCCAAACCACTGACAATTCCATCTACCATCCCACTCTCCAAACCTCTGACAATTCCATCTACCATCCCACTCTCCTGACCACTGACAATTCCATCTACCATCCCACTCTCCAATCCACTGACAATTCCATCTACGATCCCACTCTCCAAACCACTGACAATTCCATCTACCATCCCACTCTCCAAACCACTGACAATTCCATCTACCATCCCACTCTCCTGACCACTGACAATTCCATCTACCATCCCACTCTCCAGAGCACTGACAATTCCATTTAACATCCCACTCTCCAAACCACTGACAATTCCATCTACCATCCCACTCTCCAAACCACTGACAATTCCATCTACCATCCCACTCTCCAGACCATTGACAATTCCATCTACCATCCCATTCTCCTGACCACTGACAATTCCATCTACCATCCCACTCTCCAAACCACTGACAATTCCATCTACCATCCCACTCTCCAAACCACTGACAATTCCATCTACCATCCCACTCTCCTGACCACTGACAATTCCATCTACCATCCCACTCTCCAAACCACTGACAATTCCATCTACCATCCCACTCTCCAAACCACTGACAATTCCATCTACCATCCCACTCTCCAAACCTCTGACAATTCCATCTACCATCCCACTCTCCTGACCACTGACAATTCCATCTACCATCCCACTCTCCAAACCACTGACAATTCCATCTACCATCCCACTCTCCAAACCACTGACAATTCCATCTACCATCCCACTCTCCAAACCACTGACAATTCCATCTACCATCCCACTCTCCAAACCTCTGACAATTCCATCTACCATCCCACTCTCCTGACCACTGACAATCCCATCTACCATCCCACTCTCCAAACCTCTGACAATTCCATCTACCATCCCACTCTCCTGACCACTGACAATTCCATCTACCATCCCACTCTCCAAACCACTGACAATTCCATCTACCATCCCACTCTCCAAACCACTGACAATTTCATCTACCATCCCACTCTCCAAACCACTGACAATTCCATCTAGATACCCATTCTCCTGACCACTGACAATTCCATCTACCATCCCACTCTCCTGACCACTGACAATTCCATCTACCATCCCACTCTCCAAACCACTGACAATTCCATCTACCATCCCACTCTCCAAACCACTGACAATTCCATCTACCATCCCACTCTCCAAACCACTGACAATTCCATCTACCATCCCACTCTCCTGACCACTGACAATTCCATCTACCATCCCACTCTCCAAACCACTGACAATTCCATCTACTATCCCACTCTCCAAACCACTGACAATTCCATCTACCATCCCACTCTCCAAACCACTGACAATTCCATCTACCATCCCACTCTCCTGACCACTGACAATTCCATCTACCATCCCACTCTCCAAACCACTGACAATTCCATCTACCATCCCACTCTCCTGACCACTGACAATTTCATCTACCATCCCACTCTCCAAACCACTGACAATTCCATCTACCATCCCACTCTCCTGACCACTGACAATTCCATCTACCATCCCACTCTCCAAACCACTGACAATTCCATCTACCATCCCACTCTCCAAACCACTGACAATTCCATCTACCATCCCACTCTCCTGACCACTGACAATTCCATCTACCATCCCACTCTCCAAACCACTGACAATTCCATCTACCATCCCACTCTCCAAACCACTGACAATTCCATCTACCATCCCACTCTCCTGACCACTGACAATTCCATCTACCATCCCACTCTCCAAACCACTGACAATTTCATCTACCATCCCACTCTCCAAACCACTGACAATTTCATCTACCATCCCACTCTCCAAACCACTGACAATTTCATCTACCATCCCACTCTCCAAACTACTGACAATTCCATCTACCATCCCACTCTCCTGACCACTGACAATTCCATCTACCATCCCACTCTCCAAACCACTGACAATTCCATCTACCATCCCACTCTCCTGACCACTGACAATTCCATCTACCATCCCACTCTCCAAACCACTGACAATTTCATCTACCATCCCACTCTCCAAACTACTGACAATTCCATCTACCATCCCACTCTCCAATCCACTGACAATTCCATCTACCATCCCACTCTCCAAACCACTGACAATTCCACCTACCATCCCACTCTCCAAACCACTGACAATTCCACCTACCATCCCTCTCTCCAAACCACTGACAATTCCATCTACCATCCCACTCTCCTGACCACTGACAATTCCATCTACCATCCCATTCTCCTGACCACTGACAATTCCATCTACCATCCCATTCTCCTGACCACTGACAATTCCATCTACCATCCCACTCTCCAAACCACTGACAATTCCATCTACCATCCCACTCTCCAAACCACTGACAATTCCATCTACCATCCCACTCTCCAAACCTCTGACAATTCCATCTACCATCCCACTCTCCAAACCACTGACAATTCCATCTACCATCCCATTCTCCTGACCACTGACAATTCCATCTACCATCCCACCCTCCAAACCACTGACAATTCCATCTACCATCCCATTCTCCTGACCACTGACAATTCCATCTACCATCCCACCCTCCAAACCACAGACAATTCCATCTACCATCCCACTCTCCAAACCACTGACAATTCCATCTACCATCCCACTCTCCAAACCACTGACAATTCCATCTACCATCCCACTCTCCAAACCTCTGACAATTCCATCTACCATCCCAGTCTCCTGACCACTGACAATTCCATCTACCATCCCACTCTCCAAACCACTGACAATTCCATCTACCATCCCACTCTCCAAACCACTGACAATTTCATCTACCATCCCACTCTCCAAACCACTGACAATTCCATCTAGATACCCATTCTCCTGACCACTGACAATTCCATCTACCATCCCACTCTCCTGACCACTGACAATTCCATCTACCATCCCACTCTCCAAACCACTGACAATTCCATCTACCATCCCACTCTCCAAACCACTGACAATTCCATCTACCATCCCACTCTCCAAACCACTGACAATTCCATCTACCATCCCACTCTCCTGACCACTGACAATTCCATCTACCATCCCACTCTCCAAACCACTGACAATTCCATCTACTATCCCACTCTCCAAACCACTGACAATTCCATCTACCATCCCACTCTCCAAACCACTGACAATTCCATCTACCATCCCACTCTCCTGACCACTGACAATTCCATCTACCATCCCATTCTCCTGACCACTGACAATTCCATCTACCATCCCACTCTCCAAACCACTGACAATTCCATCTACCATACCACTCTCCTGACCACATACAATTTCATCTACCATCCCACTCTCCAAACCACTGACAATTCCATCTACCATCCCACTCTCCTGACCACTGACAATTCCATCTACCATCCCACTCTCCAAACCACTGACAATTCCATCTACCATCCCACTCTCCAAACCACTGACAATTCCATCTACCATCCCACTCTCCTGACCACTGACAATTCCATCTACCATCCCACTCTCCAAACCACTGACAATTCCATCTACCATCCCACTCTCCTGACCACTGACAATTCCATCTACCATCCCACTCTCCAAACCACTGACAATTTCATCTACCATCCCACTCTCCAAACTACTGACAATTCCATCTACCATCCCACTCTCCAAACCACTGACAATTCCATCTACCATCCCACTCTCCAAACCACTGACAATTCCACCTACCATCCCACTCTCCAAACCACTGACAATTCCACCTACCATCCCACTCTCCAAACCACTGACAATTCCATCTACCATCCCACTCTCCTGACCACTGACAATTCCATCTACCATCCCACTCTCCAAACCACTGACAATTCCATCTACCATCCCACTCTCCAAACCACTGACAATTCCATCTACCATCCCACTCTCCAAACCACTGACAATTCCATCTACCATCCCACTCTCCAAACCACTGACAATTCCATCTACCATCCCACTCTCCAAACCACTGACAATTCCATCTACCATCCCACTCTCCTGACCACTGACAATTCCATCTACCATCCCATTCTCCTGACCACTGACAATTCCATCTACCATCCCACTCTCCAAACCACTGACAATTTCATCTACCATCCCACTCTCCAAACCACTGACAATTCCATCTACCATCCCACTCTCCAAACCACTGACAATTCCATCTACCATCCCACTCTCCAAACCACTGACAATTCCATCTACCATCCCACTCTCCAAACCACTGACAATTCCATCTACCATCCCACTCTCCTGACCACTGACAATTCCATCTACCATCCCACTCTCCAAACCACTGACAATTTCATCTACCATCCCACTCTCCAAACCACTGACAATTTCATCTACCATCCCACTCTCCAAACTACTGACAATTCCATCTACCATCCCACTCTCCTGACCACTGACAATTCCATCTACCATCCCACTCTCCAAACCACTGACAATTCCATCTACCATCCCACTCTCCTGACCACTGACAATTCCATCTACCATCCCACTCTCCAAACCACTGACAATTTCATCTACCATCCCACTCTCCAAACTACTGACAATTCCATCTACCATCCCACTCTCCAAACCACTGACAATTCCATCTACCATCCCACTCTCCAAACCACTGACAATTCCACCTACCATCCCACTCTCCAAACCACTGACAATTCCACCTACCATCCCACTCTCCAAACCACTGACAATTCCATCTACCATCCCACTCTCCTGACCACTGACAATTCCATCTACCATCCCATTCTCCTGACCACTGACAATTCCATCTACCATCCCATTCTCCTGACCACTGACAATTCCATCTACCATCCCACTCTCCAAACCACTGACAATTCCATCTACCATCCCACTCTCCAAACCACTGACAATTCCATCTACCATCCCACTCTCCAAACCACTGACAATTCCATCTACCATCCCACTCTCCAAACCACTGACAATTCCATCTACCATCCCACTCTCCAAACCACTGACAATTCCATCTACCATCCCACTCTCCTGACCACTGACAATTTCATCTACCATCCCACTCTCCAAACCACTGACAATTCCATCTACCATCCCACTCTCCAAACCACTGACAATTCCATCTACCATCCCATTCTCCTGACCACTGACAATTCCATCTACCATCCCACTCTCCAAACCACTGACAATTCCATCTACCATCCCACTCTCCAAACCACTGACAATTCCATCTACCATCCCACTCTCCAAACCACTGACAATTCCATCTACCATCCCACTCTCCTGACCACTGACAATTCCATCTACCATCCCACTCTCCAAACCACTGACAATTCCATCTACCATCCCACTCTCCAAACCACTGACAATTCCATCTACCATCCCACTCTCCAAACCACTGACAATTCCATCTACCATCCCACTCTCCAAACCACTGACAATTCCATCTACCATCCCACTCTCCAAACCACTGACAATTCCATCTACCATCCCACTCTCCAAACCACTGACAATTCCATCTACCATCCCACTCTCCAAACCACTGACAATTCCATCTACCATCCCACTCTCCAAACCACTGACAATTCCATCTACCATCCCACTCTCCTGACCACTGACAATTCCATCTACCATCCCACTCTCAAAACCACTGACAATTCCATCTACCATCCCACTCTCCAAACCACTGACAATTCCATCTACCATCCCACTCTCCAAACCACTGACAATTCCATCTAGATACCCATTCTCCTGACCACTGACAATTCCATCTACCATCCCACTCTCCAAACCACTGACAATTCCATCTACCATCCCACTCTCCAAACCACTGACAATTCCATCTACCATCCCACTCTCCAAACCACTGACAATTCCATCTACCATCCCACTCTCCAAACCACTGACAATTCCATCTACCATCCCACTCTCCAAACCACTGACAATTCCATCTACCATCCCACTCTCCAAACCACTGACAATTCCATCTACCATCCCACTCTCCAAACCACTGACAATTCCATCTACCATCCCACTCTCCAAACCACTGACAATTCCATCTACCATCCCACTCTCCAAACCACTGACAATTCCATCTACCATCCCACTCTCCAAACCACTGACAATTCCATCTACCATCCCACTCTCCAAACCTCTGACAATTCCATCTACCATCCCACTCTCCTGACCACTGACAATTCCATCTACCATCCCACTCTCCTGACCACTGACAATTCCATCTACCATCCCACCCTCCAAACCACAGACAATTCCATCTACCATCCCACTCTCCAAACCACTGACAATTCCATCTACCATCCCACTCTCCAAACCACTGACAATTCCATCTACCATCCCACTCTCCAAACCTCTGACAATTCCATCTACCATCCCAGTCTCCTGACCACTGACAATTCCATCTACCATCCCACTCTCCAAACCACTGACAATTCCATCTACCATCCCACTCTCCAAACCACTGACAATTTCATCTACCATCCCACTCTCCAAACCACTGACAATTCCATCTAGATACCCATTCTCCTGACCACTGACAATTCCATCTACCATCCCACTCTCCTGACCACTGACAATTCCATCTACCATCCCACTCTCCAAACCACTGACAATTCCATCTACCATCCCACTCTCCAAACCACTGACAATTCCATCTACCATCCCACTCTCCAAACCACTGACAATTCCATCTACCATCCCACTCTCCTGACCACTGACAATTCCATCTACCATCCCACTCTCCAAACCACTGACAATTCCATCTACTATCCCACTCTCCAAACCACTGACAATTCCATCTACCATCCCACTCTCCAAACCACTGACAATTCCATCTACCATCCCACTCTCCTGACCACTGACAATTCCATCTACCATCCCACTCTCCAAACCACTGACAATTCCATCTACCATACCACTCTCCTGACCACATACAATTTCATCTACCATCCCACTCTCCAAACCACTGACAATTCCATCTACCATCCCACTCTCCTGACCACTGACAATTCCATCTACCATCCCACTCTCCAAACCACTGACAATTCCATCTACCATCCCACTCTCCAAACCACTGACAATTCCATCTACCATCCCACTCTCCTGACCACTGACAATTCCATCTACCATCCCACTCTCCAAACCACTGACAATTCCATCTACCATCCCACTCTCCTGACCACTGACAATTCCATCTACCATCCCACTCTCCAAACCACTGACAATTTCATCTACCATCCCACTCTCCAAACTACTGACAATTCCATCTACCATCCCACTCTCCAAACCACTGACAATTCCATCTACCATCCCACTCTCCAAACCACTGACAATTCCACCTACCATCCCACTCTCCAAACCACTGACAATTCCACCTACCATCCCACTCTCCAAACCACTGACAATTCCATCTACCATCCCACTCTCCTGACCACTGACAATTCCATCTACCATCCCACTCTCCAAACCACTGACAATTCCATCTACCATCCCACTCTCCAAACCACTGACAATTCCATCTACCATCCCACTCTCCAAACCACTGACAATTCCATCTACCATCCCACTCTCCAAACCACTGACAATTCCATCTACCATCCCACTCTCCAAACCACTGACAATTCCATCTACCATCCCACTCTCCTGACCACTGACAATTCCATCTACCATCCCATTCTCCTGACCACTGACAATTCCATCTACCATCCCACTCTCCAAACCACTGACAATTTCATCTACCATCCCACTCTCCAAACCACTGACAATTCCATCTACCATCCCACTCTCCAAACCACTGACAATTCCATCTACCATCCCACTCTCCAAACCACTGACAATTCCATCTACCATCCCACTCTCCAAACCACTGACAATTCCATCTACCATCCCACTCTCCTGACCACTGACAATTCCATCTACCATCCCACTCTCCAAACCACTGACAATTTCATCTACCATCCCACTCTCCAAACCACTGACAATTTCATCTACCATCCCACTCTCCAAACTACTGACAATTCCATCTACCATCCCACTCTCCTGACCACTGACAATTCCATCTACCATCCCACTCTCCAAACCACTGACAATTCCATCTACCATCCCACTCTCCTGACCACTGACAATTCCATCTACCATCCCACTCTCCAAACCACTGACAATTTCATCTACCATCCCACTCTCCAAACTACTGACAATTCCATCTACCATCCCACTCTCCAAACCACTGACAATTCCATCTACCATCCCACTCTCCAAACCACTGACAATTCCACCTACCATCCCACTCTCCAAACCACTGACAATTCCACCTACCATCCCACTCTCCAAACCACTGACAATTCCATCTACCATCCCACTCTCCTGACCACTGACAATTCCATCTACCATCCCATTCTCCTGACCACTGACAATTCCATCTACCATCCCATTCTCCTGACCACTGACAATTCCATCTACCATCCCACTCTCCAAACCACTGACAATTCCATCTACCATCCCACTCTCCAAACCACTGACAATTCCATCTACCATCCCACTCTCCAAACCACTGACAATTCCATCTACCATCCCACTCTCCTGACCACTGACAATTTCATCTACCATCCCACTCTCCAAACCACTGACAATTCCATCTACCATCCCACTCTCCAAACCACTGACAATTCCATCTACCATCCCATTCTCCTGACCACTGACAATTCCATCTACCATCCCACTCTCCAAACCACTGACAATTCCATCTACCATCCCACTCTCCAAACCACTGACAATTCCATCTACCATCCCACTCTCCAAACCACTGACAATTCCATCTACCATCCCACTCTCCTGACCACTGACAATTCCATCTACCATCCCACTCTCCAAACCACTGACAATTCCATCTACCATCCCACTCTCCAAACCACTGACAATTCCATCTACCATCCCACTCTCCAAACCACTGACAATTCCATCTACCATCCCACTCTCCAAACCACTGACAATTCCATCTACCATCCCACTCTCCAAACCACTGACAATTCCATCTACCATCCCACTCTCCAAACCACTGACAATTCCATCTACCATCCCACTCTCCAAACCACTGACAATTCCATCTACCATCCCACTCTCCAAACCACTGACAATTCCATCTACCATCCCACTCTCCTGACCACTGACAATTCCATCTACCATCCCACTCTCAAAACCACTGACAATTCCATCTACCATCCCACTCTCCAAACCACTGACAATTCCATCTACCATCCCACTCTCCAAACCACTGACAATTCCATCTAGATACCCATTCTCCTGACCACTGACAATTCCATCTACCATCCCACTCTCCAAACCACTGACAATTCCATCTACCATCCCACTCTCCAAACCACTGACAATTCCATCTACCATCCCACTCTCCAAACCACTGACAATTCCATCTACCATCCCACTCTCCAAACCACTGACAATTCCATCTACCATCCCACTCTCCAAACCACTGACAATTCCATCTACCATCCCACTCTCCAAACCACTGACAATTCCATCTACCATCCCACTCTCCAAACCACTGACAATTCCATCTACCATCCCACTCTCCAAACCACTGACAATTCCATCTACCATCCCACTCTCCAAACCACTGACAATTCCATCTACCATCCCACTCTCCAAACCACTGACAATTCCATCTACCATCCCACTCTCCAAACCTCTGACAATTCCATCTACCATCCCACTCTCCTGACCACTGACAATTCCATCTACCATCCCACTCTCCTGACCACTGACAATTCCATCTACCATCCCACCCTCCAAACCACAGACAATTCCATCTACCATCCCACTCTCCAAACCACTGACAATTCCATCTACCATCCCACTCTCCAAACCACTGACAATTCCATCTACCATCCCACTCTCCAAACCTCTGACAATTCCATCTACCATCCCAGTCTCCTGACCACTGACAATTCCATCTACCATCCCACTCTCCAAACCACTGACAATTCCATCTACCATCCCACTCTCCAAACCACTGACAATTTCATCTACCATCCCACTCTCCAAACCACTGACAATTCCATCTAGATACCCATTCTCCTGACCACTGACAATTCCATCTACCATCCCACTCTCCTGACCACTGACAATTCCATCTACCATCCCACTCTCCAAACCACTGACAATTCCATCTACCATCCCACTCTCCAAACCACTGACAATTCCATCTACCATCCCACTCTCCAAACCACTGACAATTCCATCTACCATCCCACTCTCCTGACCACTGACAATTCCATCTACCATCCCACTCTCCAAACCACTGACAATTCCATCTACTATCCCACTCTCCAAACCACTGACAATTCCATCTACCATCCCACTCTCCAAACCACTGACAATTCCATCTACCATCCCACTCTCCTGACCACTGACAATTCCATCTACCATCCCACTCTCCAAACCACTGACAATTCCATCTACCATACCACTCTCCTGACCACATACAATTTCATCTACCATCCCACTCTCCAAACCACTGACAATTCCATCTACCATCCCACTCTCCTGACCACTGACAATTCCATCTACCATCCCACTCTCCAAACCACTGACAATTCCATCTACCATCCCACTCTCCAAACCACTGACAATTCCATCTACCATCCCACTCTCCTGACCACTGACAATTCCATCTACCATCCCACTCTCCAAACCACTGACAATTCCATCTACCATCCCACTCTCCTGACCACTGACAATTCCATCTACCATCCCACTCTCCAAACCACTGACAATTTCATCTACCATCCCACTCTCCAAACTACTGACAATTCCATCTACCATCCCACTCTCCAAACCACTGACAATTCCATCTACCATCCCACTCTCCAAACCACTGACAATTCCACCTACCATCCCACTCTCCAAACCACTGACAATTCCACCTACCATCCCACTCTCCAAACCACTGACAATTCCATCTACCATCCCACTCTCCTGACCACTGACAATTCCATCTACCATCCCACTCTCCAAACCACTGACAATTCCATCTACCATCCCACTCTCCAAACCACTGACAATTCCATCTACCATCCCACTCTCCAAACCACTGACAATTCCATCTACCATCCCACTCTCCAAACCACTGACAATTCCATCTACCATCCCACTCTCCAAACCACTGACAATTCCATCTACCATCCCACTCTCCTGACCACTGACAATTCCATCTACCATCCCATTCTCCTGACCACTGACAATTCCATCTACCATCCCACTCTCCAAACCACTGACAATTTCATCTACCATCCCACTCTCCAAACCACTGACAATTCCATCTACCATCCCACTCTCCAAACCACTGACAATTCCATCTACCATCCCACTCTCCAAACCACTGACAATTCCATCTACCATCCCACTCTCCAAACCACTGACAATTCCATCTACCATCCCACTCTCCTGACCACTGACAATTCCATCTACCATCCCACTCTCCAAACCACTGACAATTTCATCTACCATCCCACTCTCCAAACCACTGACAATTTCATCTACCATCCCACTCTCCAAACTACTGACAATTCCATCTACCATCCCACTCTCCTGACCACTGACAATTCCATCTACCATCCCACTCTCCAAACCACTGACAATTCCATCTACCATCCCACTCTCCTGACCACTGACAATTCCATCTACCATCCCACTCTCCAAACCACTGACAATTTCATCTACCATCCCACTCTCCAAACTACTGACAATTCCATCTACCATCCCACTCTCCAAACCACTGACAATTCCATCTACCATCCCACTCTCCAAACCACTGACAATTCCACCTACCATCCCACTCTCCAAACCACTGACAATTCCACCTACCATCCCACTCTCCAAACCACTGACAATTCCATCTACCATCCCACTCTCCTGACCACTGACAATTCCATCTACCATCCCATTCTCCTGACCACTGACAATTCCATCTACCATCCCATTCTCCTGACCACTGACAATTCCATCTACCATCCCACTCTCCAAACCACTGACAATTCCATCTACCATCCCACTCTCCAAACCACTGACAATTCCATCTACCATCCCACTCTCCAAACCACTGACAATTCCATCTACCATCCCACTCTCCAAACCACTGACAATTCCATCTACCATCCCACTCTCCAAACCACTGACAATTCCATCTACCATCCCACTCTCCTGACCACTGACAATTTCATCTACCATCCCACTCTCCAAACCACTGACAATTCCATCTACCATCCCACTCTCCAAACCACTGACAATTCCATCTACCATCCCATTCTCCTGACCACTGACAATTCCATCTACCATCCCACTCTCCAAACCACTGACAATTCCATCTACCATCCCACTCTCCAAACCACTGACAATTCCATCTACCATCCCACTCTCCAAACCACTGACAATTCCATCTACCATCCCACTCTCCTGACCACTGACAATTCCATCTACCATCCCACTCTCCAAACCACTGACAATTCCATCTACCATCCCACTCTCCAAACCACTGACAATTCCATCTACCATCCCACTCTCCAAACCACTGACAATTCCATCTACCATCCCACTCTCCAAACCACTGACAATTCCATCTACCATCCCACTCTCCAAACCACTGACAATTCCATCTACCATCCCACTCTCCAAACCACTGACAATTCCATCTACCATCCCACTCTCCAAACCACTGACAATTCCATCTACCATCCCACTCTCCAAACCACTGACAATTCCATCTACCATCCCACTCTCCTGACCACTGACAATTCCATCTACCATCCCACTCTCAAAACCACTGACAATTCCATCTACCATCCCACTCTCCAAACCACTGACAATTCCATCTACCATCCCACTCTCCAAACCACTGACAATTCCATCTAGATACCCATTCTCCTGACCACTGACAATTCCATCTACCATCCCACTCTCCAAACCACTGACAATTCCATCTACCATCCCACTCTCCAAACCACTGACAATTCCATCTACCATCCCACTCTCCAAACCACTGACAATTCCATCTACCATCCCACTCTCCAAACCACTGACAATTCCATCTACCATCCCACTCTCCAAACCACTGACAATTCCATCTACCATCCCACTCTCCAAACCACTGACAATTCCATCTACCATCCCACTCTCCAAACCACTGACAATTCCATCTACCATCCCACTCTCCAAACCACTGACAATTCCATCTACCATCCCACTCTCCAAACCACTGACAATTCCATCTACCATCCCACTCTCCAAACCACTGACAATTCCATCTACCATCCCACTCTCCAAACCTCTGACAATTCCATCTACCATCCCACTCTCCTGACCACTGACAATTCCATCTACCATCCCACTCTCCTGACCACTGACAATTCCATCTACCATCCCACTCTCCAAACCACTGACAATTCCATCTACCATCCCACTCTCCAAACCACTGACAATTCCATCTACCATCCCACTCTCCAAACCACTGACAATTCCATCTACCATCCCACTCTCCAAACCACTGACAATTCCATCTACCATCCCACTCTCCTGACCACTGACAATTCCATCTACCATCCCACTCTCCAAACCACTGACAATTCCATCTACCATCCCACTCTCCTGACCACTGACAATTCCATCTACCATCCCACTCTCCAAACCACTGACAATTCCATCTACCATCCCACTCTCCAAACCACTGACAATTCCATCTACCATCCCACTCTCCAAACCACTGACAATTCCATCTACCATCCCACTCTCCTGACCACTGACAATTCCATCTACCATCCCACTCTCCAAACCACTGACAATTCCATCTACCATCCCACTCTCCAAACCACTGACAATTCCATCTACAATCCCACTCTCCTGACCACTGACAATTCCATCTACCTGACCACTCTCCGAACTGTTGGAAATATCCTGGACTGAAATGCACTGACTGTGTGCTCAGTTCCCTTTCCTTCCTCCATGACCTCTCCCTTTTTGAGGCTGATGCAGATTTTGCTGAAAATCCATGTCTGTCATTTGCTGTTATTTCCTATGAAGTCTGCACATGCCTTTGTTCATCAGATCAAAGGTGGGGTTGGGCTTTGCCAACAACCCGCCTCAGCTTTCCTAGTGGCCCGTGCTATTTATTGTTCTTGTTTTAAAATATTGTTGTGGGATTGTGGTGGGATGTTCAAGTTCATTTAGTTTTACATTTTAGCTCAGGTCATACAGCTAGTGGCATGTATTTGCAGGTAACCAGGGTGTGTCATAATCCCCTGCCCTGTCTGTAATGGACTGAGTGGGTTCTCTCCCCAGGTCATAGTGCACGGTTTGTTCCTGTGCTTTTTGCAATAAGAATGGCTGGAAAGTTAAACAATCTTCTCTCATCTGTCATGATGGATCAAATGCTCGCTGCAGTATGTCTGTGTGGACATTCCTGAAACACTGTCAGACGCCCAGCTTCAGCCGTTCTCTCGGGCAGTGCATCCAGGCTCTGTTTTACTGTTTTACCTTGAATTCATGCAGTATAATTATTGGTCTGTAAGGCTGACAGGCTGTAGTGGGGAAAAACAAATAACGTTATTTACATTCTAACTCTGTATTGTTCTCCTCAGTCCGGTGGCGAGGTTGTCGCAGATTCCTCCAACTGCTGTCAACATTGTACCTGTAAGCAAAATATCATTTTCAGTAATAATCATTCAACACAAGCTGGTTACCATTTGTCCCTTCAGTCTGTCCTATCCTTTGGAAGAGGTCGTTAATCCCCTCTTGTTCTGTCCTTACACCCTTTCAGTGTATACATCCATTCCTTTTCAATCATTAATTGTAAATCTGCAAATCCTTGGCTGAGAAATTCATTGGCAGTTTGCTAACAAACATTTTGAATCATTGCTGCAAGATTCTTCAGAGTTGTGTATAAAACAGAAATGAACAGCAATACCTTAACATACACACACACACACACACACACACACACACACACACACACACACACACACACACACACACACACACACACACACACACACACACACACACACACACACACACACACACACACACACACACAGAGATATATATAGTGGCATGCAAAAGTTTGGGCACCCCTGGTCAAAATTTCTGTTACTGTGAATAGTTAAGTGAGTAGAAGATGAACTGATCTCCAAAAGTCATAAAGTTAAAGAAACATTATTTTCAACATTTTAAGCAAGTTGTTTTTTTGTTTTATACAATTTTGGAGTGAAAAAAGGGAAAGGAGCTCTATGCAAAAGTTTGGGCACCCCAAGAGATTTGAGTTCTCAGATAGCTTTTACCAAGGTCTCAGTCCTTAATTAGAGCTATGGCTTGTTCACAGTCATCGTTAGGAAAGGCCAGGTGATGCAAATTTCAAAGCTTTATAAATACCCTGACTCCTCAAATCTTGTCCCAACAATCAGCAGCCATGGGCTCCTCTAAGCAGCTGCCTAGCACTCTGGAAATTAAAATAAATGATGCCCACAAAGCAGGAGAAGGCTATAAGAAGATAGCAAAGCATTTTCAGGTAGCTGTTTCCTCAGTTCGTAAAGTAATTAAGAAATGGCAGTTAACTGGAACGGTGGAAGTCAAGTTGAAGTCTGGAAAACCAAGAAAACTTTCTGAGAGAACTGCTCGTAGGATTGCTAGAAAGGCAAATCAAAACCCCCGTTTGACTGCAAAGACCTTCAGGAAGATTTAGCAGACTCTGGAGTGGTGGTGCACTGTTCTACTGTGCAGCAACACCTGCACAAATATGACCTTCATGGAAGAGTCATCAGAAGAAAACCTCTCCTGCATCCTCACCACAAAATTCAGTGTCAGAAGTTTGCAAAGGAACATCTAAACAAGCCTGATGTATTTTGGAAACAAGTCCTGTGGACTGATGAAGTTAAAATAGAACATTTGGCTGCAATGAGCAAAGGTATGTTTGGAGAAAAAGGGGCGCAGAATTTCATGAAAAGAACACCTCTCCAACTGTTAAGCACGGGGGTGGATCGATCATGCTTTGGGCTTGTGTTGCAGCCAGTGGCACAGGGAACATTTCATTGGTAGATGGAAGAATGAATTCAAGTAAATACCAGCAAATTCTGGAAGCAAACATCACACTGTCTGTAAAAAAAGTTGAAGATGAAAAGAGGATGGCTTCTACAACAGGATAATGATCCTAAACACACCTCAAAATACACAATGGACTCTGTACAATACACAAGAGGCGCAAGCTGAAGGTTTTGCCGTGGCCCGCACAGTCCCCCGACCTAAACATCATCAAAGATCTGTGGATAGACCTCAACAGAGCAGTGCATGCAAGACAGCCCAAGAATCTCACAGAACTAGAAGCATTTTGCAAGGAAGAATGGGCAAAAATCCCCCAAACAAGAACTGAAAGACCCTTCGCTGGCTACAGAAAGAGTTTACAAGCTGTGATACTTGCCAAAGGGGGCGTTACTAAGTACTGACCATGCAGGGTGCCCAAACTTTTGCTTCGGACCCTTTTCCTTTTTTGTTATTTTGATAACTGTAAAAGATGGAAATAAAGTAATCTTGCTTAAAATATTAAAGAAATGTGTCATCTTTAACTTTATGCCTTTTGGAAATCAGGTCATCTTTTACTCGCTTAGCTATTCACAGTAACAGAAATTTTGACCAGGGGTGCCCAAACTTTTGCATGCCACTGTAGGTAACTACTAATTCACAGGTTGCAGCTGCGTGGGAGTTGTATAAAGTGTGACACCAGGCTGCTAGGAGGTCGGGGTGAGAGTGAACACGATTCCTGTTTGGTCAGGAGAGTCCTAGGATTAAGTCACACAGTACAGGGGTTTCGGCCACTCCTCTATGCTGACCATCAATCACAAATCCATACTATCCCATTAACCATTCCTGATGTCGTCCATCCTTGTGTCTCCACAGATGCTTTTTGACCCATTAGGTTCCTCCAGAGTTTAGATTGAACCAAATTTTGTTCAGTAACATAGAATGTAGAACATAGAAATTTGCAGCACATTACAGGCCCTTCAGCCCACAATGTTGTGCTGACCATGTAACCTACTCTAGAAAGTGCCTAGAATTTCCCTAGCCCATAGCCCTCCATGTACCTATCAATGAGGTTCTTAAAATACCCTAATGTATCCGCTTCCACCACTGCTGTCGCAGCCCATTCCATCCACCCAACACCCTCTGTGTGGAAAAACTTACCCCTGACATCCCCTCAGTACCTACTTCAAAGCACCTTAAAACTATACCCCCTCGCGTTAGCCATTTCAGTCCTGGGAAAAAGCCTCTGGCTATCCACACGATCAATGCCTCTCATCATCTTGTACACCTCTATCAGGTCACCTCTCATCCTCCGTCACTCCAAGGAGAAAAGGCTGAGTTCACTCAACCTATTCTCACAAGGCATACTCCCCAATCCAGGCAACATCCTTGTAAATCTCCTCTGCACCCTTTCTATGGCTTCCACATCCTTCCTGTAGTGAGGCGACCAGAAATGAGCCCAGTACTCCAAGTGGGGTCTGTCTGACGAGGGTCCTATATAGCTGCAACATTACTTCTCAGCTCCTAAATTCAATACCACGATTGATGAAGGCCAATTCACCATACGCCTTCTTAACCACGGTCTCAACCTGCACAGCTGCTTTGAGTGTCCCATTGGCACGGACCCCAAGATCTCTCTGATCCTCCACACTGCCAAGAGTCTTAACATTTATATTATATTCTGTCTTCAAATTGGACCTACCAAACTGAACCACCTCACACTTATCTGGATTGAACTCCACCTGCCTCTTCTCAGCCCAGTTTTGCATTCTATCGATGTCCCACTGTAACCTCTGACAGCCCTCCACACTATCCACAACACCTCCAACCTTTGTGTCATCAGCAAATTTACTAATCCATCCCTCCACTTCCTCATTCAGGTCATTTATAAAAATCACAAAGAGGTAGGGTCTCAGAACAGATCCCTGAGGCATACCACTGGTCACCGGCCTCCATGCAGAATATGACCCGTCTACAACCACTCTTTGCCTTCTGTGGGCAAGCCAATTCTGGATCCACAAAGCAAGGTCTCCATGGTTCCCATGCTTCATTACTTTCTGAAGGAGCCTTGCATAGGGAACCTTATCAAATGCCTTACTGAAATCCATATACACCACATTCACTGCTTTACCTTCATCAATGTGTTCTGTTACATCCTCAAAGAATTCAATCAGGCTCATAAGGCACGACCTGCCCTTGACAAAGCCAAGCTGACTATCCCTAATCAGATTATGCCTCTCCAAATGCTCATAAATCCTGCCTCTCAGGATCTTCTCCAACAACTTGCCAATCACTGAAGTCTGACTCACTGGTCCATAATTTCCTGGGTTATCGCTACTCCCTTTCTTGAACAAAGGAACATTTGCAAACACAAAGTAGTCAACATTTTGGGCCGAGATCCTTCGTCAGGACTAAAGAAGGAGGGGGCAGGGGCCCTATTATTGAAGCTGGGGGGAGGGTGGAATGTGCCAGGTGAAAAACCAATCAGAAGAAATATCAAGGGGTGGAGGAGGGGAACAACATTTGTAATCGTCCAATCCTCTGGAAACTCTCCCGTCCCTATTGATGACACAAAGATCATCGCAAGAGGCTCAACAATCTCCTCCCTCGCCTCCCACAGTAGCCTGGGGTACACCTCGTCCGTTCCTGGTGACTTATCTAATTTAATTCTTTTCAAAAGCTCCAGCACACCATCTTTCTTAATGTCTATATGCTCAAGCATTTCAATCTGCTGTAGGTCATCCCCACAATTCGACCATAAGATCATAAGATATAGGAATAGAAGCAGGACATTCGGCCCATCGAGTCTGCTCCGCCATTCAATCATGGGCTGATCCATTTCTTCCAGTCATCCACACTCCTTTGCTTTCACCCCGTACCCTTTGATGTCCTGGCTAATCAAGAACCTATCTATCTCTGCCTTAAATACACCCAATGACCTGGCCTCCACAGCCACCTGTGGCAACAAATTCCACAGATTTACCACCCTCTGACTAAAGTAAATCCTCTGCATCTCTGTTCTAAATGCACTTCCTTCAATCCTGAAGTCATGCCCTCTTGTCCTAGAATCCTCTACCATGGGAAATAACTTCACCATATCTAATCTGTTACTATGAGATCCCCCCCTCATTCTCCTGAACTCCAGGGAAAACAGCCCAAGAGCTGTCAGACATTCCTCATACAGTAACCCTTACATTCCTGGAATCATTCTTGTCAATTTTCTCTGAATACTCTCCAATGTCAGTATTTTCTTCCTAAAATAAGGAGCCCAAAACTGCACACAATACTCCAAGTGTGGTCTCACGAGTGCCTTATAGAGCCTCAACATCACATCCCTGCTCTTATATTCAATACCTCTAGAAGTTAATACCAACATTGCATTCGCCTTCTTCACCACTGACTCAACCTGGAGGTTAACCTTTAGGGTATCTTGCACATGGACTCCCAAGTCCCTTTACATCTCTGCATTTTGAATTCACTACCCATCTAAATAATAGTCGGCCTGTTTATTTCTTCCACCAAGGTGCATGACCATTCACTTTTCAACATTGTATTTCATTTGCCACTTCTTTGCCCATTCCCCTAAACTATCTAAGTCTCTCTGCAGGCTCTCTGTTTCCTCAACACTACCCGCTCCTCCACCTATCTTTGTATCATCAGGAAATTTAGCCACAGATCTATTAATCCCATTGTTCAAATCATTGACATACATTGTAAAAAGCAGCGGTCCCAACACCGACCACTGTGGAACTCCACTGGTAACTGGCAGCCAGACAGAATAGGATCCCTTTATTCCCACTCTCTGTTTTCTACCAATCAGCCAATGCTCCACCCATGCTGGTAACTTCCCTGTAATTCCACGGGCTCTTATTTTTTTAAGAAGCCTCATATGCAGTATAACCAGCTGGTCACGTAGTGGTATCAGCACTGGACTTCGGGGCGAAAGGTCCTGAGTTCGAAACCAGCCGGCTCCATTTCACACTCTCCATCCGTGCCTGGGTTGAGTGTTGAGCTAGCAACTCGACCTCGTAAAAAAACCTGGAGAGTTTTCCAGGTTTCAGATGAGCAATCACCAAAATGATCGGTGCAAAAAGCTTGTCGTGATGGCGCGCACGCACGCACGCACACACACACACGCACGCACGCACGCACGCACGCACGCACGCACGCACACACACACACACACACACACACACACACACACACGCACGCACGCACACACACACACACATTCTTGTCAAATGCCTTCTGAAAATCCAAGTACACCACATCTGCTACATCTCCTTTCTCTACCCTGCTTGTAATTTCCTCAAAATTAGGTTTGTCAGGCAGGATTTCCCTTTCCCTTTGGCCTATCTTGTCTTGTGCCTCCAGATATCCCATAATCTCATCCCAAACAGTCGATTCCAACAACTTCCCAGCCACTGATGTCAGGTCTACAGTTTCCTTTCTGCTGCCTCCCACCCTTCTTAAATAGCGGAGAAACATTCCAGTCATCTGCTACAATGTCAGAATCTATCGATTCTTGAAAGATCATTGTTAATGCCTCCGCAGTCTCTCCATTTACTTCCTTCAGAACCCGAGAGTGCATTCCATCAGGTCCAGGAGGTTTATTCACCCTCCTTAGCACCTTCTCAGTCATAATTTTCACTGCACAAACTTCACTCCCCTTACACTCTTGAATGTCCGGTATACTATAGATGTTTTCCACTGTGAAGACTGATGCAAAAGCACGCATTCAGTTCCTTTGCCATCTCTGTGTTTCTCATTACAATATCTCCAGCGTCTTATTCTATTGGTTCTATATCTACCTTCAACTCTCTTTTACCTCTTATATACTTAAAAAAGCTTTTAGTATCTTCTTTGATATTAGTCACCAACTTCCTTACAAAATTCATCTTTTCCTTCCTAATGACCTTCTTAGTTATCTTCTGCAAGTTTTTAAAAGCTTCCCAATCTTCTATCTTCCCACTATCTTTGGCTTCCTTGTATGCCCTCTCTTTTGCTTTTACTTTGGCTCTGACTTCACTTGTCATCCATGGTAGTGTCCTATTTACATTCAAAAATTTCTTCTTATTTGGAATATATTTGTCTTGCACTTCCCTCATTTTTCACAGAAACTCCAGCCATTGTTTCTCTAGTGTCTTTTCTGCAAATGTCCCTTTCCAGTCAACTTTGGCCAGTTCCCCTCTCATGTCATTGTAATTTCCTTTATTCCACTGAAATACTGACACATTGGATTTTATTTTTTTTCCCTCTCAAATTTCAATGTGAACTCGATCATATTGTGATCACTGTTCCCTAAGGGTTCCTTAACCTTAAGCTCTCTTATGACCTCCGGATCATTACACAACACCCAATCCAGCACAGCCGGATTGTTTAGTGGGCTCAACAACAAGCTGTTCTAAAAAGCCATCCCTTAGACATTCTACAAATCCTCTCTTTTGAGGCCCAGTACTGGTCTGGTTTTTCCAATCCATTTTCATGTTAAAATCCCCAACGATTATTATGACATTACCTCCTGCTGTAATTTGTAATCCACTTCCCGACTGCTGTTTGGAGGCCTGTATACGACTGCCATTAGGTTCCTTTTATCTTTGCCATTTTTAAATCCAGCCATAGCGACTCTACACCTTCCGATCCTAAGTTGTCCCTTTCTAATGATTTAATATTATTTCTTATACACAGAGCCACACCATCCCCTCTGCCTACTAACCTATTTTCCGATACACCGTATATCCTTAGACGTTCAGCTCCCAATGGCAGCCATCCTTTAGCCAAGTTTCAGAGATGGCCACAACATCATTTTTGCCAATCTGTAGCTGAATTTCAGGTCACCCCTCTCAACAGCATCTAAAACAAGATAACTGTTACTGACTGTCACCCACTTACCTAACTCCTGCAGCCTCGGGGTTACTAACTCCCTGTAGCTTCTATCCATCTCCTGCTCACTTTCCCTACTAAGCTGTAGGTCATCGAGCCGCAGCTCCAGATCCCTAACACGGTCTCTCAGGAGAGGCCATCTGGGAGACTGGAAGATTCCCAGGATTCCCACATCTGACACCCAGAGCAAAGAACTAACCTGGCAGACATGCTCTCTATTCCTCAAAAAATGCAAGGAACAAACAAAGTCCACCTACGCACTTACCTCGCCAAAGCCCAAAATGAGCCATAGCCCTACCACTCTGACTCAGACCACTCCCTCGATGACTGCTCCGGCTAGGCAGTGTGTCCCTTTCACGCTGGAACTTTCCCTGTTCTTCAGCACACGATTGGTGCTCCAGTTATAGCCGAGTTCCCGCAAAACTTTCCCCTTTTAAACTTTGCTCCCGGACCCATGCACCGCCTCCTCTCTTGTAGCTCTCAAACTCACGATTATAGCCCAATTTCCAAGGTCTTTTTCTCTGGTGAATACTGAAGCAAAGTATTCATTAAGTACCTCTGCTACCTCCTCCGACTCCTTGCACGTGTTTCCACTATCACACCTGGTTGGTCCTATTCTCACACGGTTCATCCTCTTGCTCTTCACATACTTGTAGAATGCCTTAGGGTTTTCCTTAATCCTGCTCACTAAGGTCTTCTCACGGCCCCTTCTGGCTCTCCTAATTTCATTCTTAAACTCCTTCCTAGCAACCTTGTAATTTTCTAGAACTCTATCAGTACCTAGTTTCTCGAACCTTTTGTAAGCTTTTCTTCTTAACTAGATTTTTTACATACTTTGTACACCATGGTTCTTTAACTCTACCATCCTTTCCCTGCCTCAATGTAACATACCTGTGCAGAACTCCATGCAAATGTTCCCTGAACATTTGCCACATTTCCACCATGCATTTCTCTGAGAACATCTGCTCCCAAGTTTCTGCCCAATAACATCATATTTCCCCCACCCCAATTAAATGTTTTCCCAAATTGTCTGCTTCTATCCCTCTCTAGCGCTATGATGAAGAAGATAGAGTTGTGATCACTACCTCCAAAATGCTCTCCCACTGAGAGATCTGACACCTGACCAGGTTCATTTCCCAATACCAGATCAAATGCAGCCTCTCCTCTAGTTGGCTTATTTACATATTGCATCAGGAAACCTTCCTGAACACATCTAGCAAACTCTACACCAACTCAATCCTTTGCTCTAGGGAGATGCCAATTGATATTAGGAAAGTTAAAATCTCCCATCACAGCAACCCTATTATTAATCTTCTGTCTTAGTGATTCAGGTCCTCACCTAGATTCTTGAGCGTGTCTGTCACCACTTCCCCGGCCAACAGGCATTGTGTTCTCATCCCACCTCTCCCCTCTACTCCACCTCCAGTCTCCCCAATCTCCAGTGTTGCAGCAGGTAGTGCCAAGGCCTCTCAATCCTGACCTCAGATGCTGTCTGTGTGGAGTGCGTATGTTCTCACTGTGAGTGTATTGGGTCCTTCCGTTCCCACCCATGTCCCACAGATGTCCCAGTGGGTGGATAACTTGGCCACTGCAAATTGCTCCAAGTTTGTGGGTGATTTGGGTGAGGGGGCTGGGAGTTAGTAGAAATAGAAAGTTTGATGCAAGATTAAAAGTAAATCTATTATCAAGGTACATATATGTCACTATATACAATGTTGAAATTGATTTTCTTTTGGACATTCACAAGAAATACAAGAAACACAATAAAAATAATGAAAAACTGCACAGAACAAAGTCAAACAAACAACCAATGTGCAAAAGACAACAAACTGTGCAAAATAAAAAAAATTAATCATAGTAAATAAATTAGCAATAAATATCGAGAACATGAGATGAAGAGTCCTTGAAAACGAGTCCATAGGCTGTGGGAACAGTTCAGTGATGGGACAAGTGAAGTTGAGTGAAGTTTTCCCCTCTGGTTCAAGAGCCCAATGGTTGAGGGGCAATAACTGCTCCTGAACCTGGTGGTGTGAGTCCTAATCAGCGGTAAATTGATGCTCAATCATTGTCCTGGCCTCACTAGGCTGAGTAGCCTGTATCTCTGTTTTGACAACTCTATGTTTCTCCTTTGTCATCTCATCTGGCCCCTTCCTCCCAACTTCATTATCTCCTCAGGCTATCCTAATCATCTTTCTGGGCATGACCCCCATGTCCTGATCATGTTCTCAGACTCACGCCCGGATAACTCTCCTTGCATTTATCATTTGCTCAAAACCCCTTCCAAACTCCATTTCCATTGGCTCCTATCCACAGCCTCCACCCTGCCCCCCAGCTTCAGCCATTTTGTTAGCCCACCATCTTAATTGGCACCACAGCACAAATTATCTGTCCCTTCCCTTGCTCAGATCCTTTCCCTTTTGGTGAGGTTAGAGTAATGCAGTCTGCCATATCTCCATAGTTTCTGATGTTGGGGACTTGGAGAGAAGAGGCAATCATGTTTGTTTGCGTCTGTAATGTTAATTCCGTTATATAGGTTGCCTGGGCCTGGTGTGCAGCAAAACTGGGAAATGTCTCAACACAGTGAAGAACTTCCACACCAAAAACTTGAAATAAATTAAATTTCCTAATCTCGAGCACTGCTGTAAGAGACAAACATCGCTGTTTCAGCCCAATTTTTGAAAGGCCGAGGGGATGGTGAGACTGGGAAAGTGGCACTGAAGTAAAAACTCTTACCGAAGGTGACCGACTCCCGCTCCTGTTCCTTAGATCTTCTGTTCTGTTTCCAGATCAACAGATGATTGCACAATGCAGTAAGACAGTGAAGAATGTCAAACTGATGGCTGGATCCTGCTCTACTGAGGTAATGTACACACTGACACAGGTCCGCACTGTGCTCACGTATGAATGCTTCACTGACAGAGCATAGAACAATGCACAACATTGTCCTCTAGCTTCAATTCTTCAAATCACTGACAAATAAATAAACCATTCAAAACTTTATAACAAGTTAATCTTCCATATTTACAAATTTTTTGAAATTAATGTCCATTTACTCATGTTCTTATCCTCAGAAACATCGTGGCAACTTGTTTTTACTTAATCGGAGGTTTAGTGTGAGACAAGGTGCTTCACAGAAGTGTTAGAAAAACAAAACCATGTACAGATACTAAGACAACTTGATTAAGATGAGATTTTATAAAGTTAAAACTGACAGCATTTAACCAACCTTAACCCCACCAGGCAGTTCCTGGTTACTTAAATCTCTGATCCATGTAGCATCCTGATAAATCTCCTTTTCACCCGCTCTAAAAGCCTCCACATCCTTCCTCTCATGAGGTGACCGGAGCTGAACACAATATTGCAAGTGTAGTCCTACCAGAGGTTTAAAGAGCTACAACATTACCTTGCGGCTCCTGAACTCAACCCCCTGACTAAAGAAGCCCAACAAACCAGATACCTTCTTAACCAACCTGTCAACTTGCATGACAAATTCGAGGGACCTAAGGATCTGGACCAGAAGGTCCCCCTCTTCCTCCACACGCTGAGAATCCCAGCAATAATCTTACATTCTGCCTTGAAGTTGGACCTTGAAGAGTGTACCACTTTCATTCTTGCAGAGGAGAATACCTTTGACCCTTCACTATCTCCAACATTAAGAGGGACAATGTAAGTGTGAATATATAAGTGATATTCACTCAGCCTCATGAACCTGCTCCACCAGTAACTTCTATCCCCACACTCTCATCTACCAAGCACAACCTTTCGCTCCTCCCCCTTGATTACTGAGTTTCCATCATTGTCTGTCTTAAAGATATTCAGAAATTCTACCTTCACTGTCCTTTACGGAGTGATTTTCAAAGATTCGCCACCCTCTGCAAGAAAACATTTTGTCTCATCCGTCATAATTCGGCAACTCTTTAATGTTAAACTGATCCCTGCTTCTGTTTCCTTCTACAAGAAGGAAAACCCTCTCCATCTCTACTTTTCAACACCCCTCAGGATCTTGTCATCTCTCCCTCTGCTAAACTCTGGTGGATATAGACCAAGCCCTTCAAAACCAACTCTCTGTCCTGGATCTGCTTTGGAGAGACTTAAAAATATTCCTATGATAGATAGATAGATAGATAGATACTTTATTCATCCCCATGGGGAAATTCAACTTTTTTCCAATGTCCCATACACTTGTTGTAGCAAAACTAATTACATACAATACTTAACTCAGTAAAAAATATGATATACATCTAAATCACTATCTCAAAAAGCATTAATAATAGCTTTTAAAAAGTTCTTAAGTCCTGGCGGTAGAATTGTAAAGCCTAATGGCATTGGGGAGTATTGACCTCTTCATCCTGTCTGAGGAGCATTGCATCGATAGTAACCTGTCGCTGAAACTGCTTCTCTGTCTCTGGATGGTGCTATGTAGAGGATGTTCAGAGTTATCCATAATTGACCGTAGCCTACTCAGCGCCCTTCACTCAGCTACCGATGTTAAACTCTCCAGTACTTTGCCCACGACAGAGCCCGCCTTCCTTACCAGCTTATTAAGACGTGAGGCGTCCCTCTTCTTAATGCTTCCTCCCCAACACGCCACCACAAAGAAGAGGGCGCTCTCCACAACTGACCTATAGAACATCTTCAGCATCTCACTTTCCTCAGTTGACCTTCCACCTGTGCAGCCGTAATCCTGGGTGTGGGCAAGGTCTCCTGTGAGTGGCTATTTTCCTGTGAGGGAAGTAAGCCTGGTGTGGATTTCTGCGGTGAGGATGAGATTGAGCTGTCGAACCTGTTGAAGAAGTTGTTCAGCTGGTTCGCTTTCTCCACATCTCCACTTATGTTCGCCCCCCGCTTTGCACCGCATCCGGTGATGATCTTCATCCCATCCCACACCTCCTTCATGCTTTTTTTCTGCAGCTTTTGTTCTAGCTTCCTCCTATACTGCTCCTTTGCCCCCCTTATCTGTACTCTGAGTTCCTTCTGAACTCTTTTAAGCTCCAACCGATCACCATCTTTAAAGGCCCTCTTCTTCTGGTTTAGGAGGCCTTTGATGTGACTAGTGATCCAGGGCTTATTATTGGGATAGCAGCGAACAGTTCTAACAGGGACAACGGCATCCACACAAAAGTTAATATAGTCCGTTGTGCATTCAGTGACCTCCTCAACGCCCCCACAGAGCCCCCCTTGCAGTACATCCCAGTTAGTAGTACCGAAGCAGTCTCTCAGGGCCTGTTCAGCTTCAGGAGTCCACTTCCTAAAAGAGCATGTGGTAGTGGGATGCCTCATCACAATTGATTTATATCTGGGCTGTAACAAAACCAGGTTGTGATCAGCTTTCCCCAATGAAGCAGTATGCTTACACAGACTGCCAAAACTGATAGGGAAACTTGGTTCAAACATTGACGAAGGTGCGTGGAATGGGCTGCCAGCGACGGCTATGGGTAGCCCTAGGTAATTTCTAAAGTAAGTACATGTTCGGCACAGCTTTGTGGGCTGAAGGGCCTGTATTGTGCTGTAGGTTTTCTATGTTTCTAGAGGTTCCGCCTCTAAGTTTGTGCTCTTTAAATGCACAGGCAGATATTGCAGTTTGTGAGGGGCGGTGTTCCTCCATCACCTGCTACGACCCATCCTCGGAGCGTACAGCAACACACAGCAGCTGCTGTTTACCAGATGGTGCCAAGTCTACAGAAGTCACCTTGACCTGTACCAACGGCAAGACCCGTAGATACAGCATTACCGAACCAGGTTCCTGCCGCTGCAGGACCAGCTGCTGAACAGAGTTTGGATTCAACAACGAACCAATGCAAAAGCATTCCCAAAGTTCTTCACCCAGTGTCACAGAAAGGACGTCACAATAACGCGGAAAGGCGGTTGTTGAAGGACAGTGTCACTGCAGCGGTGTGAATGCCTGTAGTTTTGCATTGTATAAATCATATTTTCTGAATAAATCTCTCTCACTCTGTGTTTCTGCTATGTGGTTCTGAGCCAATGAGCATTTAGTGAAAGGCTTTGGTGCCGGACAGAATAAGTGTTTGTAAAACCCACCCAAACACAGTAGGTGAGCAGTAGAAATTTACACGTCAGTATACTCAGACAAGTCTAGCATAGCTCAGGGCAAGAATCACATCAGCTTGACCCACTTCCAGCAGATTGGGCTTTTTTACCTACCTCTTCAGTTCACCAATCATCCTGGAATCTTTTCTTGCCGCTGCCCTTTTCTTTGTGTTGGAAATCTCACCTCTCCTCTCAGTCTTGATGCAGGGTTTCGATCCAAAGCTTCAGCAATTTTTTTCCCTCTCACTGGTATTGTGTGACACACTGTTCTTCCAGCAGATTGTGGCTCTGTTTATTGCAGTCTGGTTCTAAAAACACAAGTAGTCCCCTACAGTGTCTGTACACTCTGACAATCCACATTCCTGCTCGATTATGACAGATATTATCCATTTACAATCCCAAAATGCAGCTGGAAACAAAAACAACTGATTTTCCTTTTGATCAGTAAGAAATGAGATGTGTGAGGTTTCAAAGTTAAAAACACACAGGATGGCTTTGCATATTTTATGATTGAAATAGATTGATGAAATATTTAGAGATACAACATGGTAACAGCTGTTTCTGATCCACCTAATTATATCCGTATGACCAACTAACCTACTAACCCGTCCATCTTTCCAGTGTAGAAGGAAATCAAAGCACTCAGGGGAAACTCAGGCAGTCACAGGGAGAACGTACAAGCTCCTTACAGACAACAGCAGGAACTGAACCCGTATCACTGATGCTGTAATCGTCCTCCACTACCATGTTGCCCCGAGACTCCCTTAGATAAATATTATATTATTCTTAAAAAGGCTTTTCTTCAGTTTACCTTTCTAAAATGAAGCTGTAATGAATGAATTATTCATTCACTTTTAGTTCTGTTAATTTCTTGAAATAAATGATATGCAACAGGAAAATGCTTAACATGTTTTAAAATCAGGACATTATCATTCCTGAATTGCTCATAGAAGTTATTCTTGAAATTGATCCAATCTAATCATCTCCAATGAGTATCAGAGAGAGAGAGAATGGTAAACTATCTATTGGATTCAAAGTACAAGACAGAATAGTGGAGGGCTGTATCTCTCGCTGGTGTTCCTTGCCAAGACCTCTGTTGTTCATGATGCAAATAATCTGGATTAAGATGTAGGTGGACTTATGACTTTGAATATGACACCAAGAATTGGTGGAGTTACGGGCAGTGAGAAACATTGTCAAAACATACAGCAAGGACATAGACCAGTTGAAAACGTGGACAGAGAGAACGGGAGATCGAGTTTGATTTGAACAGGTACAAGGAATGACAATAAAAGGGTAAATGGCAAGACCCTGAGGGGCTTCGATGTACAGAGCAATAGTTCCCTGAAAATTGCAATACAAGTAGTTAAGTTGGTAAAGGCAGTATGTATCATACTTGCCTTCATTGCCCAGGGTGCTGAGTATAAAATTCAGGAAACCATGTATAAAACTTTGATCAGATGACATTTGGAGCATGGCACATTGTTCTGTGCAGACCTGCTGGAGATGATGCAGAAGATCAATATTCACCACAATATTGCCTAGATTAGAGAAAATTAGGTGAAAGGAGAGGTTGAATAAACTTGGATTGTTTTAAGACCATAAGACATAGGAGCAGAATTAGGCCATTTGACCAATTGAGTCTGCTCTGCCATTCAATCATGGCTGATCCCATTCTCCCCTCTTCAACCCCACTCCCTGGCCTTCTCCCTGTAACCTTTGATGCTGTGTCCAATCAAGAAGCTATCAGTCACTGCCTTAAATACACCCAATGACCTGGCTGCCTGTGCTAACAAATTCCACAAATTCACTACACTCTGGCAAAAGAAATTTCTCTGGATTTATTTTAACTGGATGCCTCCCTATCCTGAGGCTGTGCCCTCTTGTCCTAGACTCTCCCACCATGGGAAACATCCTTTCCACATCTACTCTGTCTCGGCCTTTCAACATTCAAAAGGTTTCAATGGGATCCCCCCTCATCCTTCTGAATTCCAGTGAGTACAGACCCAGAGCCATCAAACGTTCCTCATATGATAGACCTTTCATTTTTTGACCTTTTTTGAGCTTTTCTCCCCATTTAGAAAAGAATCTGCACATTTATTTCTACTAGCAAAGTGCATGACAATGCATTTTCCAACACTGTATTCCATTTGCTAATATCAAAGAATTCCAACGGGTTTGTCAGGCAAGATTCTCCCTGAAGGAAACCATGCTGACTTTGTACAATCTTGTCCTGTGTCACCAAGTACTCCATCACCTCATCCTTAACAATTGACTCTAACATCTTCCCAACCACTGGGGTCAGGTTAACTGGTTTATAATTTTCTTTCTGCTGCCTCCTTCCTTTCTTAATGAGTGGAGTGACATAGTCCCAGCCCTCTGGCACCATGCCAGAGTACAACAATTTTTGAAAAGTCATTGCTAATGCCTCCACAATTTCTACTGCTACTCCTTTCAGACCCCTAGGGTGCAGTTCATCTGGTCCTGGTGACTTATACCCTTAGATCTTTTAGCTTTTTGAGCACCTTCTCCCTTGGGAATCCAAGATGGCGGTGCAACGCAGCTTGCAGCGGCCACTCCAGAGCTGATATCTGTTATTTGTTAAGCTGGGTGCCGTGCACAATCCTAATCTGATGAAAAACGGACGTGGGAGCACGGAGGAACATCTGGAAATCTCCAGGAAGGCCTTTTTCGTTGCTGCTGCTGCTGTGAGGTCTGGGTCTCTGCTAGGAAGAACAGGCCCCCAGTCCTTGGGGTCACATTGCCGGTGGCCGTTGGCGGGGACATCTTAATGCGCTCGGCAGAGGATGGTGCTCAGAGAGGCTGTGCCGAGGGGATGGTCGGAGGCTCGGAGGTTCGATCGACTTGGAGTCCGCTGCGGTCGGGGTGCTGGGGAGCTGTCTGTGAGACTGGGTCGTCTGAGCTTTCATTGTGTGCTGCGTCTGCGAGGCTGTGTCCGGCAGCACCTTGGAAGTCCATAGCGGGGTATTCCCTTCTGCCGGCTGCATGGGATGACGAGTCTATCGGGACACTGAGGACTTGTGGAAACTGTGTGCTGGTTTCTTTCAAACTTATAGTCTTTTAACATCTTTGGACTATTTTTACCGTGCCCATGGTCTGTTTTTTTTATCAATTATGCTATTGTTTGCACTGTTGTAACTATATGTTGTAACTATGTGGTTTTGTGTAGGTCTTGTAGCTTTAGTTTTTGGTTTGTTGGGTGCTAGAGTTGGTCTCCTGACTTGGTGTGTCTGGGAAATTTATCCAATTTCCCTCGGGATCAATAAAGTATGTCTGTTTATCTGTAGTCTTGTTGTGTCTGGGAAATTTACCCAATTTCCCTCGGGATCAATAAAGTATGTCTGTCTGTCTGTAGTCTTGGTTTGTCTGGTGGGTTTGGAGCTCCTTTCCGGGGAACGCGCTAAGATGCTAGTGTGATATTAATACGCAGCAGCCTCTCCGAACTCTGGATTGGGGATTGCCAAACGTTATGTGGATTTTCTGGTGTAGTCTGCTTTGTCGTATGCTTTTGTGATATCATTCTGGAGGAATGTTGTCTCATTTTTTAAACTGCATTGCATTTGTGGTTTCTAAATGACAATAAACTGAAACTGAACTGAACTGAACTGAACTTGTAACAGTAACTGCACCCACTTCACTTCCTTCACACCCTTCAATATCTGGCACACTGCTAGTGTCTTCCACAGTGAAGACTGATGCAAAATACTCAATTAGTTCACCTGTCATCTCCTTGGTTCCCATTGTTATTTCTCCAGCCTCGTTTTCTAGTGGTTCGATATCTACTCTCATCTCTCTTTTAACTTTTACACATTTGAAAGAAGTTTTACTAACCTCATTTATACTTTTTGCAGCTTGCTTTCATATTTCATCTTTTCCCTCCTAAAGATTATTTTAGTTGCTCTCGGTTGGGTTTTAAAAGCTTCCCAACCCTCTGTCTTCCCACTAGTTTTTGCTTTGTTTGCCCTGTCTTTTGCTTTTACATTGGCTTTCACTTCCCTTGTCAGCCACGGTTGTACTATTTTGCCATTTGAGTATTTCTTTGTCTTTGGAATACATTTATCCTGCACCTTCCTCAATTTTTCCAGAAATTCACCCCATTGCTGCTCTGCTTTCATCCCTGTCAGCATCTCCTTCCAGTTTACTTTGGCCAACTCCTCTCATACCACTGTAATTTCCCTTACTCCACTGAAATACAGTACTGCTATGTCAGACTTTACTTTCTCCCTATCAAATTTCAAGTTGAACTCAATCATATTGTGTTCACTGCTTTCTAAGGGTTCTATTACCTTCAGCTCACTAATTGTCGTCATTACATTACACCCAATCCAGTGTAGCTGATCCCCTAGTCGGTTCAACGACAAACTGCTCTAAAAAGCCATCTCTTAGGCAATCAACAAACTCACTCTCGAGATCTGTTTCCAAACTGATTTTCCCAATTGATCTGCATGTTAGAAACTCCCATGGCTATTGTAGCATTTTCTCTGGTGCGCCAGAGAGTGAGTTGTGACCTGATGGAATTATATAACATTATGAGGGGACAGATAGGGTAAATAGATCCTTTTCTCCCCTAGGGTGGAAATGTCAAATACTAGAGGGCATAACTTTAAAATGGTAGTGGGGTTGTGCATGTGTTTAAGGGAGATATACCACACAAGTTATTTTTTACACAACAGTTGCTTGGAACGCGCTGCCAGGGAAAGCGGTGAGATCAGATATGAGAATGTGTTTGAAAGGCATTTGGGCACGTAACCAGGCAGGGAATGTTGGGGCATGTGCAGGCAAACGGATGAGATTCACTCAGTACACATACGATGGGTTGCAGGGCCTGTTCCTGTGCTGTACTGTACTCTTATCCTTTCTGCTCTTTTGACAAGGTTGACCATACCATCACATCCAGGGTGATTAGTTGGGAATCCACCCTCTCCCAGATGGTCCCATGCCAGATCAGTGAAGATCTTTCACTGATCCCCTCCCACTTCCCAACTCTGCCTGACAACTCACATCATTCTTGTCCCAGGGCTGAGCGTTGGATCAGGTATGAATATGGTCAAGTTTCTACATGACATGAAAAATAGCATTGTTGAAGGCAAGGATAGCCCTGGATTACAAAATGGTAAAGAGCAATGACAGAAAGAATTTAATCCTACTAGGTGCAAGGGAATGCATTAATACGAGAAGATATACACAATGAATGTGGGCATTAAACGATACAGGCAGTCCCTGGGATCCATTCCTGAGATCCGCTTATAAACTGAGCTTCCCCCAAGTTAGGAACATCTGTTGCTGGGTTTACCGCTCTGCACACACACAACTCTTTGCTCAGTGAATATTCACCTAACATTACCCATAATTAAGCTAATGGAATATTTATTCTGTACAGTCAAAAAACTATTACTCTCTTGAATAATTCCTAAAGTATGTATGGGAGAATTTGCGTAGAGATGGATTTCTGTAAATCGGGTCTCCTGTAACCCAGGGCCACCTGCGTCAAGAATCACAGAGATGTTGCTGTACTGTCCAAAAAGTCCCTGGAGGTGGCAGCATAGTTAAGGTGGTAAAGAGGGCACTTTGGATAATTGCCTTCAAATAAAGATTCAAGGTAAATTTATTATCAAAGTATGCGTACAGAATACGACTCTGAGATTTGTCCTCCCATGGGCAGTACGAAAACTTCAAACACCCAATGTGGAAAAAAAAACCCAAATTGTGTAAGTGGCAAAAAGCGACACATAGAATATCAAATATTAAAGCTGTAGTATCCGGTCTCGTTCAGCTCAGTTCTGCATTGCTAGCCAATGATGCCGCAGGGCCATTCTTCGCCAAAGTGCCCAGTCTGTTCGATCGATTACAGACATGGAAGTCACGGTACAACACAGCTGGATACCGGGTGCAGTTCAGGAAAGATGTGATTGCCTTGGAGAGGGTGTTGAGGAGATTCACCAGGGCCTTACCTGGGTTGGACCATATCAGTAACGAGGAGAGACTGGAGCACGTTTGGTTGTTTTCATTAATACAGTGCACAAAATTATGTTGGGGGAGGGAGACAAAGTGGAAGCTTTTCCCCCATAACAACAGTTGTCAAAAACTGTAGAAAGATAGAGGGGGCTGAAGAGATTATGGAGGCATCAGTAATGAGCTACGGATGAGAATGTCGGTGGCGTGATCAATTCAGAGACATCAAATAGAGATATCCCAAAGAGGATGAAGCAACTCTGAATGATGAGGCAAGTCAAAGACAGACAAAAGCAAAAGAGCGGGTGTATAATAGAGAAAAAATTTGTGTGAAGTTAAAGGATTGGGAAGCTTTTCAAATCCAACTGAAGGCAACTAAAAATCTATAAGGGGGAAAAGATTAAATATGTAGGTAGGCTAGCAAAAAATTCAAAGAGTATACCAAAAGATTATTCAGATATATAAAGTGTAAAACAAAGGTGAGAGTGGGTATCAGACTGCTGGAAAATGATGCTGAAAAGGTCATAATGAGGGGACAAAGAAATGGTGGATGAACTGAATAAGTCTTTTACTTTTTCACTGTGGAAGATATTAGCAGGACACCAGAAATTTGGGAGTGTCAGGAGGCAGAAGTGAGTGTGGTTGCCAAAAATAAGATAGTACTTGGGACACTGAAAGAACTGAAGGTAGCTAAGTCACCTGGATCAGATGGACTATGCCCCAGGGTTCTGAAAGAGGGGGCTGAAGAGATTATGGAGGCATCAGTAATGATCTTTCAAGAATCAATAGATTCTGGCATAGTTCCGGAGGACTGGAAAATCATAGATGTCAGTCCTCTCCAAGTAGAGAGGAAGCAGATGATTATTGGCTGGTTAGTCTGACCTCAATGGTTAGGAAGATGTTGGAGTCCATTACTAAGGATGAGATTTTGGGATAAAACAGGCCAAAGGCCTTAGGGGGAGATATGGCCTGACAAATCTGCTGGAATACTTTGAGGAAATAGCAGGCGAGATAGACAAAGAGTTAGTGGATTTAGATTTTCAGAAGGCCTTTGACAAGGTGCCACACATGAGGCTGCTTAACAAGATAAGGGCCCAATTATTACGTTAAAGATACTAGCATGAATAGAGATTTGGTTGACTGGCAGAAGGCAAAGAGTGGAAATAAAGGGGGCATTTTCTGGCTGACTGCTGGTGACCAGTTTAGTTCAGTAGGGGTTGGTGTTGGGACTACTTCTTTTGACGATATATACCAATGATTTGGCTGATGAAATTGATGGCTTTGTGGATCATATGAAGGTAGTTGGAGGGGCAGGTAGTGTTGAGGAAGCAAGGAGTGTACAGAAGGACTTGGTCAACTCAGGACAATGGGCAAAGAAGTGGCAGCTGGAACACACTGGAGGGGAGTTAATGGTCATGCGCTTTGGCAGAAGGAATAAAGGAGCAGGCCGTTTTCAAAATGGGGTGAAAATTCACAAATCAGAAGTGCAAGGGGTCTTGGGAGTCCTCATGCAGGATTCTCTAAAGGTTAATTTGCAGGTTGAGTTGGTGGTGAGGAAGGCAAATGCAATGTTAGCTTTCATTTCCAGAGGACTGGAATGTAACAGCAAGGATGTAACATTGAGGCTCTATAAGGCATTGGTCAGATTGTACTTGGAGTATTGTGAGCAGTTTTGGGTCCTTTATCTAGGAAAAGAAGTGTTGATATTGGTGACGGTCCAGGGAGGTTCACAAGAGTGATTCAGGTATTATGTATGAGGAGTGTTTCATAGCTGTGGGCCTGTACGTGCTGGAGTTTAGAAGAATGGTGAGGGGATCTCATTGAAACCTACTGAATAATGAAAGGTCTAGATGGAATGAAAGGGGGAGGTTGTTTCCTAGAACCATAGAACACTACAGCACAGTACAGGCCCTTCAGCCCTCCATGTTGTGCCGACCCATATAATACTTTTTAAAAAAGTACTAAACCCACACTGCCCCATAACCCTCCATTTTTCTTTCATCCATGTGCCTGTCCAAGAGGCTCTTTAATACCCCTAATGTTTTACCCTCCACCACCATCCCTGGCAAGTCATTCCAGGCACTCACAACTGTCTGTATAAAAAACTTACCCCTGGTGTCTCCCCTAAACTTCCCTCCCTTAATTTTGTATATATGTTTGCTATTGGTGCCCTGGGAAACAGGTACAGACTATCCATCCTATCTATGCCTCTCATAATCTTGTAGACCTCTATCAAGTTCCCTCTCATTCTTCTATGCCCCAAAGAGAAAAGTCCCAGCTCTGCTAACCTTGCTTCATATGACTTGTTCTCTAATCCAGGCAACATCCTGGTAAATCTCCTCTGCACCCTCCCCATAGCTTCCACATCCTTCCTATAATGAGGTGACCAGAATTGAACACAATACTCTAAGTGCGATATCACCAGAGATTTGTAGAGTTGCAACATGACCTCTCTACTCTTGAACTCAATCCCCGTGTTAATGAAGCCTAGCATCCCATAGGCCTTCTTAACTACCCTATCAACCTGTGCAGCGACCTTAAGGGATGTATGCATTTGAACCCCAAGGTCCCTTTGTTCATCCACACTCTTAAGTAACTGACCATCAATCCTGTACTCAGTCTTCTGGTTTGTCCTTCCAAAATGCATCACCTCACACTTGTCCGGATTGAACTCCATCTGCCATGTTTCTGCCCAACTCTGCAGCCTGTCTATATCCTCTTGTAACCATCGACAACCTACAGCTCCATCCACAACTCCTCCAATCTTCGTGTCATCTGCAAACTTACTCACCCATCCTTCCACCTCTACATCCAGGTCATTTATAAAAATCACAAATAGCAGGGGTCCCAGGACAGATCCCTGCGACACTCCACTAGTCACCGACCTCCAGGCAGAATACTTTCCTTCCACAACTACCCTCTACTTTCTTCCTTTAAGCCAATTTTTTATCCAAACAGCCAAGGTTCCACTTATCCTGTGCCTCATGACTTTCTGGATGAGTCTCTCATGAGGGACCTTGTCAAATGCTTTGCTAAAGTCCATGTAGACCACATCTACTGCCCTACCCTCATCAATTTCTTTTGTTAACTCTTCAAAAAACTCAATCAGGCTCATGAGGCACGATCTTCCCTTCACAAAGCCATGTTGACTATCCATGAGTAGACTGTACTTCTCCAAATGCTCGTAAATTCTATCCTTAAGAATCCTCTCCAGTAGTTTGCATACCACCGACGTAAGACTCACCAGTCTATAGTTCCTAGGTTTCTCCCTATTACCTTTTTTAAACAAGGGAACTACATTTACCATTCTCCAGTCCTCCGGCACTTCTCCTGCAGCCAAAGAGGATTCAAAGATCATGGCTAATGCTCTTCTCTCAATTCCCACAACAACCTGGGGTGTATCGTATCCAGCCCTGGGGATTTATCAATCTTAATGTTTTTAAGAAGATCCAGCACTTCTTCCTTAATCTCCACGTTGCCCAGCACACAGGCCCGCTCTACTTCAACCTCATCCTGATCAAGATCCTTTTCACTTGTGAATACTGAAGCAAAGTATTCATTTAGGACCTCCCCAACCTCCTCCGCCTCCAGGCACATGTTGCCCTCTTTATCCTTTAGCGGTCCCACCTTCGTTCTCGTCATCCTCCTATTCTTCACATACGTATAGAACGCCTTGGGGTTCTCCTTAATCCTATATGCCTAGGCCTTCTCATGCCCCCTTCGAGCTCTCCTAAGTCCTTTCTTTAGCTCCTTCCTGGCTACCCTATATTTCTCATAAGCCCCTCCTATTTCCTGCTTTTTATATCTAACATATGCTTCCTTTTTCCTCTTGATGAGTTGCCTCACATGTTTCGTCAGCTACGGTTCCCTTTTCCTACCATTTTTTCCTTGCCTCAGTGGGACAAACCTATCCTGAACGCAGCTCAAGTGGTCCCTAAACTTCTCCCACATTACTTCTGTGCGTTCCCTTTTGAACATCTGTTTCTAATTTACTCTCGCTAGTTCCTGCCTCATCCCTTCAAAGTTAGTCCTTCCCCAGTTAAGCACTTTACCATTTCATCCGATTTTATCCCTTTCCATAGCTATTGCTGAAGCTAAGGGAGTTGTGGTCACTCTCACCAAAATGCTCCCCCACCAAGAGGTCTGTCACCTGTTATGACCCCAGCCCCCTCCTTTGTGAGAATCGCAAGAGAGAGAGAGAGAGAGAGCAGCCTTACAGTTTGGAATGTTGCCTGGCCTCTCAGCCAGACAAAAGCCATGGAAATAGCCATTGTCTTGGGAGACACCTTTGTGGAATAAGGGACTGGACTACGTGCAAACCCTCAGGGCAACGTGGGCTGGGTGATGGGGGAAAGATTGCCTCACCCCCCCACCCTGATTGACATCTACAACCCTGCCAGTCCAGATAAAAGGTGGGCTGCCGAGGCGGGGCCTCAGACGCACCAAGGAGACACACGAAGAAGACACGATAGCGCGTCCCGTCGGAGCGGGAAGCCATTTTGAAGGAAGCCATGTGCGTTAGATTCCGGATCGGGAGACTGTGGCTGAAACCAAAGGAAAACCGTTTTAACTAACAACCGGGATTTTCTTTGTAAAGACGACGGGCAAGTGTTCCTTCTTTCTCACCACTCTCTCTCTCCAACACGTGAAATGCCAGCAGTTCCCAAACGGAAAGCCTGAAGATTTATGAGTGACCTTTATATTCCATTGGACTCAGTATTCCCCTAGACAATGATAGAGCTTATTTTTGATTGATTATTACTATACCTGTGCTTTAGATTGAGTTTTGACGATGTATATGATCTGAATGTTTTGTATTAACCATATGTTTGTGCCCCTTTATAAATAAAAACGTTTGAAAACAGTACCATCAGACTTCAGCGGACCTCTCTATCTTTGCTGGTAAGTCACCCGGTTACTGGGAACGTAACACACCTGACCAGGTTCATTACCCAGAACTAGATCCAGTATAGCCTCTCCTCTCGTCGGCCGGTCCACATATTGTGTCAGGAATCCTTCTTGAACACACCTGACAAATTCAGCCCCATCTATCCCCCTTGCACTCAGGAGGTGCCAGTCAATATGAGGGAAGTTGAAATCACCCATAACTACTACCCTGTATTTCCTGCACCATTCTAAAATCTGCCTGCTTATCTGCTCCTCAGTGTCCTGAGGGCTATTTGGGGGCCTATAGACTACTCCCAGCACAGTGATTGATCCCTTCCTATTTCTGACTTCCACTCAGACTGACTCTGTGGACACTCCTTCTGCAGCGTCCTCCCTTTCTATAGCCGTGATACTATCCCTGACCAGCAATGCCACCCCCCCACCTTTTCTACCTCCCACCCTATTCCTTTTAAAACACCTGAACCCCAGGACCTGCATCATCCAATCCTGCCCTTCCTCTAACCAAGTTTCAGTAACGGCCACAACATCGTAGTTCCACGTACTGATCCATGCTCTAAGTTCATCCTCCTTGTTCCTAATACTCCTAGCATTGAAATAGACACATTTCAACCCCTTTAACTGGCTACAATTATGTTCTGTCCCCTGCCTGTCCTTCCTCATCAACTCAGAACTCTTAGCATCATGCCCTTGTCCTTCTACCTTAATCCCTGCAATCACATTCTGATTCCCACCCCCCTGCCAAACTTGTTTAAACTCTCCCCAACAGCTCTATCAAACCTGCCAGCCAGGATATTGGTCCCCCGGGATTCAAGTGCAACCCGTCCTTTTTGTACAGGTCACACCCGCCCCAAAAGAGGTCCCAATGATCCAGAAATCTGAATCCCTGCCCCCTGCTCCAATCCCTCAGCCACGCATTTATCCTCCACCTCATTCTATTCCTATACTCACTGTCACGTGGCACAGGCAGTAATCCCGAGATTACTACCTTTGAGGTCCTGCTTTTCAACTTCCTTCCTAACTCCCTGTAGTCTTCTTTCAGGACCTCTTCCCTTTTCCTACCTATGTCATTGGTACCAATATGTACCACGACCTCTGGCTGTTCTCCCTCCCACCGCAGGATATCTTGGATGCGATCAGAAACATCCCAGACCCTGGCACCTGGGAGGCAAACTACCATCCGAGTTTCTTTCCTGCATCCACAGAATCGCCTGTCTGACCCCCTGACTATAGAGTCCCCTATCACTACTGCCTTCCTCTTCCTTTCCCTACCCTTCTGAGCCACAGGGCCAGACTCTGTGCCAGAGGCACGGCCCCTGCCGCTTCCCCCAGGTAGGCTGTCCCCCCAACAGTACTCAAACAGGAGTACTTATTGTCAAGGGGTACAGCCACAGGGGTACTCTCTAGTACCTGACTCTTCCCCTTCCTCCTCCTGACTGTGACCCATTTCTCTGTCCCCTGTGGGCCCGGAGTGATCACCTGTCCTGTATCACCTGACCAGACGAAAGTCATCGAGCTGCAGCTCCAGTTCCCTAACACGGTCCCTTAGGAGTTGCATCTCGATGCACCGGGTGCAAATGTGGCCGTCCGGGACGCTGGGGGACTCCAGGACCTCCCACATCTGACACCGACCACAGAAAACTGGCCTCACACACATACTACCTCCTTCAGCAATCAACAATTGCCTCACCTTGTCCCGTTACCACCGAAGCCCGTAGAGCCAAAGCCCTTTCACTCCGCTGCCCGCTCCCAACACTGCCCGCTGGATATGGCTGCCCTCTTTTTAAACTGCTCACGCTCAACTGGCTGACGTCACGTGCCTGCGCAGTCTGGCCTCTCTCTTCCCCCGAGAACTCAAAATGTCTTCCTGCTGGAAGTCCTTAAGTGCTCTCCCGCTACCTTCTTGTTCCGAATCCACAGTGGCTGTGCCTAGGATCAGAGGGCACAGCCTCAGAATAGAGGGACATCCATTTACAACAGAGATGAGAAGGAATTTATTTAGCCAGAGGAAGGTGAATCTGGAGAATCCATTCTACAGACGGCTGTTCAGACCAAGTCACTGAGTGTATTTAAAGCAGAGACTGATCGTTTCTTGATTAGTCAGTGTGTGAAAGGTTTCGGGGAGAAGAATGGGGTTGAGAAATCAGCCATGATGGAATGGCAGAGCAGACTCGATGGACTGAATGGCCTCATTCGGCTCCTATGTCATATGGTCTTTGGACTATGGGAGGAATGAACCATTGTAATCTAGAGTCCATTACACCTGCTGCACAGAACCAGTCCCTTCAGCTCACCACGTATGTGCTCGATATCATACCCATCCATCATAAGCAACACACACAACGTGCTGGAGGAACTCAGCAGGCCTGTCAGCATCCATGGAAATGCGTACAGTCAGTGTTCCAGCCCAGACCCTTCATCAGGACCGAGTAAAAAGATGAGAAGTCAGGGTAAGAAGATGGCGGATGGGGAAGAAGTACAAGATAACAGGTGATAGGTGAAACCAGGAGAGGGGAGGGGAGAAGTACAGAGTCAATTGATGAAAGAAACAAAGGGCTGGAGAAGAGGGGATCTGATAGGAGAGGGCAGACAGCTATGGAAGAAGGGGAAGGGGAAGGAGCACCAGAGGGAGGTGATGGGCAGGAAAGGAGACAAGGTGAGAGAGGGGAATGGTGTGGTGTGGAGAAGGGTCAGTAACCAGAAGACTGAGAAATCGATGTTCGTGCCATTAGATGGAATATGAGGTGCTGCTCCTCCAGCCTGAGTGTGGCCTCATTACGACAGCAGAGGAGCCAATGGGCTGACATGCCAGAATGGGAATGGGAAGTAGAATTAAAATGAGTGGCCACTGGGTCTCCACTGGACGGAGCATTGGTGCTCGGTGAAGCGGTCTCCCAATCTACGTCGAGTTTCACTGATATACAGGAGGCCACATTGGGAGCACCAGATACAGTTGATGACCCCAACAGACTCACAGGTGAAGTGTTGCCTCTCCTGGAGGGACTGTTTGGGGCCCTGAATGGTAGTGATGGAGGAGGTGCAAGGGCAGGTGTGGCTCTGCTTGGAGGGGGATCTGTGGGGAGGGACGAACGGACAAGGGAGTTGTGTAGGGAGCAATCCTTGCGGAAAGCAGACAGTGAAGGGAGGGAAAGATGCGCTTGGTGGTGGAAACCCTTTTGAGATGGCAGAAGTTATGGAAAATTATGTGCTGGACACGGAGGCTGAGGGGGATGGGAGGTGAGGACAAGAGGAATCCTGTCCCTGGTGAGGTGGTGGGTGGATGAGGTGAGGGCAGTCATGCATGAAATGGAAGAGATGTGGTTCATTGAGGAGGAAGGGAGCCCCTTTCTCTGAAGAAGGAGGACATCTCCGTTCTGGAATGAAAAGCCTCATCCTGAGACCAGACCTGGCAGAGACGGAGGAATTGGGAGAAGGGGATGGCGTTTTTACAAGTAAGAAGGTGGGAAGAGGTATAATCCAGGTAGCTCTGTGAGTCCATGGATTTATCAACGATAGCAGTAGATAAGCCGTCTCCAGAGATGGAGACAGTGAGAGGGATGAAGGGGAGGGAGGTGTCGGAAATGGAGAAGGTAAAATTGAGAGCAGGGTGGAAGTTACGGGCAAAGTTGATGAAGTGGCCGAGTTCAGATTGCATGCAGGATGCAGCACCAATGCAGTCATCGATGTGGTATAGGAACTGTGCAGGATAGTTGCCAGCGTAGGCTTGGAACATAGACTGTTCCAGGTAGCCGACAAAAAGGCAGGTACAGCTGGGACCCATGCAAGAGCCCCTGGCCATCCGTTTTGTTTGAAGGAAGTGGGAGAAATTCTGGAGAGTGAGGACAAGTTCTGCCAGACGGAGGAGGGTGTTGGTGGAGAGGACCTTATTGCGTCTGGTGACCAGAAAGGAACGGAGAGCTGTGAGGCCTTCCTGGTGGGGGCTGGAGGTTTATAGGGACCGGACATCCATAGTGAAAATAAGACAAACGGGGCCAGGGAACCTGAAATCATTGAAAAGATTGAGAGTGTGCAAAGTGTCACAGGTGTAGGTAAGAACAGACTAAACCGGGGGGGGTAAACTGAATCAAGATAGGCAGATATGAGTTTGGTGGGCAAGTACAAACAGAAACAATGGGTCCACCTGGACAAACAAGAGAAAATCTGCAGATGCTGGAAATCCAAGGTACACAAAACCCAATGGCAAATAGATGGTAAAACGCCCAGGTTTAAAGTCCCAGCTATCGTAAGCTCAGCATTCTCTCAGGAATGAAGTCGCCCCTAAAGGGGAAGAGGAGTGTGAGGCCTCAGATGCTGGATGAGTGACAGTACTCTGATGACGTACAAGACAGTGATTGGTTGAGAGCTCGAGAGGGCAGGCTGCTGCTGTAGGGAGATCCGTAAAGACACAGAACCCTTTTGCTACCTCTGCAGTTACGTGCAAGCGCTAGAAAACGCTTTTGGTGCGACGGGAAGCCCAATGGAGCTTATGACGGGGTCTTAGGACATGTTTAGAGAGAAGGGGTAAAGCTTTCTGCCTACATTTTCGACTAGAGAGGCAACTAAACTGATGGCGGTGTAGAGGGACCATTCAAACGGCTGAGGTGAATCAGTTAAGACTGGACGAAATAGCGAAGGTGCCCCAATCTGGGACCTGATCGCTTGGGTGTCTCCGACTGTCTCGTCAGACGCACCCCTCTCCCTCGTTTGCTGAGCCGATCAGAGAAGGAGAGTGTGTCGGAGGTGCAGAGGGGGGTCTCCGTCAGCAGGGTACCGCCCTCGGGAGTGGCCCCTGACTGCCCATCCCCGCGGGGGGGGGGGGGGGGGGGCGGGTAAAGGAGCTCGTGGCGGAGTTGAGAACTGAGATGTCCTGGTTGTTATCAGCGGGTGCGGCCATCCTGCAGTACAAAGCCGACAGGGACTCAGACCCGGAGTGGACGGACTAAGCAGAGGGCTGTTAGTGAAGGGGTCCCGAGAGAAGGAGAGCGATCGGTATTGTCTGTGGTGAAGAAGGACACGTCAGGCGGGAGTGTGGAGGATGGGAAACCCCTCGGAGAGTGAGCCCCCGGGTACCCAAGAGGAGAGACCCAGTGAGGGAACAGCTTGGCATCTCGAGGAGAACACATTCCCAGCAATATATCAAGGAACACCCTAAAGCAAAACACCCGATTCCTGAAGGCTCAGTGGGGCCAGGCTCCAGTGTATGGCTACGGATAGAGGGTATTTATGCAAGAACCATACTTGACTCCGGCACTCGGGTTACTCTCTGGTACTGTTCATTTTACAGTTACCATTGACACCACTTAGTGTGCTAAAGATCGGGGCTTAGTACGGATGGCTGTCCGTACGATGGTTACTTGTTGTTGAAGCTGGAGTTTTCAGCGGCAGGCGTGGGAGTAGGTGAGGTCCTTGATACATTAGTGTTGGTTTGTCTGGACCTGGTCAAGAAGGTTGAAGCTTCAGGTCTCGTGGGGATGAATACTCCGATTGTGAGGAGGCTAGAGAGCCTGCAAGGAGAAGGTTGAGAGAGCTTTCTGAAAACACTCTCCATTCACCCTGTGTTTTGAGCTGGTTTTAAGGAAGTGCGTGGTCGCTCAGAGCTGGATGATGAACATAAATGAGGGACTGTGTGGTTCATATTACAGCCTGGGGAAGTGACGAGAGTGACGGGAAATTCCCCGGAATGCCTGAGGCCGAGGTCCTCCTGGTGGGTGCTCCGGAAAAGCACGGAGAGGAGTCAGGCTTACCTGCTGGGGTACTGGTGAGGCCCGAATTGCAGAAGCCCTCGGTCGTACAGGTGAACAGAATGGCAGTGGGTGTCAGGAACACTTCGGAGTGGAATGTCACCCTCAGGGGGGGAGTACCACTGGTGCACCTCTTCCCGGTGACACTGATGTCTAGTATCCCTGTGAAGAAACCCTCTGGGAAAAGGGAAGTTGGCTGCCAAGTCATTTAACTTTGGGGACCCCCCTGGTACCTGGAGGTTGGAAGAAGAGGTTGTTAGATAAAATATTGAAGCTAGAAGGTGTCTTTTCTACTGACGAGTTTGATGTGGGTTGTTCCAAGAGCAGTTGCCTCACCATCCGGGTGACTGAGGACACCCCGTTCAGAGAAAGGTGATGACGTAGGATCGAGACGTGGAAATCCAGCTGCCCCGTAAAAAATCAGTAAAGTATCGTTTAAATGAAGAAAAGTTAATAAATATTTTTTGAAAACTACTTGTGAACTACTCAAGATAATATTAAGATATGTCTCGTAAACAGAAATCGAAGAAGACTACCGCTTTGACGACACCGTGAGATGGGAAGAAAAAAGGGCCTACTACTACGATGGAGCTTCGTGCTCAGGTTGGATCTCCTTTCGAGGAGGCACACTTTGTCTCCAGCGCTGAAGAACAGGAGGCAGTGGCAACGGCAGCGATCTCTAGGAAGAAGAAACGGGAATTGCACACGCGTAAAGAAGCGGGCAAGTGCAAATCGGTACAAGCCGAACTACAAGTTCCAACTGCCACTGAAAGTGAGAGTGATTTGGAGTTAGAATCAGATTCCCTGGAGAATACAGATGATGAAAAAGAGGTTGAAGAACAAGAAGAGATTAAAAGTAAAAAACATTGTGGAGACATAAGAGAGGCCTTAGTGCAAATAATGGCTGAATTAGTAGTAATAAAAACAGATGTTAAAAACATGAATAATATGTTTGATAATGTTATGAAAAAACAGGAGAAAACGGATAAGAAAGTTAAAAAGTTGGGAGAAATAATGGAGGACACCAAAGACAGAGTGGACAAGATAGAAGATAATATCCTTGCCTGGACAACAGAAAGAAAACGGCTGTTGGAAAAAGTGGATGTGCTGGAAAATTTTAGTAGGTGAAATAATATTAAGATTGTTGGTCTTAAAGAAGGTATGCAGGGGGAGGATCCAATAAAATTTTTTCAAAGATAGAACCCGGAAATTTTGCAAATGGAAGAGGGAAATCGGTCAATTGAAATTGAAAGGGCACATAGAGCTTTAAGACCAAAACCACAACATGACCAAAATCCACGATCAATTTTAATAAAATGTTTAAGATATCAAGACAAAGAAAGGTTCCAAAAAGAGAAACAGGCCATTGATGATAGAAGGGAACAGAGTTCTTTTCTACCCTGACATAAGTTAGGAACTTTTGAAGAGAAGGAAGGAATTCAACCCAGTGAAAAAAGTCTAACGGGAGAATGGTTATCAATTTATACTGCACCATCCTGCAATGTTAAAGATTTTTTTGGCTGATGGAGAAAGAATTTTTTTTACTGATTATCAGAAGGCGGAGTTGTTTGTACAAGAATCTTTGAATATCCGTTAGACACAGGAAGAAATCCAGGGGGACGAGATGGATTAAAGATGAAGACTGGGATAGGGAATAAACTTGGTGGATCTTTAAGGGTGGAAGAATATTCAAATATATTCTTAATTACATAATAGGGTGAAGAAACGTAAAAGTTTGAGGAATATTAGTCGGGAGTAGTGATATTAAAGTTTTTTTTATATATATGTTTTTTTGTTATGGGGGAGCTGGAAGAACTTCTGATTGATTACACGGGATTCATGTGTGTAATCATGGCGGCAGCCATGGCCCACAAAATGGAGGGGGGTAATGTTGTGGTTCTTTTTACTCGCAACATTAGTAGGGGGGTATTTTGTTACTTTTTTTTCATAATCTATCTTTCTTTTATTTCTTTCTCTTTGCCTGGATGATTGGGGGGAGACACATAGGAATTTTAATGTTAATGGGCTTAATGGACTGGTGAAAAGAAAATGAATTTTAACGTGTATTAAGAAAATGAAGGTAGATGTAGCCTTCTTGCAGGAAACACATTTAACAGAGATAGAACATCAGAAATTAAAGAGAGATTGGGTGGGAAGTGTTATTGCTACTTCATTTAATTCAAAAGCGAGGGGAGTTGCAATTTTGATCAATAAAACGTTACCAATTAAAATACAAAATGTAATAACTGATTCTGTGGGGAGATATGTGATTATACATTACCAACTTCTTTCGGAATTATGCACTCTCATGAATATTTATGCTCCAAATGAAAATGATGCAAAATTTATACAGGAAACCTTTTTGAATTTGGCTGATGCACATGATAAAATATTAATAGGTGGAGACTTTAACTTTTGTCTAGACCCAGTTTTAGATAGGTCAACCAAGGCTGTTACAAAATCAAAAGTAGTAAAATTAACTTCATCATTGATGAAAGGTTTAAATTTGATTGATATATGGAGAAGAATCAATCCAAGAGAAAGAGATTATTTGTTTTATTCAAACAGACATAAAACTTACTCAAGGATAGATTTTTTTTTACTATCAATGAATATTCAGGATAGAGTGAAAAATATGGAATATAAAGCGAGAATATTGTCAGATTATTCTCCTTTAATAATGACAATGATAATGATGGATAAGGAGGAATCAACTTATAGATGGAGATTTAATTCAATATTATTAAAACGTTAAGATTTTTGTGATTTTATGAAAAAACAGATTCAATTTTTTTGGTTACAAACTCATATTCAGTTGATGATAAATTTGTATTATGGGAAGTGATTAAAGCATATTTGAGGGGTCAGATAATAAGTTATACTTCTAAAATTAAGAAGGAATATATGGTAGAACTAAACCAACTGGAAAAAGAGATTACAAAATTGGAAAAAGAATCTCAAAGGCATATGACAGAAGAAAACTTGTCAATAGGAAGCTACAATATAATACGCTTCAGACATATCGAACAGAAAAAGCAATTATAAGAACTAAGCAGAGGTATTATGAGCAAACACGAGGAAATCTGCAGATGCTGGAAATTCAAACAACAACACACACAAAATGCTGGTGGAACACAGCAGGCCAGGCAGCATCTATAAGGAGAAGCACTGTCGACGTTTCAGGCCGAAACCCTTCGTCAGGACTCTTAGTCCTTAGTCCTTAGTCCTTAGACCCTTAGTCCTTAGTCCTGATGAAGGGTCTCGGCCCGAAACGTCGACAGTGCTTCTCCTTATAGATGCTGCCTGGCCTGCTGTGTTCTACCAGCATTTTGTGTGAGAGGTATTATGAGTTAGGTGAGAGATCACACAAGATTCTTGCCTGGCAGTTGAAAACAGAACAGGCTTCCAAAACGATAAATGCAATTAGAACAAGTGCAAATAAAATTACTTATAAACCTTTAGAAATTAACGAAACCTTTAAAAGTTTTTACTCTGAATTATATCAATCGGAATCACAAAATGATGTTAATGAGATAGAAAGATTTTTATCACAAATAACTCTCCCAAAATTGAATTCGGAAGAACAGAAGGGATTAGATATGCCTTTTACATTAAAAGAGGTTGAAGAAGCTTTAGGATCACTTCAGAGTAATAAATCTCTAGGAGAGGATGGTTTTCCACCTGAATTTTACAAAAAGTTTAAAGATTTATTAATTTCTCCTCTTATGCAGCTAATACGTCAAGCAGAAAGAACACATAAACTTCCAGAATCTTTTTCAACAGCGATTTTAATAGTATTGCCAAAAAAAGATAGAGATCCTTTAAAACCAGCATCATATAGGCCTATTTCTTTGTTGAATACGGATTATAAAATAATAGCAAAAATTTTATCTAGTAGATTATCTAAATATTTACCAAAATTAATACATATGGATCAAACAGGATTTATTAAAAATAGACAATCGGCAGATAATGTAACTCGGTTACTTAGTATAATTCATTTGGCACAAAAGAGAGAGGAAATGAGTGTGGCAGTAGCTTTGGATGCAGAAAAAGCATTTGATAGATTGAAATGGGATTTTTTATTTAAGGTATTAGAAAAATATGGGTTAGGAGTACTTTTTATAAACTGGATTAAAAGCTTAAATACTAATCCCAATGCTAGTGACAAATGGCCAAATTTCAACACCATTCCAGTTAAAAAGGTCAACTAGACAAGGGTGTCCATTATCACCTGCTTTACTTGTATTGGTGATAGAACTATTAGCTGAATTAATTAGAACTGATTCAGATATTAAGGGTTTTAGAGTTAATCGGGAAGAATATAAGATTAATTTATTTGATGATGATGTTTTGATCTATTTAACAAACCCATTGCATAAATTATCTTCTAGACTGGAAGAATATGGGAAAGTATCAGGGTATAAAATAAACTGGGATAAAAGTGAAATTTTACCCCTTACTAAAGGAGACTATAGTCAATGTCGATTAGCAACTCGATTTAGATGGCCAATAAATGGTATAAATTATTTAGGTATAAGAGTTGATAATGATATAAAGAATTTGAGTCTGTCAACTATGGTGGGTACACAGTCTCAGGGGATGGAGTAGCTACAGATCCATCTGCTGACCACATGACCAAGGCCCCAGACTGTGAGCACTTTGCGTTCGTTCCTTGGGTACTATCAGAGGCTCGTGAAGGACTACTATAAAGTGAGTCACTCTTTAAATCAGCTTCTTCCTTGAGGAAGAAAGGGAGGATGAAAGGAGAGGATGGTAAAGATTACCTTAGCCCTTCGGAGCCTTTTGGAGTGAGATGGGATGCGAAATACGAAGAGGCCTTTCAGTTGCGGAAGGAGCTGCTGACGAAAGCGCCTGTGCTGCATTTTGCAGACCCCCCCACCCCCAGTTGCTGTATGCATTGCACACAGATGCCAGCACAGAGGGCTTAGGGGGTGTCCTGTATCAGGATCAGGGCACAGGGTTCAGACCTGGCGTGTTTGTCAGCCGGGGTCCGTAACTCTCTGAGCTAAACAAGTTGGAGTTCCTGGCATTGAAGTGGACTGTGGTGGATAAGCTAAGTGACTACCTATATGGTGCCAAGTTTGAGGTGAGGACTCATATCCTGACCTCGGCGAAACTGGAAGCCACAGGTCATCGGTGGTTGGCAGCGTTGACTGCCTATGGTTTCAGCCTGAAGTACCAGCCGGGGAGCCGGAACATTGATGCTGATGCTTTGGTTTGGGGTGGGAGAGACACCTCAATCTCATGGATTTGGTGGGACCGGAGTGTGTCTACCCTAGACTTAAACAGCCAAGGAAACCTACAAGGTTTCACTATTAGGAGAAAACGTTTCTGCTTTAAAATTTTATTTGCCTTTAAACCTAGCTTACACAGTACCTGTTCGCTGTACAGCAGCTTCGATATCAATGTGATCCTTGAGCTTGAGGGATTTTAGCAGAAGTTGAAATATCTGGTTCAAGTTGTGACAGCAAAAGCCGTTTCTGTTTTTTGTGAGCGTGTGGTTCACTGCACCGAAACCTACTTCAGCAAGGTGAGCAACCTGGCTCTTCTACAAAGACCAGGAAACTGTGTGACTGTGTAGTCATTCACCACAAAAGCTGACACTTATGAAAAGTATTTTTGCTTCTTCATCATTCTGAATTTTGATCATTTCTTCTTGCAAGCTCTCTTCCTGTTCTTCCACCTTGCAAAGAAATGGGTTAGTTACCCCAGTCTGAAATTCTCAGATCCTTCAATTCCTGAATCGAGTGTGAAAATCTTTCTTTAGTAACTGCAGGTGTTAAGCAGTACTCTTGCAAAGCACCATCTGTGAAAGATTGAGTGAGTCCTGACGAAGGGTCTCGGCCCAAAACGTCGACAGTGCTTCTCCCTATAGATGCTGCCTGGCCTGCTGTGTTCCACCAGCATTTTGTGTGTGTTGCTTGAATTTCCAGCATCTGCAGATTTCCTCGTGTTTGCATCTGTGAAAGAGAGTGCCATACTTCCTATGTAGGGAAACTGTGAGAACATTCGTTTCCCACTGTTTTGCTTATATATTTCCAATTTCCTGATGAAAGTGGATACTGTGGTGACCCACTTCCCAGGGCACTCGAACCGGCTCCCAAAAAGGGCGCCAAGCCTGCTTCACCAGCAAGGGGAAAAGCCCACACGCGGGACGGGACGGTGAATATGCGCCCCCTACAGTATTCCCACCCGGGGAGGGCAGGAACAGGAAGGCTTAAAAGTGAGGCCGCAAAGTTTGAATAAACCTCTTTTGCAACTGCAGCTCACCGACTGCGTGTCGTTATTTCAGCGCTGCGTGTAGCACACCACTGCAATTGGTGACCCCGACGGCCCAACTGATACTTGGACCGGAGATGAACGACACCGCATCTGTTCATGCAGTTTTGTTAAAACTGCCAAGCTTCTGGACGCTGTGACCTCACCTATGGTTCCAGCAAGCAGAAGCCCAATTCCACGTTCGGCAGATAACCTCGGATGCCACACGTTACTACTACGTGGTGAGCTCCCTCGACCAGGAGACAGCCGCCCAGGTTGAGGAGTTCATACAGTCGCCCCCGGAGAACGGCAAATACACAGAATTCAAAGCCCTGCTCATAAGGACTTTCGGATCTCTCACGGCGCGAGCAAGCTGCCCGTTTACTGCACCTGGATGGTTTGGGGGACAGGCCACCGTCGGCTTTGATGAACGAGATGCTGTCCCTGGCCGGAGGTCACAAGCCCTGCCTCATGTTTGAGCAGGCATTCCTGGAGCAGTTGCCCGAGGACATACACCTGCTGCTGTCCGACGCGAATTTCAGCGACCCCCGGAAGGTGGCGGCCTGGGCAGACATGCTGTGGAAAGCCAAGAAGGAGAGCAGGGCGTCCGTTGCACAGATCACCAGGCCACGCTCCCAGCAGCAGTCCAGACCAGGCCCGGCCGCAGAGCCCGCTAACCCCAGAGGCAGGGGTGAGGAGACCAACGAACAATGGTGCTTCTACCAGCAGCGGTGGGGCGCAGAAGCCCGCCCTGCAAGTTCCCGGGAAACGCCAGGGCCAGCCGCCACTGATGGCTACGGTGGCTGGCCGTCGGGATAGCCTCCTGTATGGGTGGTACAAGCAGTTGGGACGCACTTTTTGGTCGACACCGGAGCCGAGATCAGCGTCTTACCTCCGACGAGTTACGACACCTGCAACAGAGAACCGGGTCCCACCCTGAGGGCCGCGAACGGCAGCACAGTAAGGACCTACGGCACCTGTACAGTGCGGCTACAGTTAGGCTCCAGCCGGTTCACGTGGGACTTCACACTGGCCGCCGTAGCCCAACCGCTCCTGGGAGCGGATTTTTTGCGAGCTCACAGCCTACCGGTCGACCTGCCAAGGAAGAGACTGGTCCACGCCAAGACCTTTCAAACGTTCTCCCTGGGTGAAGCCCAGTTGCCGGCCCCACACCTAGACTCCATCACGCTGTCGGACAACGACTTCACCAGAGTCCTGGCGGATTTCCCATCGGTTCTGGCACCGCAGTTCACGGCAGCCATGCCCTGACACGGCGTACAGCACCACATCCCGACCCAGGGACCACCCCTCCATGCCCGTGCTCAGCAGCTTCTCCCAGACAAGCTCCGACTGGCGAAGGAGGAGTTCAAGAGGATGAAGGAATTGGGGATCATACAGCGGTCCGACAGCCCATGGGCCTCCCCCCTGCACATGGTGCCCAAAGCAGCCGGGGGTTGGAGACCATGCGGCGACTACCGCAGGCTGAACGATGCTACAACACCGGACCGCTACCCTGTGCCACACATTCAGGACTTTGCAGCAAACCTGCACGGTGCACGGATCTTCTCCAAGGTAGACCTTGTCCGAGGATACCATCAAATCCCGATGCATCCGGACGATGTCCCCAAAACGGCTCTCATCACCCCTTTCGGCCTTTTCGAGTTCCTCCGTATGCTGTTCGGCCTAAAGAATGCCGCACAGACGTTTCAGCGGTTAATGGACGCAGTGGGATGTGACCTGGACTTCGCTTTCATCTATTTGGACGACATCCTCATAGCCAGCAGCAGTTGTCAGGAGCATCTGTCCCACCTCCGTCAACTCTATGCCCGACTGAGTGACTACGGTCTAACAATCAACCCGGCCAAATGCCAGTTCGGGCTCGACACCATCGACTTCCTGGGCCACAGGATTACTAAAGACGGGGCAACCCCTCTGCCTGACAAGGTAGACGCGGTCCGCCATTTCCCCCGACCCAACACAATCAAAGGCCTTCAGGAATTTGTGGGTATGGTGAATTTCTACCACCGCTTCCTCCCTTCAGCTGCCCGGATCATGCGTCCCCTGTTCGCCCTGGTGTCGGGTAAGGGCAAGGACATTACCTGGGACAAGGAGTCCACCGCCGCTTTCATTAAAACCAAAGAAGCCTTAGCAAACGCCGTGATGCTAGTGCACCCCAGAACGGACGTCCCTACCGCCCTCACAGTGGACACATCTAATACGGCAGCCGGTGGGGTACTGGAGCAGCTCATCGCGGGCCGCTGGCAACCCCTGGCGTTTTTCAGCAAACACCTGCGGCCACCCGAGCTCAAATACAGTGCTTTCGACCAGGAGCTGTTGGCACTATACCTGGCAATCCAGTATTTTCCGGTACTTCTTAGAAGGTAGGCCCTTCACCGCATTCACGGACCACAAACCGCTTACCTTTGCGTTCACGAAAGCATCCGACCCCTGGTCGTCCCGCCAGCAGCGATACCTGTCCTACATCTCCGAATACATGACGGATGTCCGGCATGTCTCGGGAAAGGACATTGTCATGGCGGACGCCCTCTCCCGCCCTAACATCCAAGCCCTGTCCCAGGGGGTTGACTATGAAGCGCTGGCGGAGGCACAGCAGGCAGACGAGGAGATCCCTAGTTACAGAACCGCAGTCTCCGGTTTGCAGCTCCAGGACCTCCCCATAGGCCCAGGTGAGAGGACCCTACTCTGTGACGTCACCACTGGCCAACCCCACCCCGTCATCCCGGCAGCCTGGCGGCAGCGCGTTTTCAACTCCATTCGTAACGTAGCGCACCTCTCCATCAGGACAACCGTCCGGATGGTCTCCAGCAGGTTAGTTTGGCACGGACTCCGCAAGCAGGTCAGTGAATGGGCCAAAACGTGCATGCACTGCCAAACGGCCAAGGTGCAGCGGCACACCAAAGCCCTGCCGCAGCAGTTCCACCCCACCCACCGGCGTTTCGACCACATTCATGTGGATATCGTGGGCCCCCTGCCAGTGTCGCGAGGAGCGCGGCACCTCCTGACTATCGTGGACCGGTTCACAAGATGGCCAGAGGCGGTCCCGCTCACCGACACCACCTCTGAATCTTGCGCCCGGGCACTGATTGCAACCTGGGTATCTCGCTTTGGTGTACCGGCCCACATTACCTCTGACAGAGGCGCCCAGTTCACCTCCAGCCTGTGGTCAGCTATGGTCAGCCTTTTGGGAACACAGCTACACCACACAACTGCCTACCACCCACAGTCGAACGGACTAGTGGAGCGTTTCCACCGTCACCTGAAGTCGGCTCTCATGGCCCGCCTCAAAGGGCCTAACTGGGTGGACGAGCTTCCCTGGGTCCTGCTCGGAATCCGCATGGCGCCCAAAGAAGATCTGCACACCTCGTCGGCCGAGTTGGTGTACGGCGCATCCCTGGTCGTCCCAGAAGAGTTCATACCAGCCCCAAAGGGGCAAGAGGAAGAACCCGCAGCAGTCCTGGACAGACTACGCGAGATGCTCGGTAACCTGGCCCCCATACCCACTTCACAGCATGGGCAGAACCCGACCTGCATACCCAAAGACCTGCAAACTGTAAGTTCGTTTTTGTACGACGGGGCAGACAGCGGCCCTACGAGGGGCCGTTTACGGTGATCAGAAACAACGGGTCCACATTCGTGCTGGAAATTGGGGGGAAAGAGGAGGTTTTCACAGTGGACCGACTCAAACCAGCCCATGTGGACTTGGCGCAGCCGGTCGAGATTCAGGCACCGCGGCGCAGAGGCAGACCTCCCAAACAGAGTCCGACCCAGACTGAGGACATTGGGGGGTGTATCGCCGGTTTTGGGGGGGTGGTTATGTGATGACCCACTTCCCAGCGCACTCGAACCGGCTCACAAAGTGGCGCATGCCGGCATTGAGGCCGGTCCCAAAGAGGGCGCCAAGCCTGCTTCACCAGCAAGGGGAAAAGCCCACGCGCGGGACGGGACTGTGAATATGCGCTCCCTACAGCATGCCCACCTGGGGAGGGCGGGAACAGGAAGGCTTAAAAGTGAGGCCGCAAAGTTTGAATAAATCTCTTTTGCAACTGCAACTCACCAACTGCTTGTTGTTATTTCAGCGCTGTGTGTAGCACACCGCTACAGTACTGCACTTTTTACCCAGATTAAATTGAAGTTATCACCCTGCAGTTTCATATTTAATATGTTCACTTTGTCATATAGATCAGCTACATATTCCACTTCTCCATGGAAATTCAATCTTGTTTCCCAAGCTCTTGTTGACTTCAACAAAAATTCAACTATAGCGTCAAAAAAATCAAAGAAACATTTTAAGCATCAGCCTTTTGACAGCCAACCCACTTCTGTGTGAAGAAGCAAGTGTTCAAACTCTTCATCATTATCTTGGATAACTGGTGAAATGTTCTGCTATTTAATGGATGAGCTTTAATTTTGTTGATAGCAGATATTACAAGAGTCATGTTTGAACAAAGTTGCTGGCTGAGGTTTCTGGCTGCAAGATGTTGATGATGAATTACACAATAGATTGCAAACAGATTTGGAATTTCCTTTTTCATAAAGGCCTCTAAACCAGCACGGTGACCTGTCGTATATGGTGCTGCATCTGTTGCACAAAAAATCGTGTTCCTAATCAGAATTCTTTTATCCTCAATATACATTTTGAGCTTATCATAGACTGATTCTGTTTTTAACTTTTTACAAAGCAGAATATCTTCATAAGCCTTTCCGTTTTGGTTAAATCTAACATATGCCATTAGCAACGCCTCGTTGTCTCACACCATGACTTATCCAGTTGTATCCCAAATTCTGTATTTTGTAGCTCTGTGCATAGTTGTGTTGGTCAGAAAGAACTACAGTCTGCAAATCAGTGAATTTGAATGAATTAAGGACAATGGAAGCAGACGGACCAATTGCCTTTGTTCCTGCCCTAAGAGGGGAGATGCCATTTTATGAAGCACTCTGTTCTCCATTTCGTGAGTGATGCACCATCAATAACTCTCTCTGAGACGTGAGGCGAGATATCGGCTTTTATTGACTGGAAGAAGGAACAAGCAGTGGTTGACCACCATACTACATCTTGGAGACAGAGAGGCCGGGCTCAGACCTCAATCGCCTTTATACAGGGGTCTGTGGAGGAGCCACAGGAGCAGTCAGCAGAGGGCGTGTCCAGACAGGTATATGTAGTTCACCACAGTGAGTTAGTCGCTTGGTTTGATCAGTGTTTTAAAGTTGACACAATGATGCTTCAGGTAATCTGCTGAACTACGGATCATTTCCAGATAAGAAATTATTTGTGAGGTGTTCTTTGGTGGATATTATATGCAGGTTTGTGACAGGGGTTTCTAGCTGTTCTGCGTGATTCAAGCCTGTTGCTGATTGAGAATAAATACCCATAAATTACTGATTGTCACTTGCTGGGAAGAGGGCAATAAATAGTCGCTGAGCTGGAGCAGAGCCAATAACAAGGTGTTAAAGGTCAGCACGTGACCTGTGGGCAATGGCACTGGAATGTAACGTTTGAATCGGTAAGGAATGGATATAAAAGCAGATGCTTTACGTGTGATGGCAGCGATAACCCTGTAGAACAACTATCATGGATATGAGGAGCCCCACAGACACATGGAGATTTGAAATGGGATGATGAGGAACATGTAGCCAGCAGCAGACACTCCTTTTTAACTAGTATTATCGTTTTTATTCTTTGACTGGTTACTGAAGGTCAGGAAAACACAGTACGTGGGCACACAGGTATTCAGTTGTGTCAATTCACATGTTCTTCTGTTGAGACAATAAAGGTACTTGTTGGTAATTACAGATTCTCCCTGATCATCATTACCAGGGGTGATTCATGTAATCATCGATACTCAATGTCTTCCCAACACGATGAGCTACAGTTATTACTCAGAGGGATTGATTTTAAAATTCTGGTATCCATTTTTGAGAAGAGTGATGAGCACTTCTGATACAGCAAGCATTATTAATCTCTCACCAATTGTATGAGATTTTCCACACTATGCTATCATTTTGGAAATGTTATAAGAAGCAACGAGACCACTATCAAGGTCATTTTAGCTTCTTGGTAAATGACTCGAGTGTGCAATACTTTTCAAATGCTTCTTTCATCTTCTGGAACTGAGTAATACCATAAGTAGCCTTTTCAGCGTGTCTTTTACGGAAGTGTTCTTGCAATCTTGATGGTTTCAGTATTACAAGTAAGAAACATGTGGCATCACTGATCTGATGGGAACATAATAAACCATACTCCAGGTATGTAGCATTGTATTGATGCACTTTCTGTAGTTTTTGTTTCTGAGCAGGATTAGAATTCAAGGCTTCACTGCCTCCAGACTCAGAGACCGTGCCGTATGTATTTATCCATCATATGAAACAGAGGTCACTTTGAATACCTCAAGAGGAATCTTCAGGGTCAGCAGGTTCAGCGATTGGCTCTGTTTCACCATTTGGTTCTGGCCCCCGCTGTATTATCGTGAGACCTGTTTTCCGTAGATCTGTAGAGAAAGCTGAAATGAAATGAAATATCTTTATTGTCATTGCATAGTACAATTTGTTATGCACCAATACAGCGAAAATGAGTTTGCAACTCTCGTACTCAATGCTATAGAACAACAAATGAAATAAAATAAACAATAAATTCAGATTCAGATTATTGTCATTTATAAACCACAAATACAATGCAGTTAAAACATGAGACAACGTTCTCCGGAATGATATCACAAAAAAGCACAAAACAGACCACACAAGAAAAACCACATAATGTTTGGTAATTCCCAATCCAGAGAGAGGCTGCTGTGTATCGATATCGTGCTACCGTCTTAGCACGTTCCCCGGAAAGGAACTACAAACCCATCAGACAAAACTAAAGCTACAAGACCTACACAAAACCACATAGTTACATATAGTTATAGTTAACATATAGTTTCAACACTGCAGACAATACCATAATTGATAAAGACTAACTGACAAAGACCACATAATTATAACACATAGTTTCAACAGTGCAAAGCAATACCGTAATCTGATAAAGAGCAGTCCATGGCACGGTTTAAAAGAAAGTCTCAAAGTCCCGACAGCCCATCATCTCACACAGACACAGAAGGAAGAAAAACTCTTCCTGCCATGAACCTCCAGCGCCGCAGCTTGCCGATACAGCACTTTGGGGGCCCCGACCACAGCCAACTCCGAGTCCGTCCGAAAACTTCGAGCCTCCGACCAGCCCTCCGACACCGAGCACCATCTCTGCCGAGCGTTTCGACCCCGGTCCCCAGGCAAAAGGCAAAGCCGAAGATTCGGGGCCTTCCTCCCGGAGATTTTCTGATCGCACAGTAGCAGCGGCAGCGAAACAGGCATTTCAAAAGTTTCACCAGATGTTCCTCCGTGCTTCACATGTCCGTCTCCCATCAAATCAGGATTGTACACGGCATCCTACTTGACAGATTTCAGATATTCATTCGGAAGTGGCCGCTGCGCGCTGTGTCGTGCCGCCATCTTGCATCTAGATTGCAAGTAAATAAAAATAAAATCCAGTAACCAGCCAGTACAAGCAACGTCCAGCAGCACGAAAGAGCAACTCGGATGCATGACGGCCATAAAACCAGGATTAAAAGTAGCAATATAACAAATTTATGGATGATGCTTGATCGATTGGTTCAGAGCAATTATAGCTCTGGGGAAAAAGCTGCTTTTCAGTCTGGAAGTGTGGGCATAGAAAATCTTATAACGTCTGCCAGATGGAAGAAGTTCAAACAGATGATTGCATGGGTGTGTATTGTCCTTACAGATGCTTGTAGCTTTCCTTAGGCAGCGTGAGCTGTAGGTGTCCTCCAGGGCTGGGAGCTGTGTCCCGATGATCTTCTGTGCGCTTTCTTACCAAAGAGGGCGAACTTTCTTACCAACTGTTAAATTGCATGAATTCATTCTGTGCCACGAGTCAAGGGGAACAAGGGGAACAGGGTGCTGGGCACCCTGGTTGCTAATTTATGCATCTCCAATAATGTCTATTTGGTTGATAAGGCCGGAGGAGATTGCCGAGTTTCAGACGCATTGTGATGAGTGCTCACCGCCTACAGAGCTATGGTTCTTCTGGTGGTCCAGGGCCTCATCCTGTTTGTTTGGAAATGCCTGCTCCACTAATGGTTGGTCAGGTCTTGTGCCTCAGGTCCTGGTGCCCCCACCCCAAGAATATTGAATGCTGCCCCCTCCAACAACTTCTATTTTCCCTAATGCACCCTGAGGACATGCCCCAATTGGGAACCTCTGGTTTAGATGTTTCAGCATGGATTAGATGGACAAAAGGGCCTTTTTCTGTGCTGTATGTTTTCTATGATATTTGAGTCTATGAAGGACCCTCACCACCCAGGACATGCCCTCTTCTCATTACTGCCAATGAGAATAGGTACAGGAGCCTGAAGACCCACACTCTATGTTTTAAGACTAATCTGACTCTTCCCCTCCACCATCAGATTTCTGAATGGAGCATAAACCCACAAACACCAGCTTCTTGTTTCTTTGCACTTTATTTGTTTTAAAAATTAATAATATATATCTTTACACTGCTAACAAAAATCAACAAATTTCACATTATCATAAACACAAGTGATCTAACAAATGCTGGAAATCTTCAGCAACTCATAGAAAATGTGGGAAGAACTCAGCTGGTCAGGCAGCATCTGTGGAGGGAAATGAAACTGATGATTCAGTCCGAGTCCTGATGAATGGTCTCAGCCTGAAATATGACTGCTTATTCCCCTCTATAGATGCTACCTGACCTACTGAGTTCCTCCAGCATCTTATGTGATTTTCTCATGTCATCTAAATCAGTAACAATATATCTGATCAGGAAACCCAAGATAATAACTCCATCTCTACATGGGGCCTCAATCAAGTCCCAAAACTCTGCAAGGCAAACTAGCTCCTTTTAAAAGAATTTTAAATCTGGGGCTGTGTGTTCACCAGCAGTCACTTCAATCCTTTTTCACTTTTCCGACCCCCTTCAGGCAGTACACAACCCTGAGCATGAGGTAGACCAACACAGAGGCACTGCCCAGCAGGAAGAGGATGACGTCCAGGAGGTGGTATTGGTACCAGGGCAGTTGCAAACCGTAGGGTCTCAAATGATCACCTCCTTTAAACTCCAGTATATGCTCCAGCCACTGCACCAGGCGCTGGCGTGGGGGAAATGGGTACGAGCGGTGGACACGGCTCAGAGTCTCTGCTGAAGCTTTGTACCTGTCGGGAAACACAGATATAATTGTAACCGGATCAGACAGCCATTGCTGGAGTCCAGATCAAACACTGGTTCTTTATATTGCCAAGGTACATCCTCACTTTATGGGCTTCCCTGTCTCAGGTCATGTCCAAGTTACACAGAGCAAAGGACAGAACAGCCCTTTGATCTATGATGCTATGGCAACCCTTTGACCTGCTCCAAGATCAATCTAACCCTCCACTTTTCTATCATCCTTGTGCCCAAGAGCCTCTTAAATGTCCCTAATGAATCTGCCACCCCTGGCAGTGCATCCCACGAACCCACAGAGGGAGGTTAGTGTAAAGAACCTACCTCTGATATCCAGTCACCTTGTATCAGCCATTTTCACCCAGGAGAAAAGTGATTGATGCCTCTTGTCATCTTATACACCACTATCAAGTCACCTCTCATCTTCCTTCACTCCAAAGAGAAAAGCTTTAGCTCGCTCAACCTATCCTCACAAGACATGCTCTCTAATCCAGGTAGTATCGTGGTCAATCTCCTCTGCACCCTCTTTAAAGGTTTTAATGTAGAAGACAGCCAGTGTCTTTTTTCCCAGGGCAGACGTGTCAGAGTACTAGAGGGTATGGCTTTAATGGGAAGGGGTAAGTTTAAAGGATGTGTACAGGGTGAATGTTTTTGACAGAGTGGTGAGTGCCTGGAATGTGCTGCCAAGGATGGTGGTGGAGGCAGATATGATAGAGGTGTTTTAAGAAACATTTAGCCAACACATGACAGACGGGGCGGATGGGCAGAGGTTTACAGCCAATATATAGGCTAATGGGATTAGTTAAATTGACATCCGGGTCAGTACAGTCATGGTGGGCTGAAGAGCCTCAGTCACATGAGGGCTCTGGGGGTCTCCACACATCATGTAGCCAAAGGCAGCTCTGGGAGTGCTCTGAGAACAAGGTCCCTCACACAATGTGGCACTGGGGACGTTTCGGGCCGAAACATCGTTATTACCGCTTCCCACAGATGCTGTCTGGCCTGCTGAGTTCTGCCAGCATTTCGTGTTTTTTTTATTTATTTCCAGCATCTGCAGATTCACTCGTGTTGCCATAATTTGGATTTTGGGTTTTGAGCCTGGAAGACACAGGTTTGACATCAGCACATTACAAGTGTGGCAAATGCAGATTAAAATGAGAACAGATTTAGGAGAATGCGAGCAGGCTGACTGAGCAACCAAACGCAAGACAAAGAAAATGTAACACAGGATGTGTGAGATGATCTGTTCTGGTAGGAAGGAAGGGGATGGTAGCTCTCTCAAGGATTTAGAGACAAGTGCCCGAGGCAGTCTGATTGCACAAATCTGGAGTTTACCTGGACTGTATCTCCGTGAACTTCATAAGAATGAGGATGAGCTCACAGGGTCAGTGTAACCTGCTGACCTGCACACATTAAGAGGGAGGTCATGGTCCACAGTGATATGGCTAGGAAGTGTGACAAGGTTCTGCAAAGTGAGCTCAGGGAGTAATATAACCATATAACAATTACAGCGCAGAAACAGGCCATCTCAGCCCTTCTAGTCCGTGCCAAATGCTTACTCTCACCTAGTCCCACTGACCCACACTCAGCCCATAACCCTCCATTCCTATCCTGTCCATTTACCTATCCAATTTTGTTTTAAGTGACAATACCGAACCTGCAAAGTAATGTGCTAAGTTAAAGGGCAGGATCTTCAACATTGTGATCTCAGGATTGCTACCCCCAGCACGTGCCACAGAAGCCAGAAACAGGAAGACCGTACAGTTTAACATATGACTAAGGACTCAGTGTAGGAGGTAGGGTGTCAGATTTTTGGATCATTGAGCTCCCTTCCAGGGAAGGTGAGACCTGTGCAGAAGAGACAGTTTACACCTGAACTGGAGTGGAACTAATATCCTATTGTGAAGGAGACAGACCTCAGACAGACTCGGGAATCAAAAGATGTGACTAATGTCCTTAGCTGATTATATTTCAATGTAAGAAGTATTGTAGGAAAGGCAGATCAGTTCAGGGCATGGATCAACACATGGAGTTACGATATTATAGCCATTAGTGAGACTTGGTTGCAAGAGGGGCAGGACTGACAGCTCAATATTTTCAAGTGCGATTGTTTAGTTGCGACAGAGTGGGGAGGTGTTTACCACATGGGTTCCATGAAGTTTCCTTAGGCAGTATGTATAAGTCCTAATGAGAGAGTGTGTGATGCTTCATCTGTTATTAGGGAATGAGACAGGGCAGGTGACAGAAGTTTATGTAGGGGGACCCTTTGCTACTAGTGATCATGATGCCATTAGGTCCAAAGTATATACAGAAAAGGATAGGTCTGGTCCACGGGTTAAGATTCCGAATTGGAGAAAGACCAATTTTGATAGTATCAGAAGGGTCTGGCAGGTGTGGATTGGGAAACACTGTTTTCTGGCAAAGGGTTTCTTGGTAAGTGAGAGGCCTTCAATGAGAAATTTTGAGAGTACTAAACTTGTATGTGCCTGTTAGAGTAAAAGGCAAAGATGACAGATTTAGGGAACGTTGGTTTTCAAGTGACACTGAGACCCTGGTTAAAAAAACAAAGGAGGTGCATTGCAGGTAGAGGCAGGTAGGAACAAATAAGGTGTTAATGGACTATAAGAAATGCAAGAAAACACTTAAGAAAGAAATCAGGACGGCTAAAAGAAGGCATGGGGCTACCCTAGTAGACAAGGTGAAGGAGAATCCTAAGGGATTTTACAAAGATGCAAAAAAAATTTTTTAGGCATCCGTTAGTCTCGTGAGACCATGGATTTGCGCCTTGGAAGGTTTCCAGGCCTGGGCAGGGTTGTATGGGAGACTGGCAGTTGCCCAGGCTGCAAGCCTTCCCCTCTCCACGCCACCGATGTTGTCCAAGGGAAGGGCACTAGGACCCATGCAGCTTGGCTGCCAGTGTCGTCACAGAGCAATGTGTTGTTAAGTGCCTTGCTCGAGGACACAACATACATGCCTCAGCTGAGGCTCGAACCAGTGACCTTCAGATCACTAGACCAATGCCTTATCCACTAGGCCACGCACCAATACAAGAGCAAAAAAAGAAGAAAAAATTGCTAGGGACATAATTGGTCCTCTAGAATTTCTAAATGGTCATCCATGCATGGAGCTAAAAGATTAGGGAGATCTTAAATGAAATGTTTGCATCTGTATTTGTTTAAGAGACAGACACAGAATTTATAGAAGTGATGCAAAGCAGCATCGACTTCATGAACCCTAAACAGTTGAGGATGTGTTTGCTCTCTTAAGGCAAACTAGTGTGGATAAGTCTCCAGGTCCTGACGAGGTGTCCCTCAGACCCTGTGGGAGGCAAGTGCAGAAATTGCAGGGGTCCTAGCAGATATATTTAAATCATCTTTGGTGACAGGTGAGGTACCAGAGGACTGGAGGATAGCTAATGCTATTTTGCTGTTTAAGAAAGCCTCTAAAAATAAACCAAGAAATTATAGGCTGGTGAGTCTGACATCAGTTATGGGAAAGTTATTGGAAGGTAACCTAAGGGACAGGATATATGAGTTTTGGATGGACATGAACTGATTAAGGATCGTCAGCATGGCTTCATATGTGGTAGGTCTTATCAAACCAAACTAATAGAGATTTGAGGACATCACAAGGAATGTGGATGAAGATAAGACAGTGGATGTTGTTTACATGAACCTTAGCAAGGCAAATGAGAAAGTCCCACATGGGAGGTTGCTCAAGAACGTTCAGTCATTCGGCATTCAAAATGAAGAAGTAAATTGGATTTGAATTGGTTTGTGGGAGAAGCCAAAGAGTGGTACTAGATGATTGCCTCTCTGACTGGAGTGCCACAGGGATCGGTGCTGGGTCTGTTGTTGCTTGTCATCTTGATCATAATGTGCTAAATGAATAGGCAGATTTGCAGATGACACCAAGATTGGGGGTGTAGTGGGTAGCTAAGAAATGGGATCTGGACCAGCTAGAAGATGGGCTGAAAAAAGTAGCAGATGGAATTTAATACAGGCAAATCAGAGGGGTTGAGTAGGATCAACCAAGGTAGGACTTACACAGTGAACAGTAGGGCACTGGGGAGCGTTGTAGAACAAAGGAATCTGGGAATACAGATACATAATTGAAAATGGATCATAAAGATATTGTAAAGAAAGCTTTTGACACATTGGCCTTCATAAATCAGAGTACTGAGTACAGGAGATGGGATATTATATTGAAGCTGTATAAGATGGTGGTGAGGCCTAATTTGCAGTATTGTTTGCAGTTTTGGTCACTGATGTACAGTAAAGATTTAAGTAAGGTTGAAAGATTACAGAGAAATTTTACAAGGATGTTGCTGGGACTGGGCGACCTGTGTTATAAGGAAAGATTGAATAGGTTAGGACTTCATTCCTTGGAATGTAGAAGACTAACGGAATTTGATAAAGGTATACAAAATTGTGAGGGGTATAGATAGGATAAATACAAGCAGACTTTTTCCACTGAGGGTGGGTGATACTACAACTAAAGGTCATGGGTTAAGGGTGTAAGGTGAAAAGTTTAAGGGGAACATAAGAAGAATCTTCGTCACTCAGAAGGCTGTGAGAAGGTGGAATAAGCTGCCAGTGTGGAGTGGTGCATGCAAGCTTGAATTCAATGTTTAAGAGAGGTTTAGGCAGGTACATGGATGTGGGAAAGGTATAGAGGGCTATGGTTCTGGTGCAGGTCGATGGGAGTAGGCAGTTTAAATAGTTTGACATTGACTAGATGGGCCAAATGGCCTGTTTCTGTGCTGTACTTTTCAATAACTCTGTCTTCAGGGGAACTCACATAGTCACAAGGAGAACGTGCTGGACACCAATGCGGTGGAGGCCAAATCCATGTTTGAGGTGGAAGTTGAGCATTCCCTGATCGGTCAGGGCACCAAAGGAGAAGGTGTGTGGGGTTGAGTAGAAATTTGGGATCAGACATGGCAGAGCAGACTCGATGGGCTGAATGGCCTAATTCCGCTCCTATGTCCTGTGGTCCAATATCCTCTGCCCATGATTCCATTCACCCACAACCTGAAGTTAAATGCTGAGCTGTACAGTTTCTCAGAGCCTTCTATATAAAACCTCTCCCTCCTTTGCCCCGAACCTCAGGGACAGTGTAGAACCTCCAGAGGAGATGGAGAGAAGGTAGGAAGTTCAAATCCCAACTTGCCAGAGGGATCCACATCAAGCAAACACTCACACGTATCCATCACACTCACAACACACACATGGACACACGCATATACTTGCAAGCATGCACACGGACAGGTATATACACACGTATACACACACAACCCCACATACCAAAACACAACCATACACACAGTCCAACAAGTTGCACATACCTTTTGTTCTTGATGACAGTGGCCATGGTGTGACTCAGGTGGTCTGCCTGTACTTGGGTGACATGAACAGTCAGCCCGAGGCCCTTGGCCTCCACCCTCACCATGTTATCAAACTGATCTCCGAAGAGCGGGATGCCGATCACAGGCACTGCGTGGTACACGGCCTGCAGCAGGCTGTTCATGCCCCCGTGTGTCACCAGGAGACGAGCCTTGGGATGACCTGTCAGCCCAGACCGAAGTACAGTGAGAGACATCTTCAACCCATTAACTCTGCGAAGAAGCACCCGCCATTTCCCAAAGAAAATCAGACAGATACTCCCAAAGCCAGTGGAGAACAGATCAACTGTAGCATCAGATTATAAGACCATAGATATGAGCAGAAAGAGACCATTTGGCCTATCGAGTGTGCTCCACCATTTCATCATAGATGATCCATTTTTCCTCTCAGCCCCAATCTCCTGCCTTCTTCCTGTATCTTTTCATGCCCCGATAAATCAAGAATCTATCAACCTCTGCCTTAAATATACCCAATGACTTGGCTTTCACAGCCACGTGTGACAACAAATTCCAGAGGTTCACCACTCTCTAGCTAAAAGAATTCCTCCTCATATCTTTTCTAAAAGGATGCCCCTCTGTTCTGAGGTTGTGCCCTCTGGTCCTAGACTCTCCACCATAGGAAACATCCTCTCCACATCCACTTTATCCCAGACTTTCAACATGATAGGATTCAATGAGATCCCCGCTCATCCTTCTAAATTCCAGTGAGTAGAGGCACAGATCCATCAAATGCTTTTCATATGATAAGCCATTCTATCCTGGAATCATTTTTGTGAACCTCCTTTGGACTCCCTTTAGTGCCGGCACATTCGTTCTTAGATACGGGGCCCAAAACTGCTCACAATACTCCAAGTGAGGCCTCACCAGTGCTTTATATAAAGTCTGAACATTACATCCTTGCTTCTATATTCAGCCCTCCTGAAATGAATGATAACATCGCATTCGCCTTCCTCACCACTGACTCAACCCGCAAATTAACCTTTAGGGAACCCTGTACAAGCACTCCCAAGTCTCCCAAGTCCCTTTGCAACTTAGATTTTTGAATTTTCTGTTAATTTAGAAAATAATTGATGCTTTTATTTCTTCTACCAAAGTGCATAACCATACACTTCCCTACACTGTATTCCATCTTCCACTTCTTTGCACATTCTCTTAATCTAAGTCCTTCTGTAGCTTCTCTACTTTCTCAAAACTACCTACACCTCCACCTACCTTTTTACTGTCTGCAGACTTTGCAAAAAAGCCATCAATTCCATCATCTAAATCACTGACATATAATGTAATAAGAAGCAGTGTCAACACAGACCCCTGTGGAACACCACTAGTCACAGGCAGCAAACCAGAAAAGGCACCCTTTAGTCCCACTCTTTGTCTCCTGCCAATCAGCCAAAGTTTTACCCATGCTAGTATCTTTCCTGTTCTAAAATGGGTGCTTAACTTGTACAGCAGTCACGAGTGGCACCTTGTCAAAGTCCTTCTGAAAATCCAAGTACTCAACATCTACCCATTCTCCTTTGTCTGTCATGCTTGTTACTTCTTCAACTGCTTGATATTTCTTCAGAGAATTCCAAAAGCTTTGTCAGGCAAGATTTCCCCTTGAGGAAACCATGCTGACTACTGCCTATTGGTGGGATTATTGATGATACATGTTACTTTCTTGAAAGCACATTCTTAAGAATTGACTCCATCTTCCAACCACTGAGGTCAGTCTAGCTGGACTATAATTTCCATTTTTCTGCCCTTCTCACTCCTTCAAGAGTGGAGTGACATTTGCAATTTCCAGTTCTCTGGAACCATGCCAGAATCTAGTGATTCTTATAAGATTATTAGTAAAGCCTTCACAATCTCTTCAGCAAATTCTTTCACCATCTGGTCCCAGTGACTTATCTACCTTCAGATCTTTCAGTTTCTCAAGAACCTTCTCCCCAGTAATGGCAACTTCACACACTTCTGCCCCCTGATATCCCAAATTTCCGGCATACTGCTGGTATCTTCCACAGTGACAACTGATGCAAAATACTTATTCAGTTTGTCCACCATCTCCTTGTCTTCCATTACTGCCTCTCCAATGGTCTGATACCTACTCTCACTTCTCTATTACACTTTGTATATCTGAAGAAACTTCTGTTATACTCTCTAACATTATTGGCTAGCTTACTTTCGTATTCCATCTTTATCTTCTTACTAACTTACTTAGTTGCCTTCTGTTGGTTTTTAAAAGCTTCCCAATCGTCTAATTTCCCATTAATTTTTGCTCTATTATATGCTCTCTCGTTGGATTTGACTTCTCTTGTTAGCCACAGTTGTGCCACCTTGCCTTTAGAATACCTCTTCCTGAAACATAAGAACATAAGGAATAGGAGCAGGAGTCGGCCATCTGGCCCAATGAGCCTGCTCCACCATTCAATAAGCTCGTGGCTGATCTGGCCATGGACTCATCTCCACATAACTGCCTTTTCCCCATAACCCTTAATTCTTCTACTATGCAAAAATCTACCCGACCTTGTCTTAAATATATTTACTGAGGTAGCCTCCACTGCTTCGTTGGGCAGAGAATTCATCAGATTCACCACCCTCTGGGAAAAGCAGTTCTTCCTCATCTCCGTCCTAAATCTACTCCCCCAAATCTTGAGGCTATGTCCCTAGTTCTAGTCTCACCTACCAGTAGAAACAACTTTCCTGCCACTATCTTACCTATTCCTTTCATAGAACCATAGAACATTACAGCACAGAAACAGGCCCTTTGGCCCTTCTTGGCTGTGCCGAACCATTTTTCTGCCTAGTCCCACTGACCTGCACCTGGGCCATATCTCTCCAAAACCCCTCTCATCCATATACCTGTCCAAGTTTTTCTTAAATGTCAAAAATGAGCCCACATTCACCACTTCATCTGGCAGCTCATTCCACACTCCCACCACTCTCTGCGTGAAGAAGCCCCCCTAATGTTCCCTTTAAACTTTTCCCCTTCACCCTTAACCCAATACCTCTGGTTTTCTTCTCCCCTAGCCTCAGTGGAAAAAGCCTGCTTGCATTCACTCTGTCTATACCCATCATAATTTTATACACCTCTATCAAATCACCCCTCATTCTCCTACGCTCCAGGGAATAAAGTTCTAACCTATTCAACCTCTCTCTGTAACTCAGTTTCTCAAGTCCCGGCAACATCCTTGTAAACCTTCTCTGCACTCTTTCAACCTTATTAATATCCTTCCTGTAATTAGGTGACCAAAACTGCACACAATACTCCAAATTTGGTTTCACCAATGTCTTATACAACCTCACCATTACATTCCAACTCTTATAGTCAATACTTTGATTTATAAAGGCCAATGTACCAAAAGCTCTCTTTACGACCCTATCTACTTGTGACGCCACTTTTAAGGAATTATGTATATGTACTCCAGATCCCTCTGTTCTACTAAACTCCTCAGTGTCCTACCATTTACCTTGTATGTTCTACCTTGGTTTGACCTTCCGAAGTGCAATACCTCACACTTGTCTGCATTAAACTCCATCTGCCATTTTTCAGCCCATTCCTCCAACTGGTCCAAATCCCTCTGCAAGCTTTGAAAACCTTCCTCACTGTCCACTACACCTCCAATCTTAGTATCATCAGCAAATTTGCTGATCCAATTTGCCACATTATCATCCAGATCATTGATATAGATGACAAATAACAATGGACCCAGCACTGATCCCTGTGGCACACCACTAGTCACAGGCCTCCACTCAGAGAAGCAATCCTCCACTATCACTCTCTGGCTTCTTCCATTGAGCCAATGTCTAATCCAATTTACTATCTCTCCATGTATACCTAGCGACTGAACCTTCCTAACTAATCTCCCATGCGGGACCTTGTCAAAGGCCTTACTAAAGTCCATGTAGACAACATTCACTGCCTTCCCTTCATCCACTTTCCTGGTAACTTCCTCGAAAAACTCTAATTTTATATTTTTCTATAAGATCTTCTCTCATTCTTCTGAATTCCAGTAAGTACAGTCCCAGATGCTTCAATCTCTCCTAATAGTCTAACCCACCATCTCTGGAATCAACTTGGTGAACCTCCCCTGTACCGCCTCCAAAGCCAGTATGTCCTTCCTCAAGTAAGGAGACCAGAACTGCTCACAGTACTCCAGGTGCGGCCTCACCAGTACCCCATACAGTTGCAGCATTATCTCCTTACTCTTAAATTCAATCCCTCTAGCAACAAAGGCCAACATTCCATTTGCCTTCTTGATAGCCGGCTGCACCTGCAAACCAACGTTTTGTCATTCATGGACAAGCACTCCCAAGTCCCTCTGCACAGCAGCATGCTGCTATTTTTACCATTTAAATAATAAACTGATCTTCCATTTTTCCTTCCAAAGTAGATGATCTTGCATTTACCAACATTGTATTCCATCTGCCAGGCCCTTGCCCACTCACTTAATCTATTTATATCTCTCTGCAGACTCTCTGTATCATCTATGTGACTTGCTTTTCCACTCAATTTACTTCCATCAGCAAACTTAGATACACTACACAGTCCCCTCTTCCAGATCGTTAATTTATATCGTGACAGTTGCAGGCCCAGCATCGAACCCTGCGGCACACTGTTCACCACTGATTGCCAACCAGAGTAACACCCGTGTATCCCAACTCTCTGCTTTCTATTAGATAACCAATCCTCTATCCATGCTAATACATCACCCCCAAACTCTATGTATCGTAATCATATGGATAACTATCGAGCACCTTCTGGAAGTCAAAGTAAATATCTTCCATCTGTTCCTCTCTATCCACTGCACTCATTATATCCTCAAAGAACTCCAGTAGGTTTGTCAAACAGGACCTGCCTTTGCTGAATCCATGCTGTGTCTGTCTGATGGATCCGTTTCTTTCCAGATGCCTCACTCTTTCTTCTTTAATGATAGCTTCAAGCATTTTCCCAACTAATTGGCCTATAGTTACTTGCCTTTTGCCTACTTCCTTTTTGGAACAGTGGCGTGACATTCACCATCTTCCAATCTGCCGGGACTTGCCCAGAGTCCAGAAAATTTTGGTAAATTATCACCAAAGCCTCTACTGTAACTTCTGCCATTTATTTCAGTATCTGGGATGCATTCCATCAGGACCAGGGGGCTTGTCTATCTTCAGGCCCACAAGTTTTCTCAGCAATACCTCTTTAACATAGAACATAGAATAGTACAGCACATTACAGGCCCTTCGGCCCACAATGTTGTGCTGACCCTCAAACCCTGCCTCACATATAACCCCCCACCTTAAATTTCTCCATATACCTGTCTAGTAGTCTCTTAAACTTCACTACTGTATCTGCCTCCACCTCTGACTCAGGCAGTGCATTCCACGCACCAACCACTCTCTGAGTGAAAAACCTTCCTCTAATATCCCCCTTGAACTTCCCTCCCCTTACCTTAAAGCCATGTCCTCTTGTACTGAGCAGTGGTGCCCTGGGGAAGAGGCGCTGGCTGTCCACTCTGTCTATTCCTCTTAATATCTTCTACACCTCTATCATGTCTCCTCTCGCTCTCCTTCTCTCCAAAGAGTAAAGCCCTAGCTCCCTTAATCTCTGATCATAATCCATACTCTCTAAACCAGGCAGCATCCTGGTAAATCTCCTCTGTACCCTTTCCAATGCTTCCACATCCTTCCTATAGTGAGGCGACCAGAACTGGACACAGTACTCCAAGTGTGGCCTAACCAGAGTTTTATAGAGCTGCATCATTACCTCGTGACTCTTAAACTCTATCCCTCAACTTATGAAAGCTAACACCCCATAAGCTTTCTCAGCTACCCTATCTACCTGTGAGGCAACTTTCAGGGATCTGTGGACATGTACCCCCAGATCTCTCTGCTCCTCCACACTACCAAGTATCCTGCCATTTACTTTGTACTCTGCCTTGGAGTTTGTCCTTCCAAAGTGTACCACCTCACACTTCTCCGGGTTGAACTCCATCTGCCATTGCTCAGCCCACTTCTGCATCCTATCAATGTCTCTCTGCAATCTTCGACAATCCTCTACACTATCTACAACACCACCAACCTTTGTGTCATCTACAAACTTGCCAACGACAAGTTTAGTTTAGTGATCGCTATTGTATCAAGGTCCTCATCTCCATCGCATCCATAACGTCTCTGTTCAGCATGTTAGATGTGTCCTCCACCATGAAGACCGACACCAAATAGTCATTCAAAGCCTTTGACATTTTCTCATTCCCCTTTCTCATCCTCCAAAGGACCTATGTTCACTTTAGCCAACCTTTTCTGCTTTATTTAATTATAAAAACTTTTACTATCTGTTCTCAACCCCTGACAAATTAACTTGAAACCCTCCTGAACAGCTCTAACAAACCTGCTCGAAAGGATATTGGTCCCCCTTGGACATCAGGTCATTAGACACATGAGCAGAATTTGCTATTTACCCATCGAGTTTGCTCCACCATCCATCATGGCTGATTTATTATCCCTCTCAACCCCATTTTCCTGCCTTCTCCCCGTAACCTTTGATGCCCTCTCTTAGCAAGATCCTTTTTATTTTCATCCTATCATCCTCCGCTTTAAATATACCCAATGACAGCCTTCACAGCTGCCTTGGGCAAAGAATTCCACAGATTCACTGCCCTCTGGCTAAACAGATTCCTTTCGCCTCTGCTCTAAAGGGATATCCCTCTATTCTGAGTCTGTGCCCCTGGTCCTAGTCTCTCTCACTATTGAAACATAGAAATATAGAAAATAGGTGCAGGAGTAGGCCATTCGGCCCTTTGAGCCTGCACCGCCATTCAGTATGATCATGGCTGATCATCCAACTCAGAACCCTGTACCTGCTTTCTCTCCATACCCCCTGATCCCTTTAGCCACAAGGGCCATGTCTAACCTCCTCTTAAATATAGCCAATGAACCGGCCTCAACTGTTTCCTGTGGCAGAGAATTCCACAGATTCACCACTCTCTGTGTGAAGAAGTTTTTCCTCATCTCGGTCCTAAAGGCTTCCCCTTTATCCTTAAACTGAGACCCCTCGTTCTGGACTTCCCCAACATCGGAAACAATCTTCCTGCATCTAGCCTGTCCAATCCCTTTAGAATTTTATACGTTTCAATAAGATCCCCCCTCAATCTTCTAAATTCCAGTGAGTAAACATTGGAAACATCCTCTCCAAGTCCACTGTATCAAAAGGAGACAGACTGTACGAACTCTGAGAATGTGAGTGGTAGAGCTTTGAAACTCTGCCCATAAGTTGTGAAATTATTTCGGAGTTGAGGTGAGTGAAGTAATCCACACCAGTTTGGGAGCCTGATTATTGTAGTGTCGTAATTTTTCCTGAACCTGGTGTTGTGGGACCCAAGCCTTCTGTACCCCCTACCCGATGATAGTCACAAAGAGAGGGCAAGGGCTCGATGGTGGGATTATTGATGATACATGCTACTTTCTTGTGACAGTGCTGCATGTAAATATGCTGAATGTAGGGAGGGTTTTGCTGTGAAAGACTGGGCTGTATCCGTCACTTTCTGTAGACTTCTGGTGTTTCTATAGGAGACAGCGATGCAACCAGTTCAAAGTTCTGAGTACATTTATTATCCAAGTATGTATACCATTTAGAACCTTAATACTTGCCACTGTGCATCTACATAAGTCTTTATTTTACACCAGATGCCATCATCTGCAGGCCTTTGTTGCTTCCAGCTGTCACCTTCTAGCCTCAGAAAGTACACTGCAGATGCTGGGGTCAAATCAACATGTACAACACACTGGAGAAACTCAGCAGGTCAGGAGTCCTGATGAAGGGTCTCGGCCCGAGACTTCGACTGCTCGCTTCCACGGATGCTGCCCGACCTACTGAGTTCCTACCCCTTGTTTGTACGTGTTGACCTTCTAGCCTCTGATGCCATCTTCACTCCTTCCGTTGCCCATAACCCCTCTTCACCACCCCTCCTCCTTACTTCTCCAGGTTCCAGAATCTCATCTCAGAGAGGGACCACTGGTGGGCTGGTACTTACCAAGCAGATCATTCTGCGGGAGCCAATCGAGCAGCTTGACATTGGGGGCAGGTTGGAGATCACTTGGCCAGTTACTGCGCAGTTGTCTCCAGATTATCAACTGGGGGAGCTGGGCAAAGGCAGCGTTCATCTCTTTCAGCAGCTCAGGGAGGCTGACAGACATCAGCATAGAGCCAAAGGTCACCACCACAAAGCCGTTCTCTCCGGCAGTCTGTAGGAGATCTTCCAGTTCCTGACAACAGCAAGGACAGGTCAACACTCGAACCCCCAACACAACAAGGCCAGCAGATTACACTGAGTGCCAAGAGTAAAGTGGAGGTAGCCCAAGCTGTCAGGGAAAGTCCCAGGTGGTGCAGGCAGAGGATTGGAGTGGAGAGGACTTGTTTTTCTTAAATGAATAATGGTAAGTAATGAGTGGTCAGCCCAAAGGGAAATATGAGGAACAGAGGAACCTTGGTGAACACATTAAAGGAGCCATGGTGGTGAAGGTGTATGAGATAATTTCCTTTCTGAGACAAGGCATGGGTGTGCAGAATATGTCTGGGAGTGAGGAAATGAGAGGGAAGAGAGTGAGTGGGAGAGGGAAGAGAGCAGGTGGAAGAGGGAAGAGAGCAGATGGGAGAGGGAAAAGAGTGGGGTGGGAGAGGGAAGAGAGTGGGGTGGAAGAGGGAAGAGAGCAGGTGGGAAAGAGAAGAGAGCGGATGGGAGAGGGAAGAGAGTGGGGTGGGAGAGGGAAGAGAGTGGGGAGGGAGAGGGAAGAGAGCGGGGTGGGAGAGGGAAGAGAGTGGGGTGGAAGAGGGAAGAGAGCGGGATGGGAGAGGGAAGAGAGCAGGTGGGAGAGGGAAGAGAGCGGGATGGGAGAGGGAAGAGAGTGGATGGGAGAGGGAAAAGAGTGGGGTGGAAGAGGGAAGAGAGTGGGGAGGGAGAGGGAAGAGAGCGGGGAGGGAGAGGGAAGAGAGCGGGGTGGGAGAGGGAAGAGAGCGGGGTGGGAGAGGGAAGAGAGCGGGTGGGAGAGGGAAGAGAGCGGGATGGGAGAGGGAAGAGAGCGGGGTGGGAGAGAGAAGAGAGTGGGGTGGAAGAGGGAAGAGAGTGGATGGGAGAGGGAAGAGAGTGGGGAGGGAGAGGGAAGAGAGTGGGGTGGAAGAGGGAAGAGAGTGGATGGGAGAGGGAAGAGAGTGGGGAGGGAGAGGGAAGAGAGTGGGGTGGGAGAGGGAAGAGAGCGGGGTGGGAGAGGGAAGAGAGCGGGGTGGGAGAGGGAAGAGAGCGGGATGGGAGAGGGAAGAGAGTGGGGTGGGAAAATGTGGGGGAGGGAATGTGAATCCCTGCAGCATCCAATAACCACGTGATCTTTGTCTCAGGGGCAGACATATGAACATCTTTTAAGAGGATGAACCTTTGCAAAGCATCAGGCCCTCATGGCATAGCTGTTAGGAAAGAGGATACCTGTGCCAACCAACTGTCAAGACAACTTCAATCTCTCCCTCACAGTCGGAGGGTGACAATCATACCAGTGCTGAAGATCAGGGTGAGCTACCTCAACGACTACCGCCAAGAGTCATTCCCACCAGCTCTGAGAGGTTGTTCAATGATAGAATAAGCTCCTGCCTAAGAAAGGATCTACACCCACTGTAATTTGTTGCAACAATAAGTCACAATTGTCACTGTAATTTGCCTATTGAAACAATTGCGGGAGCAATCTTTGGCCTCTCCTCTTGGCTATCGATCTCCTGGACAATAGAAATATTTATGTCAGGCTGCTGTTTACTGATTACAGCTCAGCATTCAACACAATCACACCTTCAGTTCTAATCAAAAACCTCCTAAACCTGGATCTCTGTACCTCCACCAGTATCTGGACCCTTGATTCCTCATTGCTGACAATCAGCACAGGTTAACCTCAAGGATACATGCTTAGTCGACTGCTCTGCTCTCTCTACACGCATGACTGTGTGGCTAGGCTCAGATCAAATACCATCTATAAATTTGTGTGGCTGGGCTCAGCTCAAACTCCATCTATAAATTTGGCGACGACACAACTATCATTAGCAGAATTTCAGTTGGTGATGAGGCGGCGTACAGGAGCGAAACAGACCTCAAGCACAAGAGAATCTGCAGACGCTGGAAATCTGAGCAACACACACAAACTGCTGGAGGATCTCAGCAGGGCAGGCAGAATCTATGGAAAGAGTAAACAGTCGATGTTTCAGACTGAGACCCTTCATCAGGACTGGAAAAGAAGAGGAGAAGTCAGAATAAGAAGGCGGGGGAGGGGAGGAAGAAGTACAAGGTGGCAGGTGATGGGTGAAACCGGGAGAGGGGAAGCGGCTGAGGGGCAACAATTGGCAAGTTATTTGGTGAAAGAGATAAAGGGAAAGAGAAGTGGGAATCTGATAGGAGAGGACAGAAGACCATGGAGAAAAGAAAGGGGAGGAGCACGAGAAAGAAAAGATGTGTAGGTAAGGAGAGAAGGAGTGAAAAGGAAACAGGAATGAGGAATGGTGAAGAGGAGAGGGGTCAATTCCTGTTTGTTCAAGAAATTGATGTTCATGCATTCAGGATAGAGGCTACCCAGACAGAATATAAGGAGTTGTTCCTCCAACCAGATTGAGGCCTCATCCTGGCAGAAGAGGAGGCTACGGATGGGCATGGGAAATAGAATTGAAATATATGGTCAGTGGGAGATCCACTTTTCTGGCAGTTGAAGCAGTCTCCCAATCTACGTTGGGTCTCACCAATATACAGGAGGCCACGCCAGGAGCACTGGATATATTAGATGATCCCAACCGACTTGCAGATGAGGTGTTGCCTCACCTGAAAGGACCTGAATGGCAATGAGGAAGATGGTGTGGTTCTTGTTCCACTTGCAAGCACAAGTACCAGGAGAGAGATCAGTGGAGAGGGATGAGTGGACAAGGCTGTCATGGAGGGAACAGTCCCTGTGGATGCTGCCTGGCCTGCTCAGTTCCTCCAGCATTTTGTGTGTGTTGCAAGATAAATCAGCTGGTTGAGTGGTGCTGCAGCAACAACGTTGCTCACAACTTCAGTAAGACCAAGGAATTGATTGTAGACTTCATGAAGGGGAAGTCAAGGGAACACACAACAGTCACCATTGAGGGATCAGAAGTGAAAAGGTTCAGCAGGTTCAGATTCCTGGGTGTCAGCATCTCTGAGGATCTATCCTGGGTCCAGCATGTTAATGCAATTACAAAGAAGGCATGACAGTGGCTACATTTCATTAGGAGTTTGAGGAGAATTGATTTGTCACCAAAGACACTTGCAAATTACTACAGATACCATGGAGAGCACTCTAACTGGCTGCATCATTGTCTGGTTTGGCGGGTCCACGGCACAGGATCAGAAAGAGCCTTAAAAAGTTGTAAACTCAGCCAGTTCCATCATGGGCACTGGTCTCCCTAGCATCCAGAACATCTTCTAAAGGGGGCATTCATCATTAAGGACTCCCATTATCCAGAACATACCCTCTCTCATCAGGGAGGAGGTACAAGTGCCTGAGACACACACTCAAAGTTCAAGAACAGCTTCTTCACCTCAACCATCAGATTTCTGAATGGACAATGAACCCAGGAACACTTGCCACTTGCATAGTATTATTATTATTTTCCCCTCTCTACTTACAGGACTCATTTAATTTATTGCTATATATACCTGTACTCTTATTGTAATTGGTATTTTTATTGCAATGTACTGCTGCTACAAAACAACAAATTTCACAAAGGGGGTAGCACAGTAGCGTAGTGCTTAGCACAACGGTTTACAGTACCACTGACCCAGGTTCATTTCCCACTGCTGTCTGTAAGGAGTTGGCACATTCTCCCCAGACTCACGTGGATTTCCTCTGGCTGCTCCGGCTTCCTCCCACAGTCCAAAGACGTAATGGCTGGTGGGATAAAAAGTAATTGATAGTTGCCCCTTGATTAAGATAGGGATAAATTGGAGATTGCTAGCTCAAAGGGCTGGAAGGGCCTATTATGTACTGGATCTCAATAAATAAATAAACCAATAAAAACACACCAGGATGCTGAAGTTGGAGGGTGTCCGAAGGTAGAAGAGTGTGAAGTTACTATTACTAGGGAGATGGAGCTTGGAAAGCTGAAAGGTCTAAAGCAGATGGACCAGATGGTGTAGACCCCAGCGTTCTGAAAAAGGTGGCTAAAGAGATTATGGAGGCATTAGTAATGATTTTTCAAGAATCACTAGATTCTGGAATGTCTCTGGAAGACTGGAAAATTGCAAATGTCACTCCATTCTTCAAGAAGAGAGAGAGGCAGAAGAGAGAAAACTATAAGCCAGTTAGTCTGACTTCAGTGTTTGGGAAGACTTTGGAGTCAATTATTAAGGATGAAGTCTCAAGGTTCTTGGATGCACATGATAAAACAGGCCGCAGTCAGCATGGTTTCCTCAAGGAAACGTCTTGCCTGACAGATCTTTTGGAATTCTTTGAAGAAATAACAAGTAGGATAGACAACGGAGAATTGGTTGATGTTGTGTACTTGGATTTTCAGAAAGCCTTTAACAAAGTGCCAGACATGAGGCTGCTTAACAAGCTACAAGCCCGTGGTATTACAGGAAAGAAGCCAGTATGAATAAGGCATTGGCTGATTGGCAGAAGTCAAAGAGTGGGAATAAAGGGAGCCTTTATTTGGTTGGCTGCCAGTGACTAGTGGTGTTCCAATGGGGTTTGTGTTGGGGCCGATTCTTCTTATGCTATATGACAATGATTTGGATGAGGGAATTGATGGCTTTGTGGCCAAGTTTGTGGACGATATTAAAATAGGTGGTGGGGAAGGTGGTTTAGAGGAAGTAGGGAAGCTTTAGAAGGACTTAAACAGATTAGGAAAATGGACAAAGAAGTTGCAGATGGAATGCAGTGTTGGGAAGTGTATGGACATGCACTTTGGTAGAGAAATAAAAGTGTAGACTATTTTCTAAATGGAGAAAAGATTTAAAAATTTGGAGCCCTTGTGCTGGATTCCCTCAAGGTTAATTTACATGTTGATTCAGTGGCGAGGATAGTAAATGTGATGTTAACAATCATTTCAAGAGGACTAGAATATAAAAGTAAAGATGTAATGTTGAGGCTTTATAAAGCACTGGTGAGGCCTCACGTGGAGTATTGTGAGCAGGTTTGGACCCCTAATCTAAGAAAGGATGTGCTGACATTGGAGAGCTTTCAAAGGAGGTTCATAGAAATGATTCTGTGATTAAAAGGCTTGTCATATGAGGAGTGTTTGATGGCTTACTGGAATTCAGAAGAATGAGGCGTGACCTCATTGAAGCCTATCAAATTGTGAAAGGCCTTGATAGAGTGGATGTAGAGAGGACATTTCCTATGGTGGAGGAGTCTAAGATCAGAGAATAGCCTCAGAATAGAGAGGCATCACTTTAGAATGGAAATGAGGAGGCATTTCTTTAGCCAGAGAGCGGTGAATCTGAGGAATCTGTTGCCACAGGTGCCTGTGGAGGCCAAGTCATTGGGTATATTTAGGGCAGAAGTTGATAAGTTCTTGATAGGTCAAGAGACAAGCGGATATAGAGAGAAGGCAGGAGATTGGAGCTGAGAGGGAAATTGGATCAACCATGATGAAATGGCAGAGCAGATGATGGGCCAAATGGCCTAATGCTGCTCCTCTCTCTCATGGTCTTATATTAAACCTGAATCGGAGATTTAGAAATACACATATAAAACAGAGATGGGAAACAGACACACTGGGCCACAATGGTCCCAAACACAAAATGTAGAGAGGTACGATGGGACTGGAGACACACAAACATGCTGGCTCTAGGGAGACAGTCTTGTGATATATATATACACACACACACACACACACAGTGATTGGGTGTACAGAAGGACTGTGGGACTGGAGACACATACACTGGGTCTATGGAGACAATCCTGCGATGGGGTGGATTGGAAATGGAGAAAGCCTCTAAATGAGAGACCGTTGCACTTACCTGTGGGACTGGCTTTGACGGTTTTGAAAGCAACCCTCCAACACAAATCACATTAGGAGGCAGTGGCCGTGAGAATTCCAGGGTAAAGTCAGTGTTGTAGATTGCCAGCTGGGCCTTCGTGTATAGTTTGGAGAGGCTGATGTCAGTTCCAGGGAAGTGTTCCCTGATGGCTTTTTCAAACCGTGCCTGGATCCTCATCTCAAACCCAAGAGAGCCCAGGAACATTAAGGAATTCTTCAGCCGTTGCCAGAAATCCATGCGATCGGTGAGTAGTGAGCGATGGACGGGAACAAAGGAGAGAGGGACTGCCATCCCCCATTGGTGAACATTCCAGAAATTACCCCCATGGACGGTGACAAACTGTAAACCCAGCTTCTCGGCCACCAGGAATGAGCAAGGATTAAAGGCATCGATCACTGCAATATCGAAGTGCTCACCTCTTAAAGAGTTCATGATATTAACATCACTCATTATCCACTCACACTGCAGGGCAAAATGACCCATTAAATCCAGGAACATGTCCGCAGTTTCTCTGAAATCAGGAAGGTAGAGTCTATTCACATCAATCAGGCAAACCTGTGAGATCAAATTCTCTGCAACAGCCCCCTTTTCATCTCCTCCAATCCATACCATAGAAAGGTAGCGTAGTGGTTAGAGTTATGCTTTACAGTACTAGTGACCAGGGTTCAATTCCCGCATCTGTCTGTAAGGAGTTTGTACGTTCCACCTACGGCTGTGTGGGTTTCCTCTGGGTGCTCTGGTCTCCTCCCATATTCCAAAGATGGACATTATTTCCCTCTGGCTTTTTCCACTGAGGTTGGGTGAGACTAGAACTAGAGGTCTTGGGCTAAGGGTGAAAGGTGAGTTGTTTAAAGGGAACCTGAAGGGGAACTTCTTCACTCAGAGGGTGGTTAGAGTGTTGAATGAGTTGACAGCAGAAATGGTGGATGTGGGTTCAGTTTCAGCACTTTAGAGAAATTTGGATAGCAACATGGATAGGAGACGTTTGGAGGGCTACATTTTGGGTGCAGGTCGATGGGACTTGGCTGATTAATGGTTCATCACAGGCTAGATGGGCTGATTAACCTGTTTTGCCGCTACGGTGGTCTATGATTCTATGACTGTGTGCTGGGGGCAGCCATGTGTCAAAGTTCTAAGTATATACTAAATCAAAGTGCATATATATCACTATATATAACCCTGAGATTCATTTACCCTATCGATACCCTTCATAATTTTTATACCTAATTTTATATAAAATCTCTCCTCAATCTTCTATGCTCTAGGGAATAAAGTTATATCCTATTCAACCTTTTTCTATAACTCAGGTCTTCCAGTCCCAGCAACATCCTTGTAAATTTTCTCTGCACTTTGTCAATCTTATTTACAGCCTTCCTATAGGTATGTGACTAAAACACAAAGCTTTATTTTTAATCAAAGCATGTATCTCTATAAAACTCTGAGATTTGTCTTCTCCAGATAGCCATGAAACAAAGAGCGTGAAAGTTGTTCAGAGAGGAGCATCAAACCCACCTCGCATATAAAACAGAAAGGCAGCCTGATCATTAAACCCGTCCCCTGCACAAAACGGGACAGAAACATTGAAACCCCCCCCCAAAAAAAAGCCTGTTCACACTAAATTGTCTTATACAATATCAACAAAACATCTGAACATTGATTTATGAAGGACAATGCACTAGAAGCTTTCTTTGCAACTATATTTACCTGTATCACGTCTTTCAAGGAATGTCGATCTGTATTCCTGATCCTTTTTTTCCTACCACACTCTGCAATGCCCTACTGAGCACTGTGTAGGACCTACCCTGGTTGGTTCTCGCGAAGTGCAACACCTCACACTTAAATTCTACCCGACTTTTTCAGCCCATTTTTCCAGCAGGCCTAGATCCCTGCAAACTTTGATAGTCTTCCTTGCTGACTACACCCCCAATCTTGGTGTCATCAAGATTGTTTGCCACATTATCATCCAAATCATTGATGTAGATGACAAACAAAAACAGAACCAGCACTGATCCCTGCGACACACCACTAGTCACAGGCCTCCAGTCAGAGAGGCAACCATCTACTACCACTCTCTGGCTTCTTCCACAAAGCCAATGTCCAATCCAGTTTACTACCTCATTTTGAATGCCAAGTGACTGAACCTTCTTGACCATCCTCCATGTGGGCCCTTGTCAAAGGCCTTGCTAAAGTCCATGTAGACAACATCCACTGCCTTGCCTTCATCCACTTTCATGGTAACTTCCTCAAAAAACTCTATAAGGTTGGTTAGCTACAACTCACCACGCACAAAGCCACATTGACTATTCCTAATCAGTCCCTATCTATCAGGAATCTTAGAATACCTTCCAATAACTCTCCCACTACAAAAGACAGGCTTACCGGCCTAAAATTTCCTGGCTTATTCTTAGAGCCTTTCTTAAACAATGAAACATTAGATATGCTCCAATCCTCCAGCACCTCACCTCACCCGTGGCTAAGGATGAATTAAATATCACCACTGAGGCCCCTGCAATTTCTGCATTTGCCTCCCACAGGGCCTGAGTGAATACATTATCAGGCTTTGGGGATTTAGTCAGCAAACACCTCCCCTCTGTAATCTGTATAGGGTCTACCACCTTGCTACCTCACATCTATAGACTGTCCATCTCCAGAGTAAAGACAGAAGCAAAAGGACCACTTAAGATCTCCCCCATCTTTTTTGGCTTCACACATAGATTACCATTCTGATCTTCCAGAGGACCAATTTTGTCTCTTGCTATCCTTTTGCTCTTAGTATATCTGTAGAATCCCTTAGGATTTTCTTTCACCTTGTCTACTCGCGCATCCTCATGCCTTCTTTTAGCCCTCCTGATTTCTTTCTTAAGTGTTTTCTTGCATTTCTTATATCCCTCAAATATTTCATTTGTTCCTACCTGCCTATACCTGCTATGCACTTTCTTCTTCTATAAGCAGGGCCTCAATATAAGTCCATAGACATAGGAGCAGTATTAGGCCATTCAGTCCATCAAGCCCGCTCCTCCGTTTCATCATGGCTGATTCCGGATCACGAAAACCAAGGTACCCTAAGCCTGTTATTCTTGCCTTTTATTCTGACAGGAACATATAAACTCTTTACTCTCAAAACGTCATTTTTGAAGGCCTCCAAGCTACCAAGTACACCTTTATCAGAAAACATTTGCCAGATCCTTTCTGATACCATCAAAATTGGCTTTTCCCCAAATTAGAATCTCAACGAGGACAAGACACATCTTTTTCCATAATTACCTTGAAACTAATGTCATTGTGGTCACTGGATGCAAAGTGTTCCCCTGCACAAACTTCTGTCACCTGCCCTGTCTCATTCCCTAATAGGAGATCCAGTATCACATGCTCTCTGGTTGGGACTTCTATGTACTGATGAAGGAAACTTTCATGAACACATTTAACAGGCTCTTTCCCACCCAGTCCTTTTACAGTATGGGAGTCCCAGTCAATATATGGAAAGTTAAAATCTCCTACTATCATAACACGGTTGCTTATGTGAGAATGCTGTTCCTGGACTACAGTTTAGCATTCAACACCATAATTCCCTCCAGGCTTGACAAGCAGCTCAGCAGTGCCTCTTTCACCTCATATGGTTGAAGAAGTTTGATATGGGTCCCCAAATCCTACAGACTTTGTACAGGGGCTCAATTGAGAGCATCTTGACTGGCTGCATCAATGCCTGGTATGGGAACGATACTTCCTTCAATTGCAGGACTCTGCAGAGAGTGGTGTGGACAGTCCAGCACATCTGTAGATGTGCACTTCCCACTATTCAGGACATTTATGGAGACAGGTGTGTATAAAGGGCCCAAAGCATCAAACCACAGCTGCTACCATCCGGGAAACGGTACCGCAGCATAAAAGCCAGGACCAACAGGTTCTGGGACAGCTTCTTCCACCAGGCCATCAGACTGATTAATTCATGCTAATACAATTATATTTCTACGCTCTATTGACTGTCCTGTTGTACATGCTGTTTATTACAAATTACTATAAATTGCACATTTAGACGGAGATGTAATGTAATGATTTTTACTCAAGTGTGTGAAGGATGTCAGTAATAAAGTCAATTCAATTCAAATCCATTCAACCTTATATTTGCTGTAACAGTCTGTGATTGCTCTAAAAACTTGCTCCTCTAAATCCAACAGGTTTTTGAGTGCTCGATAATAAAATCCCATTAACACGATTCTTATTCCTCAGTTCTACCCATAAAGCCTCACTGAGCAAACATTCCAGTCCGTCCTGACTGAGCGCAACCATGACATTTTGCCTGACTAGTGACGCCACCCCTCCGCCATTAATCCCTCCCACTCTATCATGTCTAAAACAACAGAACTCCAGACATTGAGCTGCCAGTCCTGCCCCTCCTGCAACCAAGCCGCACTAATGGCTACAACATTATAATTCCATCTGCTGATCCAGGCCCTGAGCTCACCCACATTTCCTATGATACTTATTGCATTGAAGAAGTATCAACTCAGAACAATAATCCCACCATGCTCAACCTTTTGATTTCTGACTTTATATGTATGCTTAACAACATCTTTCTCCACAACCTCTCCACTATCTGTTCCGGTGCTCTGGCTCCCATCCCCCAGCAACTTGAGTTTAATCACCCCACTGTGTAGCATTAACAAACCTTCCTGCTAGGATATTAGTCCCCCTCCAGTTCGGGTGAAAACTATCTCTTCTCTGAAGGTCCTACCTTCCCTGGAAGGGAGCCCAATGATTTAAAAATGTCAGACTGTGTTGGTCATTGACGCAAACAATGTACTTCACTGTATATTCTAATGCTTCAGTGTAGATTTGACAAAGAAAACTAATCGTAGCTGTACCTGCCCAGGAAGAACTCTCGCTGCTTCTCCAAGAACCACTGCTCATATCTGGACAGATATTCCTCACTTGCAGACCACACTGTAACCCGGTAACTGTTGTTTCTCCCAGTGTAGTTTAAACCTGTAGCAATGAGAGAATTGTGGTGTGTTCTTACAGGCAATAGTTAAACTGATCACCAACAGAGAGGTCTAGTCCCTCTGGGGGGGGGGGGGGGTCTCACTTTCCAATTGCCCTCCTGCCCTCCACCAATTTGTGAGTTATTTGGCCCTTGCCCATAAGACCATAAGACATAGGTGCAGAATTAGGCCACTCAGCCCATCGATTCTGCTCTGACATTCCATCATGGCTGATCCTGGACCCCACTCAACACCATACACCTGCCTTCTCACCATATTCTTTGATGCCCTGACCAAACAGGAAACTATCAACTTCTGCCTTAAATATACCCACGGACTTGGTTTCCAGTGCAGTCTGTGGCAGAGCATTCCACAGATTCACTAATCTATGGCTTAAAAAATTCCCCACTTCTTTTCTAAAGAATCACACCTAAATTTTGAGGCTGTGCCTTCTAGTTCTGGATGCCCCCACCAAAGGAAATATCCTCTCCATATCCACCCTATCTAGTCCTTTCAACAGTCGGTAGGTTTCAATGAGATCCCCCTGCATGCTTCTAAATTCCAGCAAATACAGGCCCAAACACTCCTCATATGTTAACCCCCTCATTCCTGGAATCATCTTCGTGAACTTCCTCTGGAGGAACAGCTCAAGGGGGCAAGTGTTCCATCTTTCAATTCAATCCCGGCTGATCTAACTGAGTGGGAACGAGCTGGGGGTTGTGCAAGTTGGATTATCAGAGGAAAGGGTTTAGCGGTGGGGAAGAAACAGGGGTAGAGAGGACTGCTGTGAGGAGGGTAGGGGGAGCAGGATGCAATTGAATCATCAGCAACAGAGCGATACAGTTAAATACTGAAGCAACACACACAAAATGCTGGAGGGGCTCAGCAAGCCAAGCGGCATCTGTGGATTAGAGTAAACATTTGGGCTGAGACCTTTCATTAGGACTCCAGGTTAAACACTAAACGGGGCATAGTGAGACCTCCTTGGAAAAGGACAGGGAGTCAGTAGATGTAAATGCCTGCAAGAAAATGAATCTTAAGGTAGTATATAGTTACATATACGTAGTGTACTTTGATAATAAATTTACTTTGACTTTTTGACTTTGAAAATGGATGAGTAGGCTGTGGCTAGAGTCTGCCTGACAGCTGATTCTGAATAATTACCTTTAATTCGTGGGACACCAGACTGAACCAGCATGTGCACATCATGGCCACTCTGGTGAAGTGTGTGAGAAATCTCATCAAACAGCAAGTAGTGGCTTCCCCCTGTGGACAGAGCAAGCAATAAGTCAGAACTGCAGATCTCACCCTGGCTCCCCTAACCAGGCTGACAACGGAGGGGAAAATGTGGTGGATGCAGCCCAGCCCATCGCAGACAAAAGCCTCCCCACCAATGAGCACATTGACATGGAGCACTGTCACAAGAAAGCAACATTCCTCATTAAAGATGTCCATGCTCTCCTCTCATGACCATTGGGCACAAGGCGCAGGAGCCTTGGTTTGCACACTTGCAGGTTCAGGAACAATTATTACCCTACAACCACCGGGCTCTTGAACCTTAGTGGATAACTTCATTCTCCTCAATACTAAACTGATTCCACAACGTGCAGACTCACTTTAAAGGTCTCTACAACTCATGCTCTCAGAATTATGTTTTCATTTGCAAAGTTTGTCTTCCTTTGCACATTATAAACACAAGAAATTCTGCAGGTGCTGGAAATTCAGAGCAACACACACAAAATGCTGGAGTAACTCAGCAGGTCGGGCAGCATCTATGGCAATGAATAAACTGTCGGCATTTGGGAGTGAGACCCTTCTTCGGTCCCAAAGAACGGTTCCTCCAGCATTTCGTGTGTGCTCTTTTGCACATTAATAGTTCATCGGTCTTTGTTTATGTATTGTTTTTCTTAAAATTCTATTGAATTTTTCTTTTTTCCCTGTGAATGCCTGCAAGAAAATGAATCTCAAGATAAGATATGGAATGCTACAAAGGATTGTGAACTGCTGAGAGGATCTTCAATATCTCTGTTCCACCCATCTGAGATATTTATCAAAATGCTGTATATACAGGGCCCTTAGCATTGTAAATCATCCCTCCTATCTGTCCTACAATCTCTTTGCCCCCCTACCATCAGGCAGGAGGTACTATAGCATTAGGACAAAGACTGTTAGGATGTAAAACAGATTCTTCCCCCACACTGTAAGACTAATGAAGTCCCTGCCACCACCAGAGTCCCATCACGTATGAAACACCAGTGGCCTTATACTGTTTACTTTATAGCTTGTGTTGTAAATGAACTTTATGCTAAATGCAAATCTTCTGGAAGATAGTTGACTACTTATTAACTTACTTCTGGAAATATGACTTTACGTGTTGCGTGTGAGGAGGGATATTGTTTTGCTTGCTGGTATACACATGTTCAGTTGGATGACAATAAACCTGACCTTTAACTTGTCACATATATACTCTTTGATAATAGATTTGCTTTGAACCTTTGAGTCTGTAAATAGTGCTTCTCTAGTTGACAGTGAGTGGTGAGCAGAGTTTCACAGGGGTCAGTGCTTTTCACAACACCCAACATCGATTTGGAAGAGAGGACTGAGTGCAGTGTACCTAAGTTTGCTGATGGCAGTGAATGAACTGATAAAGCAAATTGTACAGAGGATGCAGAGAGATTGCAAAGAGATACAGATAGGTTAAGTGTTTGGCAGAATGGAGTATAATGTTGGGAAATATGAGGTCATCTACTTTGGAAGGAAAATAAAAGACCAAATTATATAAATGCAGAATTTATAAATATATAAATGGTATAAGATTGCAGAATGCTGTTGTGTAGATGAACTTGGGAGTGCTTGTGCATGAAGGTTGGTTTGCAGGTGTAAAAGGTTATCAAGAAGGTAAATAAAAAGGTGGCCTTCATTGCTAGAGCAATTGAACACAGGAGCAGGGATGTTATTCTATATCTGTACAGGGTATTGTAACAGAGTGGATGTGAGTGTCCAGACAATTTTTCCTGCTGTGGGGGGGGGGGGGGGGTATAGTCTCCGAATATGAGGATATCCCTTTAGAACAGAGATGAGAAGGAATTACTTTAGACCATAAGACATCAGAGCAAAATGAGGCCATTTGGCCCATTGGCTCTGCTCTGCCTTTCCATCAAGACAGATTTATCATCCCCCTCAACCCCATTCTCCTGCTTTCTCCCCGTAACATTTGATGTCCTGACTAATCAAGAACCTATCAACCTCCGTTTTAAATATACCAAATGACTTGGCCTCCACAGCCATCAGTGGCAAGGAATTCCACTGATTCTCCAGCCTCTGGCTAAAGAAATTCCTCCTCATCTCTGTTCTAAATGGACATCCCTCTGTTCTGAGGCTGTGCCCTCTGGTCATAGACTCAACATCTTTTCCAGATCCACTTTGTTCAGGCCTTTCAATATTCCATAGCTTTCAATGAGATCCTCCCTCATTCTTCTAAGCTCCAAGAGTTGAAAGTGCACCAATGTCTCTACTTCCTTAGAAGTTTGCACATGACATCTAATACTTTGACAAACTTCCATAGATGTGTGTGGAGAATATATTGACTGATCGCATCATAGCCTGTGTTGGAAACACCAATGTCTTGAATGGAAAATCCCACAAAAGGAAGTGATTACAGCCCAGTTCATCTCAAGTAAAGCTCTCCCCTCCATTGAGACATCTACACAGTGATGTTGCGGGAAAGCAGCATCCATTGTCAGGAGCCCCCACCATCCTGTTCATGCTTTCTTCCCTCTGCTGCTGCCATCAGGAAGAAGGTACAGGAGCCTCAGGACCCACACCACCAGGTTCAGGAATAGTTATTACCCCTCAGCCATCAGGCTCTTGAATCAGAGGTAATAACACAGACCCAAACAAAGGGGAGCTGAGTCTGCCAGAGAAAGCAGGATCTCCCAGTGGCCACTCATTTTAATTCCACGCCCCATTCCCATTCTGATATGTCTATCCATGGCTTCGTCTACTGTCAAGATGAAGCCACACTCAGGTTGGAGCAACAACACCTTATATTTCGGCTGGGTAGCCTCCAACCTGATGGCATGAACATTGACTTCTCTAACTTCTGTTAATGCCCCTCCTCTTACCCCATCCCTTATTTATTTATTTATTCCCCCTTTTTTTTCTCTCTGCCCCTCTCCCAATCACTCCTTGCCTGTTCTCCATCTCCTTCTGGTGCTCCCCTCCCCCTTTCTTTCTCCCTAGGCCTCCTGTCCCATGATCCTTTCCCTTCTCCAGCCCTGTATCCCTTTTGCCAATCACCTTTCCAGCTCTTAGCTTCACCCCTCCCCCTCCTGTCTTCTCCTATCATTTCGGATTTCCCCCTCCCACTTTCAAATCTCTTACTATCTTTTCTTTCAGTTACTCCTGATGAAGGGTCTCGGCCCAAAACGTCAACAGTGCTTCTTCGTATAGATGCTAAAATACAACTGCAGATGCTGTGGATCAAAGAATACGAACACAACGCTGGAAGAACTCAGCAGGTCAGGCAGCATCCGTGAGAAAAGAGTAGCCAACGTTTCGGGCCGAGATGTTGGCTACTCTTTTCTCACGGATGCTGCCTGACCTGCTGAGTTCTTCCAGCGTTGTGTACGTATTCCTATAGATGCTGCCTGGCCTGCTGCGTTGCACCAGCATTTTGTGTGTGTTGCATGAATAATAGTGTTCAGTACACAGTGAGAGACGCACAATGAGCAAAGTTAAAGTGAAAATAATGTGATGATGGTCAGGAAAGTTGAATGCTTTGATAGTGCTAATGTGGACTGGGAATCACATGTCGAGAGGGTTGAACTGTATTGTAATGCAAACCACGTGGATGAAGAAAGTACTACATCCACACTTCTTAGCTCAGTGGCTGCTAAAACATACAGGCTTTTCAGCGATTCAATTATCTCCTGAAAGGCCAGCAAACAAGACATTTGAATTGTTACAATTTTACAAAATCATTTGAGCCCTAAACTGCTGATAATAGCGGAGTGATTTAGATTTAATAAAAGGAACCAGTCAAAGGATGGCCATTGCTGAACATTGCAGAACTACGCTAAGTTTCCCGGTACAATGACTCGAGAGACTTTCTGATGCATTCAGGGACAGGCTTGCATATGGTATGCATAGTCAAAGCTCTCAAAAGAGGCTGCTGACAGAAAGAGACCTAACCTTAGAACGGGCATTGCCCATTACAATATCGTTAGAGACTGCAGCAAAGGATGCATCAGACCTACAGGAAAAGAGTTTAGAATGTGAAACGTACAAAATGTTCCTGAATGGTGCAAAAAGTCTAGAATGGAGCTATCATGCCTAGAACAGCATTGATGAAGCAAATCGCTGAACCATATGAATCACAACAGATGTGTCAGGTGTAAAACTGAAAATGGAGCCGGGTACAGTGTCCCCTTTGTCTATAATTTCAGAGGCTGCCTACAACAGGTTGTTTTCTAAGCTACCATTAGAAAAGACCTCAGTGATGCTAAAGACCTGCACAGGCAAAAATCCCAAAGGCAAACTGTAAGTGAGCAGTTGGAACTTTCTGGGTTGTATGGTGGAGGGCCAGCACTTTTCACACGTGAATACTCAAGAGAAACCCAGCAGACAGGCACATGATGAATGCTCTGAATATGTAACTGCAGCCCAAACGGTAGTGCTAATCAGAGACTGGCACAGTTGCTTAATGCCAGTGAGGTGTTTAACCATATAACCATATAACAATCACAGCACGGAAACAGGCCATTCCGGCCCTCCTAGTCCGTGCCGAACTCTTAATCTCACCTAGTCCCACCTACCCGCACTCAGCCCATAACCCTCCACTCCTTTCCTATCCATATACCTATCCAATTTTACCTTAAATGACACAACTGATCTGGCCTCTACTACTTCTACAGGAAGCTCATTCCACACAGCTATCACTCTCTGAGTAAAGAAATACCCCCTCGTGTTTCCCTTAAACTTTTGCCCCCTAACTCTCAAATCATGTCCTCTCGTTTGAATCTCCCCTACTCTCAATGGAAACAGCCTATTCACGTCAACTCTATCTATCCCTCTCAACATTTTAAATACCTCGATCAAATCCCCCCTCAACCTTCTACGCTCCAATGAATAGAGACCTAACTTGTTCAACCTTTCTCTGTAACTTAAGTGCTGAAACCCTGGTAACATCCTAGTAAATCGTCTCTGCACTCTCTCTAATTTATTGATATCTTTCCTATAATTCGGTGACCAGAACTGTACACAATATTCCAAATTTGGCCTTACCAATGCCTTGTACAATTTTAACATTACATCCCAACTTCTGTACTCAATGCTCTGATTTATAAAGGCCAGCGTTCCAAAAGCCTTCTTCACCACCCTATCTACATGAGACTCCACCTTCAGGGAACTATGCACTGTTATTCCTAGATCTCTCTGTTCCACTGCATTCCTCAATGCCCTACCATTTACCCTGTATGTTCTATTTGGATTATTCCTGCCAAAATGTAGAACCTCACACTTCTCAGCATTAAACTCCATCTGCCAACGTTCAGCCCATTCTTCTAACCGGCATAAATCTCCCTGCAAGCTTTGAAAACCCACCTCATTATCCACAACACCTCCTACCTTAGTATCATCAGCATACTTACTAATCCAATTTACCACCCCATCATCCAGATCATTTATGTATATTACAAACAATATTGGGCCCAAAACAGATCCCTGAGGCACCCCGCTAGTCACCGGCCTCCATCCCGATAAACAATTATCCACCACTACTCTCTGGCATCTCCCATCTAGCCACTGTTGAATCCATTTTATTACTCCAGCATTAATACCTAACGACTGAACCTTCTTAACTAACCTTCCATGTGGAACTTTGTCAAAGGCCTTGCTGAAGTCCATATAGACTACATCCACTGCCTTACCCTCGTCAACATTCCTCGTAACTACTTCAAAAAATTCAATAAGGTTTGTCAAACATGACCTTCCACGCACAAATCCATGCTGGCTACTCCTAATCAGATCCTGTCTATCCAGATAATTATAAATACTATCTCTAAGAATACTTTCCATTAATTTACCCACCACTGATGTCAAACTGACAGGTCTATAATTGCCAGGCTTACTTCTAGAACCCTTTTTAAACAATGGAACCACATGAGCAATACGCCAATCCTCCGGCACAATCCCTGTTTCTAATGACATCTGAAAGATCTCCGTCAGAGCTCCTGCTATCTCTACACAAACTTCCCTCAAGGTCCTGGGGAATATCCGGTCAGGACCCGGAGATTTATCCACTTTTAAATTTCTTAAAAGCGCCAGTACTTCCACCTCTTTAATTGTCATAGGTTCCATAACTTCCTTACTTGTTTCCCACACCTTACACCATTCGATATCCTTCTCCTTAGTGAATACCGAAGAGAAGAAATCGTTCAAAATCTCTCCCATCTCCCTCGGCTCCACACATAGCTGACCACCCTGATTCTCTAAGGGACCAATTTTATCCCTCACTATCCTCTTGCTTTTAATATAACTGTAGAAGCCTTTCGGATTTACTTCCACCTTATTTGCCAAACCAAACTCGTAACTTCTTTTAGCTTTTCTAATCTCTTTCTTAAGTTTCCTTTTACATTCTTTATATTCCTCGAGCAATTCCTTTACTCCATGCTGCCTATATCTATTGTAGACATCCCTCTTTTTTCGAACCAAGTTTCTAATATCCCTTGAAAACCATGGCGCTTTCAAACCTTTAACCTTTCCTTTCAACCGAACAGGAACATAAAGATTCTGTACCCTCATAATTTCACCCTTAAATGACCTCCATTTCTCTATTACATCCTTCCCATAAAACAACTTGACCCATTCCACTCTCTCTAAATCCCTGCGCATCTCCTCAAAGTTAGCCTTTCTCCAATCAAAAATCTCAACTCTAGGTCCAGTCCTGTCCTTCTCCATAATTATATTGAAGCTAATGCTATTGTGATCACTGGACCCGAAGTGCTCCCCAACACATACATCTGTCAGCTGACCTATCGCATTCCCTAACAGGAGATCCAACACTGCCCCATCTCTAGTCGGTACTTCTATGTATTGTTGCAAAAAGCTATCCTGCACACATTTCACAAACTCTAAACCATCCAGCCCTTTTACAGAATGAGCTTCCCAATCTATGTGTGGAAAATTAAAATCTCCCACAATCACCACCTTGTGTTTACTACAAATATCTGCTATCTCCTTACACATTTGCTCTTCCAATTCACGCTCCCCATTAGGTGGCCTATAATACACTCCTATCAGTGTTACTACACCTTTCCCATCCCTCAATTCCACCCAAATAGCCTCCCTAGAGGAGCTCTGTAATCTATCCTTCCAAAGCACCGCCATAAGATTTTCTCGGACAAGCAATGCAACACCTCCTCCTCTGGCCCCTCCTACTCTATCACACCTGAAGCAACTAAATCCAGGAATATTTAGTTGCCAATCACACCCTTCCTGCAACCATGTTTCACTAATAGCTACAACATCATAATTCCAGGTATCAATCCACACTTTAAGCTCATCCACCTTTCTTACAATGCTCCTAGCATTAAAATAGATACATTTAAGATACTCTCCACCTCCTCCTCTCTTTTCATCCCTAGCAATGCATTCAAATCTATTATCCTTTTCTTTCTTCTCCCCTACAACTTCGGGCTGAGCGCATCCCTCCTCCATCACCTGCCTGTCCTCCCTCACACACGGTCTACTTACTTGCTCTACTGGTGAACTAACCTCCTCTCCCATAGTTTCCTCAAATTGATTTACGCCCCCCCATCTTACTAGTTTAAAGTCTGCCCCGTAGCCCTAGCAAACCTCCCCGCTAGGATATTGGTCCCCCCAGGATTCAAGTGTAACCCGTCCTTCTTGAACAGGTCACGCCTGCCCCAGAAGAGGTCCCAATGATCCAGAAACTTGAAGGGCATTGGTAAACTCAAAGGGATTGAACTGGATAAAGCAGGAACACCAAGATTCCATAAAGCTTGCCAGTGCCTTATGCACTATGTCCTGAAGTGGATGCTGAAATTCAGAGCTTGGAGATGTTCTCCAAGGTTGAGTGGAGTGACTGGGCCGCATTCATTCTATCGGTGATGAAAAGAGGAAGGCCGTCTATGTGGGGACTTCAAAGTGAGCACGAACCCTGTGCTACGTACTGTGCCTGCCACAAATAAAAGACGACTTTGCATCTTTGGCAGGCAGCGAGAGAGAGGTTTTCAAAGATTGACTTGTCACAAGCCTATTTGCAAATGGAGAGTGAGAAGTCTAGCAGGAAGTTCCTCACAATCATCTCTCACAAGGGACTATTCCAGTATAATTGCCTCAACTTTGGCTTCACATCAGCTCCAGCAACTGGCAGAGAATGGATCAAGTGCTCTAAGCTATCCCAGGAACACAGCGTTACCTTGACGACATCATTGTGACTGGCAAGATTGATGAAGAGCACCTCCAGAACCTTGGTAAAGTGCTTCCCAGGCTGAGTGAGTATGCTCTGTGTGCAATGAGAGAGAAATGAGAGATTTTCAAGAATGAAATCTCATATTGTGGACATGTCATTGACAAGAATGGCTTACATAAGTCACAGGAGAAGACTGAGGCAGTGCTAAAGGCACCCAAACTGGAAAAAATGTCACAACTCAGGACATACTTGGGCCTTGTAAACTACTACCACCAGTTTCTCTCAAATGTTGCTACAGTGCTGCATCCATTGAACACTCTTGTTGCAGACAGGATCAAAGTGGGTATGGTCAGAAAGATGTGAAAGCATTCAAGAGACTAATAATCTCAGGTGAACTGCTCACCCATCATAACCTATCTCTGCCCATCAGACTGGCATGTGATGTGTTCCTTTATGGCATTGGTGCCGTATTGTCGCACACCATGAAAGATGGATCTGAATGTCTGAATGTGTTTGCTTCCAGATCACTAAGGAGCGTAAAATGCAACTATGCACAAATCGACCAAGAGGCCCTTAGTCTGGTATGGGAAATAAATAGGTTCCGCCACTACCTCTACAGACAAAGGTTTACTCTAGTCACAGACCACCAGTCTCTTGTGTCCATTTTCAATCCCAGGAAGGGAATCCCAATGTCATCTGCTACCTGGTTGCAATGTTGGCCACTTTCCCTAGGAGGCAATACAACGGCAGAGAGTTCAAAGGTAAAAAACAACACAGCAACTGAAGAAGAAAATTCTTCATGGCTAACACGAGGGGACGCAGTTTTAAGGTGCTTAGAGGGAGATGTCAGGGGTAAGTTTTTCACACAGAGAATGGTGGGTGCATGGAATGCACTGCTGGCGATGGTGGTGGTGGCAGATACAATAGGGCCTTTTAAGAGACTCTTGGATAGATACATGGCGCTTGGAGAAAGAGAGGGCTGTGCAACAGGGAAATTCTAGGTAGTTTCTAGAGTAGGTTACATGGTCAGCACAATATTGTGGGCCAAAGTGCCTGCAGTGTTCTGTAGATTTCTATGTTCTATACTGTGACCCAGCAGACGTGTCTTACACAGCAGTGGTGGACCAGTTTCCTGTACAAAATTCTGAAGTACACAAGGAATGACCCAACATTGCCAGAAGTCTGTAATATCACCATGGAAGGATGGCCAGCTCATGGTAATCCTGTTTCCAGAGTTCTCAATGAGACAAGACTAACTGTCTGTCTGTTAAAGAATGCTGATGTGGTTCCCTCTAAACTGCGCACCAGGGTGTTAGAGAGTCTGCATGGAGGACACCTGGCTGCAGTCAAGATGAAGAGTCTCACCCAGAGCTACATGGGAATAGATTGACAGATTGAGGACTTGGCCAAAAGCTGTTTGGGATACTACAAAGTTCAAAAGACACAGGCACCGTTACACCCATGGAAGTGGCTGCCTTCACAAAGGCAAAGAGAACATGTTGACTTTGCAGGCCATTCATGGACTCCATGTTTCTGATTGCTGTGGATACTCATTTAAAGTGGCCGAAGGTCAAGTCAACCACCTCACAAAACACTGTTTCTGCTCTGAGGACTACCTTGGCTTACCTGACCCAATTGCGAGTGACAACAGGCCACAATACACATCAGAGGAGTTCAGGCTATTCATGACGAAAAATGGCATCAAACATTTCAAGTCAGCTCCTCACCACCCAGCAATGAATGGATGAGCTGAGTGGTTTATCCAAACCTTCAAGAAGTTCATTGAAGTCTTGTATCAAGTTAGATAATTTTTGGAAAGAGGTCTTTAAAACTTTATCAAAGGTTCTGAATTTGGATCTACAACCGTATTTACTTACAGCAGTTTTTGAGATCATTCCATCGGAAGCAGGAGATATTCCTGCTTCCACCCAATGGATGATAGCTTTTACAACTTTACTGGCTAAGAGAGCCATTTTGCTTAAATGGAAGGACTCTAATCCACCTACTGTTATTCATTGGCTTACCTCCATTATGTCCTGTCTAAGTTTAGAGAAAATAAGAAGTCAGACATTTGATATATCCTTTAAATTTAAGGAAACTTAGCCATCTTTTATTTGATATGTTCATATGCTCTGACTTATGGCCCTTCCAGTTACATTTTTGAAGTTTTGGATTTGATCAGAAAGTTTTTCCTTTTTTTTTTGCTTTCACTCTCAGTTTGAGCTGCCCAGTTTTTTTTTCTTTTTTTTGGTTTTATTTTGTGTTTTGGGTTTTTTTTCTGTACATTTCAATTATAAAAGTCTCTTTATCTTTTTTTCTTTTTATGGATAAGAAGAGAATCAATTACCTTTCTCTTTATTGTATACTATTAGATTAATACTATGATCTTGATAACGTTTATTTTTCCTTTTATTCGAACTGTTATTGATATAGATATATGCGATAATTCTCCTCTTGCTAATATAAATGTACTTTTTTATTTAACCAATAAAAAGATTGATAAAGAAAGAAGTCCATTGAAGTGATGGACAAGGAGGACATTTTCTCAAGAGAGAGAATTTGTAGAATGTCTAAGGGATGGCTTTTTAGAACAGCTTGTTGTTGAGCCCACTAGGGGATCGGCTGTGCTGGATTGGGTATTGTGCAATGATCCGGAGGTGATAAGAGAGTTTAAGGTTAAGGAACCCTTAGGGAACTGTGATCACAATATGACTGAGTTGACATTGAAATTTGAGAGGGAAAAAATAAAATCCAATGTGTCGGTATTTTAGTGGAATAAAGGAAATTACAATGGCATGAGAGGGGAACTGGCCAAAGTTGACTGGAAAGGGACATTTGCAGGAAGGACAACAGAGCAGCAATGGCTGGAGTTTCTGTGAAAAATGAGGGAAGTGCAAGACGGATATATTCCAAATAAGAAGACATTTTTAAAGGGAAGAAGGACACTACCGTGGCTGACAAGTGAAGTCAGAGCTAAAGAAAAGGCAAAAGAGAGGGCATACAAGCAAACAAGAGCTACTGGGAAGATAGAGGATTGGGGAGCTTTTAAAAACCTGCAGAACAAAATTAAGAAGGTCATTTGGAAGAAAAAGATGAATTATGAAAGGAAGCTGGTGACTAATATCAAAGAAGATACTAAAAGCTTTTTTGAGTATATAAAGGGTAAAAGAGAATCGAGGATAGATATAGGACCAATACAAAATGATGCTGCAGATATTGTAATGAGAGATGCATAGATGGCAGATGAACTTAATGTATATTTTACATCAGTCTTCACAGTGGAAGATGTCTGCAGTACACTGGACATTCAAGAGTGCCAGGGAAGTGAAGTATGTGCAGTGAAAATTAGGACTGAGAAGGTGCTCAGGAAGCTTAATGGTCTGACTGTGGATAAATCTCCTGGACTTGATGGAATGCATCCTCGGGTTCTGAAGGAAGTAGCTGGAGAGATTGCAGAGGCATTAATGATCTTTTAATAATTGATAGATTCTGGCATTATACCAGATGACTGGAAAATTGTAGATGTTACTCCACTATTTAAGAAAGGTGGGAGGCAGCAGAAAGGAAACTGTAGACCTGTTAGCCTGACATCAGTAGTTGGGAAGTTGTTGGAATGGATTGTTAGGGATAAGATTATGGAGTACCTGGAGGCACATGTCAAGACAGGCCAAAGCCAGCATGGTTTCCGGAAAGGAAATTCCTGCCTGACTAACCTACTGCAATTCTTTGAGGAAATTACAAGCAGGGTAGACATAGGAGATGCAGTAGACGTGGTGTACTTAGATTTTCAGAAAGCCTTTGACAAGGTGCCGCACATGAGGCTGCTTGGCAAGATATGAGCCCATGGAATTACAGGGGAGTTACCAGCATGGGTGGAGCATTGGCTGGTCGGCAGAAAACAGAGAGTGGGAATAAAGGGATCCTATTCTGGCTGGCTGCCAGTTACCAGTGGAGTTCCACAGAGGTCGGTGTTGGGACCGTTGCTTTTTACGATGTATGTCAATGATTTGGACAATGGTATTAATGGATTTGTCCTTAAGTTTGCCAATGATACAAAGAACGGTGGAGAGGCAGGTAGTGGTGAGGAAATAGAGAGCCTGCAGAGAGACTTAGTTTACAGGAATGGGCAAAGAAGTGGCAAATGAAATACAATGTTGGAACGTGTGTGGTCATGCACTTAGGTGTGTTATGCCGTTGGCCCCCTCCTTTGTGAGAATCACAAGAACCCTAGTTAAGGGGGGGTCAACTGACCCAAAAAGAGAGAGAGACCATGTTCTCCCAAGAAGCAGAATGAAGGTGACATTGACTATTGTCTCATGGAGACCACGTGAAAAGCCCTCGGGCAAAGTGGGCTGGTTGAGAGAGAGATCGCATTACCTGCAACTTAATTGACACCTGCGATCCCGTGAAGAAGTATAAAGGCGGGTCTGAGGGGGGAGAACCCTCAGACGCACCCAGGAGACACCAAGGAAACACGATATCGATTCCCGTGGGAGCGGGACGCCATTTTGAAGGAAGCCACGTGCGTTAGATTCCGAATTTGAATCTGTGGCTAAAACCAACGAAAGACTGCTTTTAAATAACAACGGGGAAGTCTGCTCCCCTGATTCCAAGGATTTGCTCTGCCAAGACGATGGGCAAGTGTTCATCTTTTCTAAATCATCTCTCTCTCTCTCTACAACGTGAAAACCCCAGCGGGTTCCCAGAAAGGAAAAGCCTGCAAACTTCTGAGTGACTCTTTATATTTCCGTTGGACTCAGTATTACCCCCTAGACAACTGTAGAGCTTATTTCTGATTGATTATGGTTACACCGGTGTTTTAGATTGAGTTTTGACGACGTGTATGATCTGAATGTTTTGTATTAACCATACGTTTGTGCCCTTGTTGAATAAAACGTTTGAAAATAGTAGCATCCGACTCAGCTGATCCATCTATCTTTGCTGGTAAGTTACCTGGTTACGGGGTTTCGTAACAGGTGGAAGAAATAAACAGGCAGACTATTATTTAGATGGGGAGAGAATTCAAAATTCAGAGATGCAAAGGGACTTGGGAGTCCTGGTGCAAGATACCCTAAAGGTTAACCTCCAGGTTGAGTCGGTTGTGAAGAAGGCAAATGCAATGTTGGCATTCATTTCTAGAAGTAAAGAATATAACAACAGGGATGTGATGTTGAGGCTTTCTAAGGTACTTGTGAGACCACACTTGGAGTATTGTGTGCAATTTTGACCTCCTTATTTTAGAAAGGATATACTGACATTGGAGAAGATTCAGAGAATGATTCCAGGAATGAAAGGGTCACCGTATGTGGAACGTCTGGCAGCTCTTGGGCTGTATTCCCTGGAGTTCAGGAGAATGAGAGGAGATCTCATAGAAACATTACGTATGTTTAAAGACCTGAACAGATTAGATATGGCAAAGTTATCTCTCATGGTAGGGGAGTCTAGGACAAGAGGGCACGACTTCAGGATTAAAGGACGTCCATTTAGAACAGAGATGCGGAGAAATTACTTTAGTCAGAGGGTGGTAAATCTGTGAAATTTGTTTCCAAGAGCAGCTGTAGAAACCAAGTCACTAAGTGTATTTAAGACAGAGATAGATCAGTTCTTGATTAGCCAGGGCATCAAAGGGTATGGGGTGAAGGCAGGGAGTGGGAATGACTGGAAGAATTGAATCAGCCCATGATTGAATGGCAGAGCAAACCCAATGGGCTGAATGGCCTAATTCTGCTCCTATATCTTATGGTCTTAAGAACATTTCTCTACAGCACAAGGTGGACAATTTCCTTTAAGAGTATCGGAACTCTGTTCATGCAACAAAAAATTAAACATCTGCAATGCCGTTCATGAGCAGGAATCTGAGATCTCGCACAGACCTCCTGAAACCGGATCTGCGGAGGGAAGTGCAGAATAACCAGTTCAGCCAGTTGCCAAGTGAATCAGCAAGGAACTTCGAGGCTGGACAGGAAGTCCTAGCACATGATTACTGAGAAGGCAAGTGGACGTACAGTAGGATAGCTACAAGATCTGGACCACCAATGTACACAGTGGATGTTGGAGATCATACATGGAGATGTCATGTGGACCAGATACTGGATGGTCAGCCGAAGAACATGGCTGAGTTGACAGCATCCAACAAGACCAAACTTGCCTCTCAGTAATGATCATGTCACCAACAGCAATGTGATACTGGAGGCAGAGAAAGTTGTCTTTGACAAGACACCTACCAAACCTGATACCACTCCACAGGTCCAGGGGTGCTATCCCGAGAAGAAACAGAGCACCACCCAAAAAACTGAATCTTTAGTATCGTGAAGTTAGTTATGAACTGTTATTGTGAAAGCATGTTGATTTGAATATGGTCTGTTAAAGGGAAATTGAATGCTTTGTTACACATATGGTTTTTTGGCAAATTAATCTGAAGGGGGAAGAAGTGTAATGTATGGATCTCTTTCTTTTAGCGCAATGATTACGGACTAGTAGCTATGCATGTGCATCAATCTGCTCTCTCTGTCTCCTCACTGTCTAACTCGCTCTCGCTCTGCAACGTGAATACATGAGCTAACCTCACCTCCCGTATGAGTGCTTTTATTTAATTGATATGCAGTTGTACAGACACAAAAGTTATCTTTTGCGTATTGCTTGTTAGTCCGCCCTGTGGGGTGCGGCATTTCATTGATTCTATTATTGTTCTTGGACTTAGTGAGTATGCCTGTAAGAAAGCAAATTTCAGGGTTGTATATGGTGACAAATATGAACTTCGAAAATAAATTTATTTTGAACTTTTATGTACAGGCCCAGAGCCATCAAACCCTCCTCACACATTAACCATAAGACCATAAGATATAGGAGCAGAATCAGGCCATTTAGCCCATCAAATCTGCTCTGCCATTAAATCATGGCTGACCAAATTTTCCTCTCAGCCCCAGTCTCTTGCCTTCTCTTTGTATCCATTCATGCCCTGACCAAGCAAGAATCTATAAATCTCTGCCTTAAATATATATAAAGACTTGGCCTCCACAACTGCCTGTGGCAAAGAATTCCACAGATTCACCACTCTCTGGCGAATGAAATTGCTCCTTATCTCTGTTCTAAAAGGTTGCCCCTCTATTCTGAGGCGGTATCCTCTGGTCTTAGACTCTCCCATCATAGGAAGCATTCTCTCCACATCCACTCTTTTAGATTTGCTAGGTTTTAATGAGGCCACCCCTCATTCTTCTGAATTCTAGTGAATACAGGCCCAGAGCCATCAAACGTTCTTCATATGACATGCCATTCAATCCTGGAATCATTTCCGTGAACCTCCTTTGTACTTTCTCCACTTTTAGCACCTCCTTTCCAAGATAAGGGACCCAAAACTGCTCACAAGTGAGGCCTCACCAGTGCTTTATAAAGTATCAACATTACATCTTTGTTTTTATATTCCAGTCCCCTTGAAATGAATGCTAACATCACATTTGCTTTGCCCACTTGCAAATTAGTCTTTAGGGAATCCTGCACAAGAACTCCCAAGTACCTTTGCACCTCAATTTTTTGTATTTTCTCTTTTAGAAAATAGTCAACTCTTTCACTTCTACCAAAGTGCATGACCATATTACATCTGCTCCTTCCCTGCCCATTCTCCTAATCTGTCTAAGTCCTCCTGTAGTCTACTTCCTCAAAACTACCTGCCTCTCCACCAATCTCCATATCGTCTGCAAACATTGCAACAAAGCCATCAATTCTATCATCCAAATCATTGACATATAGTGTAAAAAGAACTGGTCTTCCACAGATCCCTGTGGAACACCACTAGTCACCAATAGCCAACCAGAACAGGCTCCCTTTATTCCCACTCTTGCCAGTCAGCCACTGCTTTATCCATGCTAGAATCTCTCCTGTAATGCCATGGACTGGTAGCTTCTTAAGCAGCCTCATGTTGGGCATCTGCTCAAAGGCTTTCTGAAAATCCAAGCACATAACTTCAACTGATTCTCCTTTATCTATCCTGCTTGTTTTTTCATCAAATAATTCAAAGAGATTTGTCAGGCAAGGTTTTCACTTTTGGAAATCATGCTGCCTTTGGACTATTTTATCATGTGCCTCCAGCAACCCTGAGGCCTCGTTCTTGACGATTGACTCCAGCATCTTCCCAACCACTGAGGTCAGACTAACTGGCCTATAGTTTCCTTTCTTCTGCCTCTCTCCCTTCTTGAAGTGTGGAGTGATTTTTGCAATTTTCCAGTCTTCTGGATCCATCCCAGAATCTGGTGATTCTTGAAAGATCACTACTAATGCCTCCATAATCTCTTCAACCACCTCTTTCAGAACCCTGGGTGCACGCCACCTGGCCCAGGTTACTTATCTACCTAGAGACCTTTCAGTTTCTCAAGAACCTTCTCTCTAGTTATGTCAAGTTCAAGCACTTCATGTCCCCTGACACCTGAAACTTCCACCATACTGCCAGTGTCTTCCACAGTGAAGAATGATGCAAAATACTTATTCAGTTCATCCACCAATTTCCTTGACCCCCAGTACTACCTCTCCAGCATCATTTTCCAGTGGTCAAATATCCACATTCACCTCTGTTTTACACTTTATGTATCTGAAGAAACTTTTGGTATCTTCTTGCATATTACTGGCTAGATGGAATACAAAAGTATTACTTTCTTAATGACTTTTTTTAGTTGTCTTCCGTTAGTTTTTATAAGCTTCCCACAAATTTTGCTCTATTACATGCCCTCTCTTTGGCTTGTATGTTGGCTTTGACTTCTCTTGTCAGCCACAGTTGTGTCAACTTAACTTTAGAATACTTCTTTCTCTTTGTGATGTACATATCCTGTGCCTTCCAAATTGCTTCCAGAAATTCCAACCATTGTTGCTCTGATGTCATCCCTGCCAGTGTTCTTTGTAATGTCTCTGCAATTACATTTACTCCACTGCAATACTGATCCATCTCAAATGTCAGGGTGAATTCTATCACATTATGTTCACTGCCCCTAAAGGTTCATCGAAACATTTTTAAAAACCATAGAAAACCTACAGCACAATACAGGCCCTTCAGCCCACAAAGTTGTGCTGAACATGTCCCTACCTTAGAAATTACTAGGCTTACCCATAGCCCTTTATTTTTCTAAGCTCCACGTACCTATCCAAAAGTCTTTTAAAAGACCCTATCATATCCGCCTCCACTACCGTTGCTGGCAGCTCATTCCACACACTCACCACTCTCTGAGTAAAAACTTATCCCTGACATCTCCTCTGTACCTACTCCCCAGCATCTTAAAACTTGCGTCCTCTTGTGGCACCCATTTCAGCCCTGGGAAAAAGCTTCTGACTATCCACATGATCAATGCCTCTCATCATCTTATACACCTCTATCAGGTCACCTCTCATCCTCCGTCGCTCCAAGGAGAAAAGGCCAAGTTCACTCAACCTATTCTCATAAGCCATGCTCCCCAATCCAGACAACATCCTTGTAAATCTCCTCTGCACCCTTTCTATGGTTTCCATGTCCTTCCTGTAGTGAGGCAACCAGAACTGAGCACAGGGTCCTACATAGCTGCAACATTACCTCTCGGTTCCTAAATTCAATTCCATGATTGATGAAGGCCAACACACCGTACACCTTCTTAACCACTGAGCCAACCTGTGCAGCTGCTTTGAGCATACTATGGACTCGGAGCCCAAGATCCCTCTGATCCTCCACACTGCCAAGAGACTTACCATTGATACTATATTCTGCCATCATATTTCTTCTACCAAAATGAACCACTTCACACTTATCTGGGTTGAACTCCATCTGCCACTTCTCAGCCCAGTTTTGGATCCTATCAATGTCCCGCTGTAACCTCTGACAGCCCTCCACACTATCCACAACACCCCCAACCTTTGAGTCATCAGCAAACTTACTAACCCTTCCCTCCACTTCCTCATCCAGGTCATTTATAAAAAAATCACGAAGAGTAAGGGTCCCAGAACAGATCCCTGAGGCACCCCACTAGTGACCGACCTCCATGCAGAATATGACCCGTCTAGAAACACTCTTTGCCTTCTCTGGACAAGCCATTTCTGGATCCACAAAGCAATGTCCCCTTGGATCCCATGTCTCCTTACTTTCTCAATAAGCCTTACATGGGGTATCTTATCAAATGCCTTGCTGAAATCCATATATACTACATCTACTGATCTTCCTTCAGCAATGTGTTTAGTCAATGTGTTTAATCTCCTCCCTCACCTCCCACAGTAGCCTGGGTACATCTCATCTGGTCCCGGCGACTTATCCAACTTGATGCTTTCCAAAAGCTCCAGCAAATCCTTTCTTAATATCTACATGCTCAAGCTATTCAGTCTGCTGAAAGTCATCACTACAATCACCAAGATCCTTTTCCATAGTGAATACTGAAGTAAAATATTCATTAAGTACCTCTGCTATTTCGTCCGGTTCCATGTACACTTATCCACTGTCACACTTGATAATTCCTATTCTTTCACGTCTTATCCTCTTGCTCTTCACATACTTGTAGAATGCCTTGGGGTTTTCCTTAATCCTGCCTGCCAAGGCCTTCTCATGGCCCCTTCTGGCTCTCCTAATTTCCTTCTTAAACTCCTTCCTATTAGTCAGTTCAGTTTCAGTTTATTGTCATTTAGAAACCACAAATGCAATGCAGTTAAAAAATGAGACAACGTTCCTCCAGAATGATATCACAAAAGCACATGACAAAATAGACTACACCAGAAAATCCATGTAACATTTGGTAATCCCCAAATCCAGAGTCCGGAGAGGCTGCTGCGTATTAATATCACGCTACTGTCTTAACGCATTCCCCAGAAAGGAGCTCCAAATCCACCAGACAAAACAAGACTACCCAGACACACCAAGTCAGGAGACCAACTCTACGACCAACTACTAAAGCTACAAGACCTACACAAAACCACATAGTTACATATAGTTACAACAGTGCAGACAATACCATAATTGATAAAAAAAAAGACCATGGGCACAGTAAAAATAGTCCAAAGATGTTAAAAGACTATGTTCGAAAGAAACCACCACACAGTTTTCACAAGTCCTCAGTGTCCCGATAGACTCGTCATTCCATGCAGGCGGCAGAAGGGAATACCCCCGCTATGGACTTCCATGGCTCCGGACCCAGCATCGCAGACGCAGCACACAGTGAAAGCGCCCTGACCGAGCCGACGCTGAGTCCGTTGAACCTCCGAGCATCCGACCATCCCCTCCGGCACAGCCTCTCTGAGCCCCATCCTCTGCCGAGCGCACTACAATGCCCCCGCCAACGTGACCCCGAGGACTGGGGGCTTATAATCTTCCAGATCTCTAACACTACCTAGCTCTCTGAACCTTTTGTAGGCTTTCCTTTTCTTCTTGACTAGATTTATTACAGACTTTGTACATCATGATTCCTGTACCCGACCATAACTTCTCTGTCTCTTTTACCTTAAGCTCTCTAATCAATTCCAGTTAATTGCACAACACCCAATCCAAAATAGCTCTCATGGGCTCAACCACGAACCGTTCTAAAAAGCCATCTCATTGGCACTCTAGAAATCAGCACCAAACTGAGTTTTTCCAATCCAGCTACATGTTGAAATTCCTCGTCGTAATTTGTAGCCCACAACTTTACTACTGTTTGGGGTCAGTATACAGCTCCCATAAGGGTCTTTTTACACTTTCAGTTCCTTAGCTCCATCCACAATGATTCAACACCTTCCAGCCCTATATCAGTTCTTTCTAATGATCTGATTTCATTTTTTTAAACAAGCTGAGCAATGCCACCCTCTCTGCCCTCCTGCCTGTCCCTTCGATACAATGTGTATCCTTGGACATTAAGCTTCCAGCTATAATCTTCTTTCAGCCATGATTCAGTGATGCCTACAACATCATACATGCCAATCTGCAACTGTGCCTCAAGTTCACCTACCTTATTCCGTATACTGCACCTTCAGTCCTGTCTTCACCCTTTACAATCTTGTCCACCTTTTACATTGCAACTCATCCTGTTGACTGCAATTTTGCCCTATCAACAGCCTCTCCTCACATTGCCTCTGTTTGTAAACCAGTTACCTCATCTTCAGCTCTATCAACCTCCTTTCCTACGACACTTCTTGCATTGAAACAGAGGCAGCTCAGGACACTAGTCACACTATACTTAACCTTTTGATTCCTAACTTTGATTCCTAATGTTGGTCTTACCAACATCTTCCTCCACAACCTCACCACTAACTGTCTGGCACTCTGGTTCCTATCCCACTGCAAATCTTGTTCAAACCCCACTGTGCAGCATTAACAAACCTTCCTGCTATGATATTAGTCCCCATCCAGTTCAGGTACAAACTGTACCTTCTGTACAGGTCTCATCTTCCCTGGAAAAGAGCCCAATGATCCAAAAATCTTATGGCCACCCTCCTACACCAGCTCATTATCCACGTGTTAAACTGTATAATCTTCCTAGTTCTGTCCTCACTGGCACCTGGCATGGGTAGCAATCCTGAGATCATAACCCTGGAGGGCCTGTCCTTTAACTTAGCACCTAACTCCCTGAACTCCCTATGCAGAACCTTGTCACTCATCCTACCCATGCCATTGGTACCTACATGGACCACGGCTTCTAGCTGTTCACCCTCTCACTTAGGAATGCTGAGGACTCGATCTGAGATGAGATATCCTGGACCCTGGCACCTGGGAGGCAACATACCATCTGGGAATCTCATTTTCACCCACAGAGCCTCCTGTCTGTTCCCCTGACTAACAAATCCTCTATCACCATAGTGTGCCTCTTTGCACCACCCCCCACCTTCCCTTCTGAGTCACAAACCCACACTCAGTGCTAGAGACCTGACTACTGTGACTTTCCTCTGTTAGGTCAACCCCTACAACAGTATCCAAAGTGTTATTGAGGGGGATGGCCACAGGTATGCATTACACTGGTTCCTTAACTCCTTTCTGTTTCCTGACTGTCACCCAGTCTCCTGGGTCCTGCACCTTGTCTGTAACTACCTCTTTATATGTCCTACCTATCACCCCTCAGCCTCCCAAATAATCCACAGTTCATTCAGTTCCAGCTCCAACTCCTTATTGTGGATTGTTAGAAGCTGCAGCTGGGCGTACTTCTTGCAGTAGTAGTTGTCAGGGAAAGTGGAGGTCTCCCTTTGAATTTTATTCCTGGATTAATTCTCGTGAACCTCTTCAACGTCAGCACTTCCTTTCTTAGATAAAACTGGTCATAGTACTCCCAGTGCAATCTGACCAATACCTTGTAAGTATCTTTACATGTTTGCTTTTGTTTTTGAACCCTCTTGAAGTGAATGCTAACATTGCTTTTGCCTTCCTTACAATTGACTGAACCTATATCCACTCCTGCCTCTCTTTTATTCTTTACATATCTGAAAAACCTTTAGATATCTTCTTTGGTATCACTTCTCAATGACCTTCATATTTAATCTTTTTCCTCCTTATGACTTGTTAGATATAGGACCACTGGAAATTTAAACCCTCCCCAACAGTTCTAGTAAACCTGCCCACAAGGGTATTGGTCTCCCTTGGGTTCAGGTGTAACCAGAGGTCATAGCTTCACCAGAAGAGATTCCAATGATCCAATCATCTGAAACCCTGCCCCCTGCACCAGTTCTTTGGCCACTCATTCATCAGTACTATCTTCCTATTCCTGTCCTAAGTAGCACATGGTACTAAGAGTATACCTGGGAGGTTCTGTTCTTTAGCTTCTCCCCTAACTCCCTATACTCACTGCGCAAGAACACTTACCGCTTTCCACCCATGTCATTCATGCCACGTGCACCACGGCCACTTGCTGCTCACCCTCATTCTTGAGGCTCTTTTGTAGACCCTCTGAGACATCCTGGATCCTAGCACCTGGGAGGCAACACACCATCCTGGCATCTCTTTCTTAGCCACAGAATCTCCTGTCCATCTCTCCAAGTACTGAGTCTCCTATCACGATCACTCCACCTGACCATACCCTTCTCTGCTGAGCCTCAGAGCCAGCTACAGTGCCACTGGCCTGGCTGCTGTCGTTGTGCCCTGATAGGTCATCCTGCCCAGCAATATCCAAAAGGGTATACTTGTTGCTGAGGAGAATGGCCACAGAGAAACACTACTTTAGCCGGAGGATGGTGAATCTGTGGAATTCATTGCCACAGACGCCTGTGGAGGCCAAGTGGAGGTTGATTAGCTCTTGATTAGTCAGGGTGTCGAAGGTTATGGGGAGAAGGCTGGAGAATGAGTTTGATATCAGCCATGATGGAGTGGTGGAGTAGACTCAAAGGGCTGAATGGTCTAATTCTGCTCCTGTGTCTTTTGGGTACTGATAAGGCCACAACAGGATACTGTTTGCAGTTCTGGTCTCCTTACTTAAGGAGAGATATACTGGCTTTAGAAGTAGCGCAGAGGATGTTCACCAGGATGATTCTGGGGGCAAAGGGGTTATTTTAATGGGGAGAGATTGAATTGCCTGGGTCTATACTCACTGGAATCCAGAAGAATGAGAGGGGAATTTTATAAAAAACATAAAATTATGAAAGGGATTAATTAATTAGATCCAGGAAACAAGCAGGGTTTGGAGTTTTATAAATCGAGTGAGTTTCGAAAGAAGTGCTGTAGCTGATCTTGGAAGTAATCAGATATCTCAACAAACAATCTCCAACAACTTCTGATGCTGTTTGTTACCACAGAGACACAAGTTCAGAAATATTCTCCTGACTGCAGTTTCTTTGGGAGGTGACGGGGCTGAGGAAATACAAGCCTTTTCCCCATCCCATCCCAACTGTCAGAAAAACTGCATTCTTTAAGAACCACTGAGAATATGCAATCAGTGACTGTAGGCCTCCTTTATGTTCCTGTTGTATCTGACCCACTTGAGAATGAGACCAAACCCTGCTTGAGTGGCTCACATTTGGTTCTTCAACTGCACATTTGCTTTATTTGTCACAAGACACAGGAGCAGAATCAAGCCATCAAGTCTGCTCTGGCGGAGCATCATGGTTGATTTATTAGCTCTCTCTCTCAACCCCACTCTCCCTCCTTCTCCCTCTAACCTTTGGCACCCTGGCTAATCAAGAACCTATCAACCTCCACTTTAAATATACCCAATGACTTGGCCTCCACAGGTGTGTGTGTGTGTGTGTGTGTGTGTGTGTGTGTGTGTGTGTGTGTGTGTGTGTGTGTGTGTGTGTGTGTGTGTGTGTGTGTGTGTGTGTGTGTGTGTGTGTGTGTGTGTGTGTGTGTGTGTGTGTGTGTGTGTGTGAGAGATGTCAAAAATGATGGAGTGAACAGTAACTGTTTGATGTACTGTAGACCATAGGCTCTCTTTGGAGGCTTTGCTGTTGCTGGCATTGTGGGTGGTGAGAATGCTAGAATAAGTGGAGGAAAGTTGATGCTATTTGCTGTGCATGGGAGAGAGGCAGAGGTTTTGGGGTTCTTACAATTTTGCTGTCACTCATTCTTTGGGGGTTTTCTTCTGTTTCAAGGATGTCTGTGTAGAGTAAGAATTTCAGGTTGCAAATTGTACACATTCTCTGATATTAAATGGAGCTATAGAACTGTACAAAACATCCTCGCCATATCTACTCTATACAGACCTTTCAATAATCAGTAGGTTTCAATGAGATTCCTCCCTCATTTTAAACTCGAGAGAATACAGGCCCAGGGCCATCAAATGCTCCTCATATGTTAACCTTTTCATTCCTGGAATCATTCTTGTAAACCTCTTCTGGACCCTCTCCAATACCAGCACACCTTTCCTTAGGTAAGGGGCTCACGACTGCTCACAATACTCCAAGTGTGGTCTGACCATTGCCTCAGTGTTACATCTTTGCTTCTGTATTCTAGTCCTCTCGAAATGAATGCTAAGTGTTACCACACTTCTGACACCAACATAGCATGTCCACAACTAACCTGTAGATCCTTGAAAAGTTGTGAAAATTATGTATATTTATGTCTGAAATGTAACTGCGCTGCTACTGGTAAAAGGTGAATTTTCATGGCATTTATACCCTGAGTACGTGTGCCTGTGACAATTTTGAGCTTGTAGGAATCCAGATACGATCAGCAATCTCAGTGGTATGAGGGCCCCACAAACAACATAACAGGGCTGCAGCCATCCCAAGGGGAAATCCAGCAACGTCTTCCATGAGGAGACTGATAAACAAGATCTTGGCAGTGACATCATGCCGCAAGCATGAATTCGAAAAGAACTCATAACGTAATGCACAACTCACAGAACTTATTTATCAACTTACCTTGAAGTGTGAAAGTGGGTAAAGGAGATAGATTTCAATGTTACTGGTACTTCTGGAGCATAGAACAGTACCACCCAGGAAAAGACCCTTCAGCCCTCAATCTCACTACTGACCACGATGCTAATTTGAACTAATCCATTCCGCCTGCACGTGATCCATATTTCTCCATTCCCTGTCTAATGCCTCTTAAACATCACTACTGTATTTTTTCTCCACCACCACGCCTTGTGGCACTGTAGCAATTAGTGTAATGATTTGCAGAGCCAGTGATCGAAGTTCAATTCCCGCTACTGTCTGTAAGGAGTTTGTATATTCTCCCTGTAAAAATGTGGGTTTCCTCTAAGTGCTCCGGTTCTCCCCTGCATCCTAAAGACGTACAAATTAGTGTTAGTAAGTTGTGGGCATACAATGTTGTTATGGCGACACTTGGAGGCTGTTCCTAGCACATCCTTGGACTGTGTTGGTTGTTAACACAAATGAGGCATTTCACTGTATGTTTCGATGTACATGAGATACATGTAAAGCTTATTTTTATCTATAGAATCTTTTGTTTTAATCCCCTGATTTCCAGCATCTACAGAATCTCCTGTATTTACTCTTGACCTTTAATGAATTGCAGAGAACCACCACTCTCTGAGTAGAATAACTTGCCTCACAAACTTCCTTTAAATTTTGGCCCTCACCTTAAATCTCTGCCTTCCAATATTTGACATTTTAGCGCAGGGGAAATCTCTGGCTATCCAAGTTGGTGTTGGAGAGAGGTGACTCACTGTGTGCTGCTCTCAACATTGACTCATCACATCTATTGCATTTAATATTTAGATATTAGATATAGGAGCAGAATTAGGCCATTCATCCCATTGAGTCTGCTCTACCATTCCATTATGGCTGATCCCAGATCCCACTCAACTCCATACACCTGCCTTTATTGGAGAATAAAGTTGCATTGTTTGCTCTGTAACCAAAACTATGTAACCAGCCTTGTGTTTTCTATTTGCTATGTATCCAATTTATTAGCCAGAATGAAATCTCTGTATTGTCTCTGTACTATTGAACACATCAGTGCCTTAAGAATGTAGCTAGCCTTAAGAAAGTAGCGAACAGTGAGAAACCAGCCTTATATTTACTATGTATCCAACGTATTTCCAGAATGAAATCTCTGTATTGTCTCTGTACTATTGAACACATCAATGCCTTGAGAATGTAGCTAACAGTGAAAGTAAGCATGTAGAGATAACGGTGGTAGACGGGATCGTGGAGTGGTGTGATGGTATGGGGACCAGTCAAGGCACTAGAACAAGTATATGCTAATGCGACTAAGATAAAAAATTACTATAAAGAACACTTTATAGTAATAGTAATAGTATAGTAATATAGGGCTCGGCGGACAATTAGTGACACGCTCATTAATTGTCTCCGCTTTTGTTTGCAAATAAAGGCTTAAACTTCTCGAAGAACCTTCTGCATCTCCTGATTATTTCAAGAAACCACAACACCTTCTTGCTATATTCTTTGATATCTTGACCGATCAGCAAATCATCAACTTCTGCCTTAAATAAACGCACGGACTTGGCCTCCACCCCACTCTGAGGCAGAGCATTCCACAGATTTACTACTCACTGGTGAAACAATTCCTCCTTACCTCTGTTCTAAAGGGTCACCCCTCAATTTTGAGGCTGTGCCCTCTAGTTCTGGATACCCCCACCATAGAAAACATCCTCTCCACATTCACCCCATCTAGTCCTTTCAACATTCGGTAGGTTTCAATGAGATCCCCTCAGAATACTTCTAAATTCCAGTGAGTACAGACCCAAAGCTGCCAAATGTTCCTTATATTCCTGGAATCATCCTCATGAACCTCCTCTGGACTCTCTCCAAAGGCAACACATCCTTTCTGAGATATGGGGCCCAAAACTGTAACAATACTCCAAGTGTGGCCTAAATCTGTGGAATGCTCTGCCACAGACTGTGGTGGAGGCCAAGTCCGTGTCTTATAAAGGCACAGCATTATCTCCTTGCTTTTATATTCTACTCCTCTTGAAATAAATGCCAACATTGCATCTGCCTTCTTTACCACAGACTCAACCTGTAAATTAACCTTCTCTGAGTCTTGCATGAGGACTCCTAAGTCCCTCTGAACCTCTGATATTTGAACCTTTTCCCCATTTAGATAACAGTCCACCCTAATGCTCCTTTTACCAAAATGCATTTCCATACATTTCCCAACACTATATTCTATCTGCCACTTTTTTGTCCATTCTTCCAATTTGTCTGTCCTGCTGCAATGGGATTGCTTCCTCAGCACTACCTACCCTCCACTTATCTTCATATCATCCACAAAGCCATCAATTCCATTATCTATCTCAGGGACAAACAATGTGAAAAGTACCGGCCCCAATACTGACCCTTGAGGAACACCGCTAGTCACTGGCAGCCAATCAGAAAAGGCCCCTTTTATTCCCACTCACTGCCTCCTGCCTGTCAGCCATTCCTCTATCCATGCCAGTATCTTTATTGTAACGCCATAGGATTTCATCTTGTTAAACAGCCTCATGTGTGGCATCTTATCAAACATCTTCTGAAAATCCAAGTAAATAGCATCCACTGCCTCTGCTTTGTCCACCCTGCTTGTTACTTCCTCAAAGAACTCTAACAGAATTCTAGAAGAAGGTGGAGCTTTGGAGGGTTAATAGTGCCTATCAGCGACTCCTTTGCTTGCATCTTCGGAAACAGCTCTATTTCCATCTTTAGTATCTCTATTTTTTCTTTCAGAGTCCTTTTGAAGACCCTGACCTGGAGTTACATGCTGACTACGTTTCTTTGTGGGAATGGGACCTGCTGTCGGGGTTCCATAACTGGCCATTGTTTGGCACGCCAAGGCCTCAGCCTAAGAGTCTGGCTTGGATTCGGAAGCCTAGGACATCGGGGCTCTGGAGACGGGCGGATCAAGGGTCAATGTCATGACAGGAGACCCATGTGTTGTCAGGGGAGTTGGGATATCTGCTGTGCGCCTGGAGACCCGGGATCTTTGCGATCTTCAGGCACTGAGCTTGAAAAAAGTGACGTAATGGACTTTTAACATCGTAAACCAGCGAGTTGTCTGTTATGTCTTCCCGCTCGCTGGGAAAATGGAGACACCTCTTTCCTCCCTTATTAGGGAGAGAGAGAGCCTGTGGTATGTCGTATACTGGGTGAAATGCTAAGTCTTTGGGGTAACTGCAAGTCTGTGTCTCTGCTGTTGCTTTGCTCACACCTGAGTGCTCGGTGGTGGGTGCCGATGCTGTTTTTTGCTGGTGGGGGACGGTGGGGGGGGGGATTGTTGCTTACATGCGGAATGGGGGAGCTGAAGGGGGGACTTTGGGGTTCTAACATTTAACTGTTGTTCATTCTTTTGTTTTTGTGGATGGTTACGAAGAAAAAGCATTTCAGGATGTATACTGTATACATTTCTCTGACATTAAATGTACCTTTGAAACCTTTGAGATTTTTCAGGCAAGATTTCCCTTTCCAGAAACCATGCTGAATTTGACTTATTTCATCATTAGTCTCCAAGTACCTCAAAACCTCATCCTTAATAATAGACTCCAACACTTCCCCAACCACTGAGTTTGGGTTAACTGGCCTATAATTTCCTTTCTTTTGCCTTCCTCCCTTCTTAAAGAGTGGATTGACATTTGCAATCTTCCAGTCCTCTGGGACCATGCCAGAATCAAGTGATTCTTGAAGATCATGACCAATGCATCTGTTATCTCTTCAGCAACCTCTCTCAGGACTCTGGGATGTAGTCCATCTGGCCCAGGTAACTTATCCACCTTAAGAACTTTGAGTTTGCCTGGCACTTTTTCCTTTGTAATAGCAATATTTACCCACGTTTGGAATGCAAAGCAAAGTTTTTCCATTATATGTAGTTATATGTGACAATAATAAACCAATTAACAATTATGTACCCTGGTTGCATGAATATCTGGTATGGAGGGGCCAACGCACAGAATTGGACAAAGCTGTAGAAGGTTGTAAACTCAGCCAGCTCCATCATGGGCACAACCCTCCCCACCATCGAGGGCATGTTCAAAATCCGGTGCCTCAAGAAGGTAGTATCCATCACGAAGAACCCTCGTATTTCCAGGACATTCCTTTCTTCTCATAACTACTATCAGGGAGGACGTACAGGAGCTTGAAGACGCACACAATGTTTTAGAAACAGCATCCCTTCCAATATCAGATTTTTGAACTGTCCATTAACACTATTACACTCTCTTTTTGTATAATTTATTTGTTATATATATTTATTATAATTTTTATGTATTGCACTATAGAGCTGCACAAAACAACAAATTTCATGACATATATCAATGATGATAAACCTGATTTCATTACATCTTCCATAACTCTATATATAAACTGGGTCTCCCTCCAGCTTCCAACACTCCAAAGAAATCAACCTCTGCTTGTAGCTCACACTCCCAGTGCAAGCTGAGGACAGACATGTCACTTGCTGTGAGAGTAGGAAGGGAAGTTGAGGTGACATACAACGGAGAGCTGGAGGTAGTCGTGCTGGAGTGGCAGGTGCTGGGCAAAGTGGTCATCCAGTTTTCCCTCGGTCTCTATGCTGTAGGGAGGACCACCTCAGGAGCAGTGAATGCAGCAGAGAAGGATGTAGGGCAACTTTGGCTGAACTTTCCTTATAGCCCAGTAAGACCATGCTGCCCACTTACACCCATGTGGCCAATCAACCAACTAACCTGTACATTCTCTGCATGAAGATGCCAGAAGTGCCAGTGTGAATACGACTGGAAGGGGCAATCAGTGGCTCACCTTATCTGAGCCATTGGCAGGCTCTTCCCACTGCTGGTGCCAAAAGGAAATGTGAAGATCTCTTCACTCTGGAAGACACTAGCAGAATGCCAGAAATACGAGTGTGTCAGGGCACAGAAGTGAGTGTTGTTGCTGTTACTACGGATAAGGTGCTTGGGAAGATGAAAGGTCTGAAGGTAGATAAGTCACTTGAACCAAATGGTATACACCCCATGGTTCTGACAGAAGTAGCTGAAGAGATTGTGGAGGCATTATTGATGATCTTTCAATAATCACCAGATACTGGAATGGTGCTGGAGGACTGGAAAATTGCAAATGTCACTCCGCTCTTTAAGAAAGGAGGGAGGCAGAAGAAAGGAAATTATAGGCCAGTTAGCCTGATTTCAGGGGTTTAGAAGATGTTGGAGTTTATTAGTAAGGATGAGATTTTGGTGTACTTGGAGGCCAAAGTCAGCATTGGTTTTCTCAGGGGAAATCTTGTCTGACAAATCTGCTGAAATTCTTTGAGGGAATAACAGGCAGGATAGACAAAGGAGAGTCAGTGGATATTGTTTATTTGGATTTTCAGAAGGCCTTTGACAAGGTACTGCACTTAAGATTGCTTATAGGAAAGGTACTAGCATGGAAAGAGCAGTGGCTGATTGGCAGGAGGCAAAGAGTGGGAATAAAGGGGGCCTTTCTAGTTGGCTGCTGTTGACCAGTGGTGTTCTGCAGGAGTCGATGTTGGGACCAATTCTTTTTACATTATATGTCAATTATTTGGATGAAGGAATTGTTGGCTTTGTGGCCATGTTTGCAGATGATGTGAAGAAAGGTGGAGGGGCAGATAATGTTGAGGAAGCAGGGTGTCTGGAGAAGCACTTAGACAGATTGGGTGAATGAGCAAAGAAGAGGCAGACGGAATACAGTGTACACTTTGGTAGAAGGAATAAAAACGTACACTGCTTTCTCAGTGGAGAGAAAATTCAAAAATCTGAGGTGCTTACGGACTTGGGAGTCATCATACAAGATTCCCTAAAGGTTAACTTGCAGATTTCCAGCGTCTGCAGATTTTCTCTTATTTGAGGTTAACTTGTGGGTTGAGTCAGTGGTCAGGAAGCCAAATGCAATGTTAGCACTGGTTTCAAGAAGACTAGAATACAAAAGCAAGGATGTACTGGTGAGGCTTTATAGGGCATTGGTCAGAAAAGATGTGCTGGTATTGGAGAGGGTTCTCAAGAATGATCCCAGGAATGAAAGGGTTAACGAGGGGTACAAAAGCGCTGGATGAACTCAGCAAGTCGGGCAGCATCTGCAGTGTACTTTGTGTTAACATGAGGGGTGTTTCATGGTTCTGTACTAACTGGATGTTAGAAGAATGAGGAGGGATCTCATTGAAACCTATCCAATGTTGAAAGGTCTAAAATGAGTAGATAGGAAGAGGATTTTTCCTATAGTGGAGGAGTCCAGGACCAGCGGACACAACCTCAGAACTGAGGTATAAACCATTTAGGACAGAAATGAGGAAAAATTTATTTAGCCAGAGGGTGGTGAAAGTGGAATTAATTGTCACAGACAGCTTTGCAGGCTTAAAACACGTTTATAAGTTCTTGATTAGTATAGGCATCAAAAATTATGAGGTGAAGGCAGGAGAGTGGTGTTGAGAGAGATAATGTCAGTCACAATGGAATGAGGGAGTGGACTCGATGGGCCAAAAGGTCCAATTCCGCTCCTGTGTCTTATGGTCTTTGGAATATGGGGGGGGGGGGGACTCAGAGGAAACCCCTGCTGACAGAGACAGTCACGGAATTGACCCCAGGGCACTGACACTGTACAGCATTGCACTAACTGGAGTGCTGCCCTCACCATGGAAGGGCTGTGTAGGTCCGCAGATGGCACTGAGGGAACAGACGCACCTTTAGGTGTCAGGGATGGGGAGCGGTGAGATCAAGGAGTTAAGGAGAGAGAAAGCAGGTAGGGGTGGGGAGGGGAGGTTGTGTCTCGTGGTGGCATCATGTTTAAACTCGAAGTTGGCGGGCTTGGGGGAGACTGTACATTGAACAACATTCAGCCTGGAGCTGCCGGGTCTAACTTACCGACCAGAGAGATTATCAGGATTTTAGCCGACTGTGAAGACGCCAGAAGTACAAGCGTGCACACCATTGGAAGGAACAATCTGTGGTTCTCCATGCCTGAGCCGTTGGCAAGCTCTTCCCACCGCCGAAGCCAAACTGAGACGTGAAGATTGAGAAAGAATTCAGTGACCTCAGCGACGAAACAAACTGCCTCAGATCAGGAAGGAAAACAGATTCGGGAGCGTCCGGATAGCGGCACTGGCCGGAAAGAGCCGGATTCGCAGAGCCAGGAGGGTCGCTGGAGTTAGGCGGACCCCTGGTGACACGACGGAGGGAGGGATTGGGATCGAGTCCGTGGCTGTTCCTCCCCCGACCGGTCGCTGAGGGGGAATAGCTCAGACTCCGGGCTCGGCCAGAATTGCGATCTGCTCGCTATCCCCAGTCCCCAGCACTTCCCCTCCCACATCTCCGACCTCAGCCTGTTCATATAGGGATGGGGAACGGGCGCCCCCGCTCCCAACCCCATCCCTGGGATGGCGCCGTGCCCCGAATCCTCGTCTCCAGAGATCCGGAGAGGTGCAGCACCTAGCGCTCTCCGGAATCCGCTGTGGGACTGCAGGATCCCCCCACCCGCTTCTATTTAACTCTGTACTCGCCCACAATGAATCCCATGCCACCTTATCTTCCAGATCAGCCTGATGTTGCACCATCAATAACTCCAGACTGGAAGTAAACGATAGGCTTCAATTAACACCGAAAAGGGAGCATGACCATGTCGTGACTGAGGGAGGAGCAGTGCCCCAATCGCCTTTATACCGGGGTCTGTGGGAGGAGCCACAGGAGGAGTCAGCAGACAGGCGTGTCCAGACGGGTAGATGTAGTTCACCACACCTGACATGCAGGACTTCGTCAAGGGGCTCACTAAATTTTATACAGACAACATCCACTTCGTCTATCCCCTCAATTACGGTACCTCTACGAAAACTCCAAAAGATTCTTCAGATATGACCTCCCACACACTATTCCTGATCAGGCTTCCACTTCCCAACTGTTCGTGGATCTTGTCCCTCAGAATGATGTCGGGCTCACTGGCCAGAAGGTCCCGGGTTTGTCTTTACCTCCCTTCTCGAAAAATAGCCACTCTACTTCAATTCCTGCTCCTTCGCAGTCACTTATTGCCCAGACTTGGAAATCTGGCACTGTTTCTAAACGCCGTCACTGGGTCCGAACCCTGGAACACCCTACCCAACAACACCGTGAGATCACCTTCACTAGCTCTCCAGTGGGACAAGAGGGCCCCTCATCCCCACCAATTCTGGATGGGCAAACTGCCGATTCTGAAGTGAGATGGAATCTCCATGTTTAATCCCAGTATCCCCTCCTGTCAGAATTGCCAGAGCCCACAATTGTGAAGACACCATATTCTATTCACTCAAAACACACAAAATGCCCAGGGAGCTCAGCAAGCCAGGCAGCGTCTATGGAAAAGAGTACAGTCGACTTTTCGGGCCAAAACCCTTTAGTCCTGCTGAAGGGTTTCCACCGGAAACATCAAATGTACTCTTCTCCCTAGACGCTGCCTGGCCTGCTGAGTTCCTGCAGCATTTTGTGTGTTTTGCTCAGATTTCCAGCATCTGCAGATCTTCTCTTGTTTGACATTCTATTCACTCTCTCCCCTCCCACTCTGTCATCCTCTGCACCACCTACTCTTTATTTGTGGGTCTGGGAAGTCACAAGGTCAACTTCAAGGGTCAGTGATATCACTTCCTTTCTATTGCAGGTGATTGCCATGGAAACCACGGAGTGGGGAGGAACTTCAAACGACCGTCCACCCCAAAACATGTCATGGTTTTCCATGTCCATATCTGGACACCCTGGACTTCTGTGTCAAACATCTGGATCCACAGGATTTCTGTGTCAGACACCTGGATCCACAGGATTTCTGTGTCAAACACCTGAATCCACAGGATTTCTGCGTCAAGCATCTGGATGCACAGGATTTCTGTGTGAAACATCTGGATCCACAGGATTTCTGTGTGAAACATCTGGATGCCCGGATTCAATTTCAAGCAGCTGGATGCCTAGGGCTTCTGCATCAAATGTATGGATATCATTTGTACATTTGGAAGGATCCAAGTCAAACCATTGGATGTCCAGAGGTTCATGCCAAACATTTGGATGCTCAGGGTCTCGGTATCAAACATCTGGACGCTAACAGATTCTATATTATACTATGGGTTTTTAGGATTTCTATGTAAAACATTTGGACACCAGATAGCCCCATCAACCTGCAGCTGGACCATTGTCCTCCATAGCCCTCCCATCCACGTTCTTATGCAAGATTCTCTCAAATGTTGAAATTGAACCCGCATCCACCATTTCTGCTGGTGGCTCATTCTATACTCTCATCACCCTCCGAGTGAAGTTCCCCTTCATATTGCCCTAAAACATTTTGCCTTTAATCTGTGACCCACCCAACCTCAGTAGAGAAGGGCTGTTTGCATTTACCCTCATACACCTCACCATTTTGTATACCTCCATCAAATCTCCGCATTGTCTTTCCTTCATTATTTTGTTTCCTTTTTCTATGTCAGTTCTAACCTATTCAATTTTTCCTTATAACTCAGGTCCTCAAGTCCTTGTAAATTTTCTCTTTCAACCTTACTCACATCTTTCCTGTAGGGAGGTGACTATAACTACACACTATACTCCAGAGTAAGCCTCACCAATGTCTTATACAACTCAGCATAACATCCCATTTCCTGTACTCAATACATTGATTTATGAAGGCCAATGTGCCAAAAGCTTTATGACTCTACTAACCTGCGATGCAACTTTCAAAGAATTATTTATCTGAATTTTCAGATCACTTTGTTGGACTGCACTCCTCAGTGCCTTACCGTTCACTGTGTAAAACCTACCCTTGTTTGTCCTCCCAACGTGCAACACCTCACACTTGTCTGCCTTACATTCAATCTGCCAATTTTTCCATCTGGTCCAGATCCTACTGCAAGCTTTGATAGTCTTCCTCGCTGTCCACTGCACCCCAATCTTGATGTCACCTGCAAATTTACTGAACCACCTTATCACCCAGATCATTGATATAGCTGACAAACAACAATGGACCCAGCACAGATCCCTGTGGCACTACACTCATTACAGACCTCCAGTAAGAGAGACAACCCTCTTCACGACCAGACGCTGCCTTCTCCCACAAAGCCAATGATCCTGAATGCCCAGTGACTAAACTTTCTTGACCCACCTCCCACGTGGGACCTTGTCAAATGCCTTTCTAAAGTCGATGTAGACAACATCAACTGCCTGTCCTTCATTTCCTCCCCCATTTAATGTAAGTGATAATCAACCTGATTCTAACATGGGCTCCTTTGCCTCACGTGACTTGGCTTTAACTGTTGGCATGGGAACGTTCCCGAGGGAAGGTTCATTGTTTTAGTTGCTATAGAAATATGTTGGCTCTAGTTCCTGGGCAGTCCCGGGCAGTAAGCCTCCACCGCCCCCAGCCACTGCCCTTCCCTTATCTCACACCCCCTGCGCCCGACAATGGCGCCGCCGCCGCTCGGTTGACCGTTTCCATAGCAGCGAAGTCACGCCGTCAATCCGAAGGCGGGGTTCATTGTAGTGATTGATGGTTTAGTATACCAATCATCATAGGAGACCATTGATTGACAGCGAATGTTGGCCAATAAGCTATAGTTGTAGGCGAGTCCAAATTTAGTGGCCCGATCACCGAACCCGAAGACGAAGAAACAGAGGTGAGTTGGAGAGGGAGAGGGAGAGGGAGAGGGGCAGAGATTGAGAGTGTAGGAAGGAGGTGCGGCGAGATAGGTAGTGAAGGGGAGAGGGGTAGGTGGTGATGGAAGGGAAGAAGGAGCGGAGGGATTGATGGGGTCATGAATAGTAGGAGGGGAAGGGGAGCGGTGAGGGGGTTGGGAGAGGGTGGGGATGAGGAGGAGGAAGCTGGGAGAAGTGGAGTGATGGGAGGGAGAGGGGAGGCACACTGGCCCTCAGTTTTGATTCTGGTTAGACCTCAGCATCAGCTTCAAGGGAATCTGTAAGGCAACTCTCCTCCGACACTCTCACAACCTGTTGGTCCCCATGAGCTAGAGTCAATGAGGAAATAAAACCAGGAACACACAACAAATCAAGCAGCATCTGTGGGAAGAGACAGTGCATCAGGTCCAAATTCTCCACAGTGTACTGGCAATGGCCAGGATCGTGTGGCTTCTGCACTGTGAAAACCAGACCTGCTTGTTTAAGATGAATTAGGAGCTACTTATTTTCAAACACCAGGTCAGAGGACAAAAGTAGCTGTACAGATACATGGAGCTGGGGGTCCTGCAGAAACCCCTTGCCCTAGAGAACAGAAGGTGGGTGGGGAAAGCACTTGAAGTGGAGCAACTCACTGTAAGACACAAATACTGTACAATAAGTCCATCAATATCTCTGTTTCACTGTGTGCCGGAAACAGAGGAGAATCAGGTTTAATATCACTGTCATATATCATGAAATTTGTTGTTTAGTGGCAGTAGTACATGTACAGTACTTTAAAAAAAACAATAACAAGAAATATATTTTAAAAATTCATTTAAGTAAGTAGTGCTAAAAGAAAGCAAAATAAAAATATTGGGGTAGTGTACATTGTCCATTCAGAAATCGGATGACCAAGGGGAAGAAACTGTTCCTGAAACACTGAATGTGTGACTTCAGGCTCCTAGATGGTAGCAATGAGAAGAGGGCATGTCCTTGATTATGGGGATTCTTAATGATGGATTTGAGTCATCGCCTTTAGAAGGTATTCTCCATGCTGGGGAGGCTAATGCCCATGATGGAACTAACTGAGTTTACAACTGTCTGCAGTTTTTTCTCATCCTGTTTAGTACCCTGCACCCCCCACCTCCTGCACTTCCATACCAGACGGTGATGCTCTCCATGGTACGTCTGTAGAAATTTGCATCAAGGACAGAGAGGCGCTGAATGCCTGTTGTAGGGACATTTTGAAGACCTCCTTATCTCGTGACTCTGTGTTTCACGTGAGTGCTCTTAGTGTATTAAATGGAAGCCAGATAACTCCATCCTTCTCACTGGACCAGCAAACAATCGTAAATTCTTAAATTAAATCCAGAAGGACCTTGGGAGAAGATGGTACTGGAAATAAAATTTTACTATCTTGAATCTTGAACCTTAAACAATCTTGCATTTACAATGACCAATAAATCATGGGGTGGTGTGTGAGACATTGATGAGGAACCATTCTGAAGGAATCTAGTAAAGGAATTGGTGCTGTGAGGTGACGGGGTATTTGAGAACTTGGTAGAAGAGGGGAGGTGGAGACAAGTCCTTACAGATTGAGGGTGCCTAAGGTTTTCTTTATGGACAGATTTACAAGATGGGCTCAGTTGAGGGAAGTTGAGGTGGAAGCTCGGGAGCATTCTGCTGCAGTGCAACGTGGTTCTGAGCACTGTCTCAATATCCTGTGGTCCTCATTCAATGGTGTGGGCCTTGTGACCAGCTCCACTGCCAGACTTGGCCATTTCCGACAGGTTTTGTTGCCGTTCTGTTCAGCAGCACACCGGAGAGAGTCCTGGGACGAATTGACTGTGAATACGCTGTGAGGAGATGGCGGGAACTGCCAGACATGACCGTGAAATGGCGATGAACGCCAAGAAGAAGTTGCAGCAGAGCACGGACCCGATTGAGAAGTTACGGCTACAGTGCCTGTCCCGGGGTTCTGCCGGAATCAAAGGGCTGGGCAGGTAAAGGCGGGGAGTCTGATCACTGTGGGGCAAGTTACACATAGAGTACTTTCGGCCCACCTAGTCCATGGCAAACCTGCCGGGAAATGTGACATCTCACCTGATGTGCAGAGTCTTTGTCAACCCTTTGATATCAGAAATCCATGTTGGTGATACTATTTGTCTGGTGGTGGTGGGGAGAGGTATTTGATAGTGCCATGTGTTTGGAAGAGTTCCCCCTCCCCCCATACTAGGTTGGGTTATTTGCCCATGTGTGGGTAATGGAGAATTTGTCTGAGGTAGTGTTTGCCCCCAGTTTGGGGGAGGGGAATGTTTACCCAGCATGGAAAAGGGGAGTGCTTGCCCCTGATATGGGTAGGGTGTGTTTACCCTCCCCGGTGTTTATGAGGGAATGTTTGTGGAAGTATGGGTAAGGGGAGTGTTTGCCCCAGCTGTGGGTGAAGGGAGTGTTTGCCTGCACACAGTGTGGGTGAGGGGAGTGCTTGCCCCTGGTGTGAGTGTGGGTAGTGTTTGTCCCCAGTGAGGGTGAGAGGGTGTTTGCCCCTGGTTTGGGTGAGAGCAGTATTTGCCCCCAGGCATGGATGAGGAAGAGTTTTCCCCCAGTGTGAGTGGGGGAGTGTTTGTCCCTGGTGTAGGTGGGGGAGTGTTTGTCCCAGTGTGAGTGGGGGAGTGTTTGTCCCTGGTGTAGGTGGGGGAGTGTTTGTCCCCAGTGTGAGTGAGGGGAGTGTTCGTCCCCGGTGTGAGTGGGGGAGTGTTCGTCCCCGGTGTGAGTGAGGGGAGTGTTTGTCTCAGTGTGAGTGGGGGAGTGTTTGTCCCCAGTGTGAGTGAGGGGAGTGTTCGTCCCCGGTGTGAGTGGGGGAGTGTTCGTCCCAGTGTGAGTGGGGGAGTGTTTGTCCCAGTGTGAGTGAGGGAGTGTTCGTCCCCGGTGTAGGTGGGGGAGTGTTCGTCCCCAGTGTGAGTGGGGGAGTGTTTGTCCCTGGTGTAGGTGGGGGAGTGTTTGTCCCCGGTGTGAGTGAGGGGAGTGTTCGTCCCAGTGTGAGTGGGGGAGTGTTCGTCCCAGTGTGAGTGGGGGGAGTGTTCGTCCCAGTGTGAGTGGGGGAGTGTTCGTCCCAGTGTGAGTGAGGGAGTGTTTGTCCCCGGTGTGAGTGAGGGGAGTGTTCGTCCCCGGTGTGAGTGGGGGAGTGTTCGTCCCAGTGTGAGTGGGGGGAGGGTTCCTCCCAGTGTGAGTGGGGGAGTGTTCGTCCCGGTGTGAGTGGGGGAGTGTTCCTCCCGGTGTGAGTGGGGGAGTGTTCGTCCCTGTGTGAGTGGGGGGAGGGTTCCTTCCAGTGTGAGTGGGGGGAGGGTTCCTCCCAGTGTGAGTGAGTGGAGTGTTCATCCCAGTGTGAGTGGGGGAGTGTTCGTCCCCGGTGTGAGTGGGGGAGTGTTCGTCCCGGTGTGAGTGGGGGAGTGTTCGTCCCGGTGTGAGTGAGGGAGTGTTCGTCCCCAGTGTGAGTGGGGGAGTGTTCGTCCCCGGTGTGAGTGAGGGGAGTGTTCGTCCCCGGTGTGAGTGGGGGAGTGTTCGTTCCCGGTGTGAGTGAGGGGAGTGTTCGTCCCCGGTGTGAGTGGGGGAGTGTTCGTCCCCGGTGTGAGTGAGGGGAGTGTTCGTCCCCGGTGTGAGTGGGGGAGTGTTCGTCCCAGTGTGAGTGGGGGAGTGTTTGTCCCCAGTGTGAGTGGGGGAGTGTTCGTCCCTGGTATGGGTGTAGGTGGGGGAGTGTTCGTCCCCGGTGTGAGTGGGGGAGTGTTCGTCCCCGGTGTGAGTGAGGGGAGTGTTCGTCCCCGGTGTGAGTGGGGGAGTGTTCGTTCCCGGTGTGAGTGGGGGAGTGTTCGTCCCCGGTGTGTGTGAGGGGAGTGTTCGTCCCCGGTGTGTGTGAGGGAGTGTTGGTCCCCGGTGTGAGTGGGGGGAGGGTTCCTCCCAGTGTGAGTGAGTGGAGTGTTCATCCCAGTGTGAGTGGGGGAGTGTTCGTCCCCGGTGTGGGTGGGGGAGTGTTTGTCCCGGTGTGAGTGGGGGAGTGTTCGTTCCCGGTGTGAGTGAGGGGAGTGTTCGTCCCCGGTGTGAGTGGGGGAGTGTTTGTCCCAGTGTGAGTGGGGGAGTGTTTGTCCCCAGTGTGAGTGGGGGAGTGTTTGTCCCTGGTATGGGTGTAGGTGGGGGAGTGTTCGTCCCCGGTGTGAGTGAGGGGAGTGTTCGTCGCAGTGTGAGTGGGGGAGTGTTCATCCCCGGTGTGAGTGGGGGAGTGTTCGTCCCCGGTGTGAGTGAGGGGAGTGTTCGTCCCCGGTGTGAGTGGGGGAGTGTTCGTTCCCGGTGTGAGTGGGGGAGTGTTCGTCCCCAGTGTGTGTGAGGGGAGTGTTCGTCCCCGGTGTGAGTGAGGGAGTGTTGGTCCCCAGTGTGAGTGGGGGGAGGGTTCCTCCCAGTGTGAGTGAGTGGAGTGTTCATCCCAGTGTGAGTGGGGGAGTGTTCGTCCCCGGTGTGAGTGGGGGAGTGTTCGTCCCGGTGTGAGTGGGGGAGTGTTTGTCCCGGTGTGAGTGAGGGAGTGTTCGTCCCCAGTGTGAGTGGGGGAGTGTTCGTCCCCGGTGTGAGTGAGGGGAGTGTTCGTCCCCGGTGTGAGTGGGGGAGTGTTCGTTCCCGGTGTGAGTGAGGGGAGTGTTTGTCCCAGTGTGAGTGGGGGAGTGTTTGTCCCCAGTGTGAGTGGGGGAGTGTTTGTCCCAGTGTGAGTGGGGGAGTGTTTGTCCCCAGTGTGAGTGGGGGAGTGTTTGTCCCTGGTATGGGTGTAGGTGGGGGAGTGTTCGTCCCCGGTGTGAGTGAGGGGAGTGTTCGTCGCAGTGTGAGTGGGGGAGTGTTCGTCCCCGGTGTGAGTGAGGGGAGTGTTCGTCCCCGGTGTGAGTGGGGGAGTGTTCGTCCCCGGTGAGAGTGAGGGGAGTGTTCGTCCCCAGTGTGAGTGGGGGAGTGTTTGTCCCAGTGTGAGTGGGGGAGTGTTTGTCCCCAGTGTGAGTGGGGGAGTGTTTGTCCCTGGTATGGGTGTAGGTGGGGGAGTGTTTGTCCCAGTGTGAGTGAGTGGAGTGTTCGTCCCAGTGTGAGTGGGGGAGTGTTCGTCCCCGGTGTGAGTGGGGGAGTGTTCGTCCCCGGTGTGTGTGCGGGGAGTGTTCGTCCCCGGTGTGAGTGCGGGGAGTGTTCGTCCCAGTGTGAGTGGGGGAGTGTTCGTCCCCTGTGTGAGTGAGGGGAGTGTTTGTCCCCAGTGTGAGTGGGGGAGTGTTTGTCCCAGTTTGAGTGGGGGAGTGTTTGTCCCAGTGTGAGTGAGGGAGTGTTCGTCCCGGTGTGAGTGAGGGGAGTGTTCGTCCCAGTGTGAGTGGGGGAGTGTTCGTCCCGGTGTGAGTGAGGGGAGTGTTCGTCCCAGTGTGAGTGGGGGAGTGTTTGTCCCCGGTGTGAGTGGGGGAGTGTTCGTCCCCAGTGTGAGTGGGGGGATGTTTGTCCCAGTGTGAGTGGGGGAGTGTTCGTCCCCGGTGTGAGTGAGGGGAGTGTTTGTCCCCAGTGTGAGTGAGGGGAGTGTTTGTCCCTGGTGTGAGTGGGGGGATGTTTGTCCCGGTGTGAGTGAGGGAGTGTTTGTCCCGGTGTGAGTGGGGGAGTGTTCGTCCCCGGTGTGAGTGAGGGAGTGTTCATCCCAGTGTGAGTGGGGGAGTGTTTGTCTCAGTGTGAGTGAGGGGAGTGTTCGTCCCTGGTGCAGGTGGGGGAGTGTTTGTCCCTAGTGTGAGTGGGAGAGTGTTCGTCCCAGTGTGAGTGAGGGGAGTGTTCGTCCCTGGTGCAGGTGGGGGAGTGTTTGTCCCTAGTGTGAGTGGGAGAGTGTTCGTCCCAGTGTGAGTGGGGGAGTGTTTGTCCCCAGTGTGAGTGGGGGAGTGTTCGTCCCTGGTGCAGGTGGGGGAGTGTTTGTCCCTAGTGTGAGTGGGGGAGTGTTCGTCCCAGTGTGAGTGAGGGAGTGTTTGTCCCCAGTGTGAGTGAGGGGAGTGTTCGTCCCTGGTGCAGGTGGGGGAGTGTTTGTCCCTAGTGTGAGTGGGAGAGTGTTCGTCCCAGTGTGAGTGAGGAGAGTGTTCATCCCTGGTGCAGGTGGGGGAGTGTTTGTCCCCAGTGTGAGTGAGGGGAGTGTTTGTCCCAGTGTGAGTGGGGGAGTGTTTGTCTCAGTGTGAGTGAGGGGAGTGTTCATCCCTGGTGCAGGTGGGGGAGTGTTTGTCCCAGTGTGAGTGAGGGGAGTGTTTGTCCCCGGTGTGAGTGAGGGAGTGTTCATCCCAGTGTGAGTGGGGGAGTGTTCGTCCCTGGTGCAGGTGGGGGAGTGTTTGTCCCCAGTGTGAGTGAGGGGAGTGTTTGTCTCAGTGTGAGTGGGGGAGTGTTTGTCTCAGTGTGAGTGAGGGGAGTGTTCGTCCCTGGTGCAGGTGGGGGAGTGTTTGTCCCAGTGTGAGTGAGGGGAGTGTTTGTCCCTGGTGCAGGTGGGGGAGTGTTTGTCCCAGTGTGAGTGAGGGAGTGTTTGTCTCAGTGTGAGTGGGGGAGTGTTCATCCCAGTGTGAGTGAGGGGAGTGTTCGTCCCTGGTGCAGGTGGGGGAGTGTTTGTCCCAGTGTGAGTGGGGGAGTGTTCGTCCCTGGTGCAGGTGGGGGAGTGTTTGTCTCAGTGTGAGTGAGGGGAGTGTTCGTCCCTGGTGCAGGTGGGGGAGTGTTTGTCCCTAGTCGAGGTGGGAGATTATTACTTTCCAGTTTCTGTCACCAACCTGTCTCCTAGCCCAGTGTGTAGAAGCTCACCGTGCTTGTGTGTAAACAACATTGTCATAGTGACTAATGGCTTCATAGTCATTCAGTTTGTGCAATTGCCACACCTCAGCACCAAGCATTCATGAGTTATTCACAGCTAGAAAGGTAAAGAGATTAGCTTTACCTGTCACAGGGGTTGATTGTACAAAAATCAGATCAGTGAGCATTGTGCAGGCTGGGTTGCCATGTGAGTCTGAGGACTCCATCGGTCAGGCTAGACTATGGATGTTGCGTCCTAGCTGTCTCGATACGCAAGCCTGAGTGGTATGATATGGAGAGCAAGTTGGCTCCCCCTCTCCATGCATCTGATAACCCAAAGGAACAGCAGCGATACAGTTTGGTCCTAGCAGCGTCACAGGAGTCGGCGCCAGTCAGCATTATACTCAACATAGGACCACCTTAGGGACTCCAGCTCTGGAATTTTCCGTAGGGGTTTACTCCTGAAGCCTTCCTCATGAGTGAGTAGTGGAGGATTGAGATCAGAGTTTTCCTTCTCCTAGATGAGCTGCCAACCACGGCTGATGTGCACCATCTGCCTGAAGCAACTGTTTTTTAGGTGCCAGTCACCCATCTTGGCCATTTCTCCCGTCAGTAGAAACGGTTCAGCAGGACTTAGTAGCTATGCCACACATGAAGGCCAGGAGCTGGACTTGGTTGTCAGAGGCTACTTGAGACAAACTTAATAGGTAGTGAGAGTTTGTCCCCATTACCACCCCGGCTATAACAAGCTTATGACATCCTAACATAGGATGCCCACGACTCACTAACGCTGACCCTTGGAATCTGTGAGGAAACTGGATCACCTGTAGGAAACCCACGTGGTTACAGGCAGAACGTACTAACTCCTTAAAGACAGCGAGGGGAATTGAATCCTGATCTTACAGCTGGTGCTGCAAAGTGTTCAAAGTTCAAGGTAAATTTATTGTCAAAGTATGTATATGTCACCATATACAACCCTGAGATTAATTTTCTTATGGGCAATTACAGTAAAAACTATAACCATAAGACCATAAGATATAGGAACAGAAGTAGGCCAACTGGCCCATGGAGTCCTCTCCACCATTTCATCATTTTCCTCTCAGCCCCAGTCTCCTGTTTTCTTTGTGTCCCTTCACACCCAGACAAATCAAGAATCTATCAACCTTTGCCTTAAATATACTGATCACTTGGCCTCCACAGGCATCTGTGGCAATGATTCCAGATTCACTATCCTCTGACTAAAGAAATTCCCCCTCATCTTTATTCTAAATGGTCATCCCTCTATTCTAAGGCTGTGTCCTCTGGGCCTAAGCTCACCCCACCGTAGGAAACATCCTTTCCACATTCACTGCATCTCGGCCTTTCATCATTCATATGACAAGCCTTTCAATCCTGGAATTATTTTTGTGAACCTCCTTTGGACCCTCGCAATGTCAGCACACCCTTTCTTGGATAAGGGACCCAAAACTGCTCTCAATACTCCGTGAGACCTCGCCAGTACTCAACATTACATCCTTGCTTTTATATTCCAGTCCTCTCAAAACAAATTTGCCTTCATCACCACTGACTAAATCTGCACATTAACCTTTAAGGTATCCTGCATAAGGACTCCTTTGTACCTCTGACTTTTGAATTTTCTTTCCATTTAGAAAAAAGTCTTTATTTCTTCTACCATTGTGTACGACCATACATTTCCCAACACCGTATTCCATCTGCCACTTCTTTGCCCATTCGTCGAATCTGTGTAAGTCTTCTGTAGCCTTGCTATTTCCTCAATACTACCTGCTCCTCTAGCTATTTTCATATTGTCTGCTAACTTGGCCACAAAGCCATCAACTCCATCATCCAAATCATATAACCATATAATAATTACAGCATGGAAAAAGGCCAACTTGGCCCTTCTAGTCCGTGCTGACGCTTACACTCACCTAGTCCCACTAGCCTGCACTCAGCCCATAACCCTCCATTGCTTTCCTGTCCATATACCTATCCAATTTTACTTTAAATGACAATACCAAACCTGCCTCTACCACTTCTACTGGAAGCTCGTTCCACACAGCTACCACTCTGAGTAAAGAAATTCCCCCTCGTGTTACCCTTAAACTTTTGCCCCCTAACTCTCAACTCATGTCCTCTTGTTTGAATCTCCCCGACTCTCAATGGAAAAAGCCTATCCACGTCAACGCGATCTATTCTCCTCATTATTTTAAATACCTCTATCAAGTCCCCCCTCAACCTTCTACACTCCAAAGAATAAAGACCTAACTTGTTCAGCCTCTCCCTGTAACTTAGGTGCTGAAACCCAGGTAACATTCTAGTAAATCTTCTCTGTACTCTCTCTATTTTGTTGATATCTTTCCTATAATTCGGTGACCAGAACTGTACACAATACTCCAAATTCGGCCTTAGCAATGCCTTGTACAATTTTAACATTACATCCCAACTCCTATACTCAATGCTCTGATTTATAAAGGCCAGCATACCAAAAGCTTTCTTCACCACCCTATCCACATGAGATTCCACCTTCAGGGAACTATGCACCATTTTTCCTAGATCACTCTGTTCTACTGCATTCTTCAATGCCCTACCATTTACCATCTATGTCCTATTTTGATTATTCCTACCAAAATGTAGCACCTCACACTTATCAGCATTAAACTCCATGAACGCTCCAGAACGCTCTGCTCTCCCTCCGCACCGATCCCAACCTCGCTATAAAACCTGCTGATAAGGGGGGAGCTGTTGTTGTCTGGCATACTGACCTCTACCTGGCCGAGGCACAGCGACAACTCTCTGATACCTCCTCTTATTTACCCCTTGATCATGACCCCACTAAGGAGCACCAGGCTATTGTCTCCTATACCAACAGCAACCTTATCAGCTCTGGGGATCTCCCATCCACTGCCACCAACCTCATAGTTCCCACACCCCGCACTTCCCGTTTCTACCTCCTACCCAAGATCCACAAACCTGCCTGTCCAGGTAGACCTATTGTCTCAGCTTGCTCCTGCCCCACCGAACTCATTTCTGCATACCTTGACACTGTCTTATCCCCCCTTGTTCAATCTCTTCCCACCTATGTTCATGACACTTCTCATGCTTTGAATTTTTTCAATGATTTTAAGTTCCCTGGCCCCCACCGCCTTATTTTCACCATGGACATCCAGTCCCTATATACCTCCATCCCCCACCCGGACGGTCTCAAAGCTCTTCACTTCTTTTTGGATTCCAGACCTAACCAATTCCCCTCTACCACCACTCTCCTCCATCTAGTGGAATTAGTTCTTACTCTCAATAATTTCTCCTTTGGCTCCTCCCACTTCCTCCAAACCAAGGGTGTAGCCTTGGGCACCCGTATGGGTCCCAGTTATGCCTGCCTTTTTGTTGGCTTTGTGGAACAGTCCATGTTCCAAGCCTATACGGGTATCTGTCCCCCTCTTTTCCTTCGCTACATTGACGACTGCATTGGTGCTGCCTCCTGCAGGCATGCTGAGCTTGTTGACTTCATTAACTTTGCCTCCAACTTTCACCCTGCCCTCAAATTTACCTGGTCCATTTCCGACACCTCCCTCCCCTTTCTTGATCTTTCTGTCTCCATCTCTGGAGACGGCCTATCTTCTGATATCTACTATAAGCCTACAGACTCTCATAGCTACCTGGACTATTCCTCTTCCCACCCTGTCTCTTGCAAAAAGGCTATCCCCTTCTCACAATTCCTCCGTCTCCGCCGCATCTGCTCTCAGGATGAGGCTTTTCTTTCCAGGACGAAGGAGATGTCTTCCTTTTTTAAATAAAGGGGCTTCCCTTCTTCCATCATCAACTCTGCTCTCAAACGCATCTCTCCCATTTCCCGCACGTCTTCCCTCACCCCATCTGCCCGCAACCCCACTCTGGATAGGGTTCCCCCTGTCCTCACCTACCACCCCACCAGCCTCCAGGTCCAACATATAATTCTCCGTAACTTCTGCCACCTCCAACGGGATCCCACTACCAAGCACATCTTTCCCTCCCCTGTTCTTTCTGCTTTCCACAGGGATCGCTCCCTACGCAACTCCCTTGTCCATTCATCCCCCCCCATCCCTCCCCACCAATCTCCCTCCTGGCACTTATCTTTGTTAGCGGAACAAGTGCTACACCTGCCCTTACACTTCCTCCCTCACCACCATTCAGGGCCCCAGACAGTCCTTCCAGGTGAGGCGACACTTCACCTGTGAGTCAGCTGGTGTGGTATACTGTGTCCGGTGCTCCCGGTGTGGCCTTTTATATATTGGTGAGACACGACGCAGACTGGGAGACCGTTTCACTGAACACCTACGCTCGGTCCGCCAGAGAAAGCAGGATTTCCCAGTGGCCACACATTTTAATTCCACGTCCCATTCTGATGTGTCTATCCGTGGCCGCCTCTACTGTCAAAATGAATCCAAACTCAGGTTGGAGGAACAACACCTTATATACCGGCTGGGTAGCATCCAATCTGATGGCATGAACATTGACCTCTCTAACTTCCGTTAATGCCCCTCCTCCCCTTCTTACCCCATCCCTGACATATTTAGTTGTTTGCCTGTTCTCCATCTCTCTCTTGTGCTTCCCCTCCCTCCCCCTTTCTTTCTCCCGAGGCCTCCCGTCCCATGATCCTTTCCCTTCTCCAGCTCTGTATCACTTTCGCCAATCACCTTTCCAGCTCTTAGCTTCATCCCACCCCCTCTGGTCTTCTCCTATCATTTCGCATTCCCCCCTCCCCCCACTACTTTCAAATCTCTTACTATCTTTCCTTTCGGTTAGTCCTGACGAAGGATCTCGGCCTGAAACGTCGACAGTGCTTCTCCCTATAGATGCTGCCTGGCCTGCTGTGTTACACCAGCATTTTGTGTGTGTTGCTTGAAAGTCAGTCGATTGTTTGTGGCAACTGTTTATTGATGGAGTGAGTTTTTCACCTCTGATTTAAGAGCCTGATGGTTGAGGGATAATAACTGTTCGTGAACCTGCTGCTGAGACTTCTGTACCTTCATCCCGATGGCAGCAGTGAGAAGAAAGCATGGGTTGTGTCATTAGCAAACATAAGTATGGCATTTGAGCTGTGCTTAGCTGCACAGCTGTGACCGGTACTCTACCATGCCACTGTGTCGATGCACAGTCTCATTTGCCCCGTGTCCCCAGCCTGTCACTCATTTTGCTGATGGTGAACTTTGTTACTGACTACCCAATGTCTCCGGGTGAAGTTGTGAGTCAGCCACTGGAAACGGGTGTGAAGCGGGAGAAAGTGCCAGCTGGGGACTAGACTGCTGCTGCAGAGGTGGCATGGATCCATTCACAAAATGCAGAATTTCACAGTGGCCAATATTTTAATCCCCATTCCCATTCCAGCATTTTGGTTATGGCCTCCTCTACTGCCACATGGAGGAGCCACCTCAGATTCCATCTAGGTAGCACTCCTCCTGAACCTCTTCTTCAAATCCCCAGTCTGGTCCTCACCAGCCCAACACCTCCCTCTGTGGACCCTCCTCCATGGTTCACTCTCCTCTCCTATCAGATTCCTTCTTCTCCAGCCCTGTACCTTTTTCACTTATCACCTCCCAGCTTCTTACTTCATCTCCCCTATCTGGCTTCACCTATCACCTTCTAGCTTGTCCTCCTTCCCCTTAAGCAACACACACAAAATTCTGGAGGAACCCAGCAAGCCAGGTAGCATCTATGGAAAAGAGTACAGTTGATGTTTTGGGCAGTCCTTCCCCTCCCCGATATTCTTTTCCTGGCACCTTCCCCTTCCTTTCTAGTCCTGATAAAGTCTTGGCCAAAACATCCACTGTTTATTCACTTCCATAGAAGCTGCCTGACCTGCTGAGTTCCTCCAGTGTTTTGCTCTGGATTTCCAGTATCTGCAGAATTTCTTGTGTTGATGAGATACAGATTTTCTTCAGTGCCATGATGGTACCTATGATTCTGCTTGGCCGTCACCAGCATGTTTCTGCTTGTGTGATGTAGGGTGTTCCGCATCATGGACGATGACAGAAACCGGAGCCTCGATTTTAAGGAGTTTGTGAAGGGTCTGAATGATTATGGTGTTCTGTTGGAGAAGGAGGACGTGGAAGCTGCCTTCAAACACTTTGATAAGGATTCAAGTGGAACAATTGACTATGACGAGTTCCTCAGTACATTACGGGTGAGTGTCAGACACCGAGTAATTGATCAACGGCAGGAGACAGAGCACAGTTAGAGTAGATTGCCTTCAACCACAGCCTACAGAACACCTGCCTTTAATATGGCTCTTTGCCACAGAGACCACCCAATCAACCTTCCTTTTCTGCTCTGAACCACCAGGCCAGATTATCCATGGCATTACCATATGAGGACTGATTGATGGCTGTAGGCCTGTATTCCGTGGAATTGAGAATAATGAGGGGGATCTCATTGAAACCCATTGTATGTTAAAAGAATTTGATAGAATTGATGTGGAGAAGGTATTTCCTACAGTGGGGGATTCTAGGACCAGAGGGCACAGCTTCAGAGTAGAGGAAAGTCAATTTTGAACATAGAACATCGAACACAGCACAGTACAGGCCCTTCGGCCCACAATGTTGTGCCAACCCTTAAACCCTGCCTCCCATATATTCCCCCACCTTAAATTCCTCCATATACCTGTATAGTAGTCTCTTAAACTTCACTAGTGTATCTGCCTCCACCACTGACTCAGGCAGTACATTCCACGCACCAACCACTCTCTGAGTGAAAAACCTTCCTCTAATATCCCCCTTGAACTTCCCTCCCCTTACCTTAAAGCCATGTCCTCTTGTACTGAGCAGTGGTGCCCTGGGGAAGAGGCGCTGGCTATCCACTCTATCTATTCCTCTTAATATCTTGTATACCTCTATCATGTCTCCTCTCATCCTCCTTCTCTCCAAAGAGTAAAGCCCTAGCTCCCTTAATCTCTGATCATAATGCATACTCTCTAAACCAGGCAGCATCCTGGTAAATCTCCTCTGTACCCTTTCCAATGCTTCCACATCCTTCCTATAGTGAAGCAACCAGAACTGGACACAGTACTCCAAGTGTGGCCTAACTAGAGTTTTATAGAGCTGCATCATTACATCGCGTCTCTTAAACTCTATCCCTCGACTTATGAAAGCTAACACCCCCTAATTTTTCTTAACTACCCTATCTGCCTGTGGGGCAACTTTCAGGGATCTGTGGACATGTACCCCCAGATCCCTCTGCTCCTCCACACTACCAAGTATCCTGCCATTTACTTTGTACTCTGCCTTGGAGTTTGTCCTTCCAAAGTGTACCACCTCACACTTCTCCGGGTTGAACTCCATCTGCCACTTCTCAGCCCACTTCTGCATCCTATCAATGTCTCTCTGCAATCTTTGACAATCCTCTACACTATCTACAACACCACCAACGTTTGTGTCATCTGCAAGCTTGTCAAACCCACATCCAGTTCGTTAATAAAAATCATAAAAAGTAGGGGTCCCAGAACTGTTCCTTATGGGTCACCACTAGTCACAACCCTCCAATCCGAATGTATTGCCTCCACCACGACCCTCTGCTTTCTGCAGGCAAGCCAATTCTGAATCCACCTGGTCAAACTTCCCTGGATCCCATGCCTTCTGACTTTCTGAATAAGCCTACTGTGTGGAACCTTATCAAATGCCTTACTAAAATCCATGTAGATCACATCCACTGCACTACCCTCATCTATATGCCTGGTCACCTCCTCAAAGAACTCTATCAGGCTTGTTAGACACGATCTGCCCTTCACAAAGCCATGCTGACTGTCCCTGATCAGACCATGATTCTCTAAATGCCCATAGATCCCATCTCTAAGAATCTTTTCCAACAGCATTCCCACCACAGACGTAAGGCTCACTGGTTTATAATTACCCAGACTATCCCTACTACCTTTTTTGAACAAGGGGACAACATTCGCCTCCCCCCAGTCCTCTGGTACCAGAATGGAGATGAAGAAGAATTTCTTTCGCTAGAGCGTGGTGAATCTGTGGAATGTATTGCCACAGGCAGCTTTGGAGGCCAAGTCATTTGGTATACTTAAGGCAGAAACTGATAGACTGTTGATTATTCAGGGCATGAAGGGTTACAGTGAGAAGGCAGGAGGTTGGGGCTGAGAGGGAAATGGATCAGTTATGATGAAATGGTGGAACAGACTTGATGGGCTTAATAGCCCAATTCTGTTCCTATGTCTTACAGTATTATCCAGTTTCTTTTCAGTCGCATCTTTCTCCAGTTCCTCTGCACCTGCAAACTCATCGTGGCCTTCAAACCCACCTGCTCCTCCCTCCACTCCAGTGCTTCCAATTTCCTCTACTTGGGATTCCCTTACCCTGGGTTTGATTCCCGCTACTGCCTGTGTTTGTGTGGTTTCTTCCGGGTGCTCCGGTATCCTCCCACATTCCAAGGATTTATGGGTTAGTAGGTTAATTGGTCGCATCTGTGTAATTGGGTGGCACGGACTCGTTGGGCCGGAGGGGCCTTTAACTATGCTGTATCTCAAAATAAAAAAAAATAACTGACAGGAAGAATAATTGTGTCCGTTCATTTCCCACACTTCCCTGACAGAACAAGGATAGGATTCCCCTTGCTCTCTGCACCAACAGATCCTTCCTAGGTTCCCTCATGGTGTTCCTCCAGTCACTTTAGCAACATTCTGACAGACATTTGCTCTGTGACTCCCTTGCCTGCTCTTCCATCCACTCCCACTCTTCCCTTTCCACAGGACCTCCACATACAACCACAGGAGATGAAACACTACACGTTCCCTTTTTCACAATCTAGTGACCCAAGTATTCCTTCTAATTGAGGGAATCTCATCTCATTGCTACCATCAAGGAAGTAAAGGAGCCTGAAGACACATACTCAATGTTTCAGGAAAAGCTTCTTCTCCTCCACCATCAGATTTTTGAATGGCCAATGAACCTATGAACACTATCTCACTTTTTTTTCTCTCTCCCCTTTTGCATTTCTTATATAATTTAATATTTTTACTTATACCATATTCCTCATTATAATTTTATAGTTTTTTGTTATTACAGACAATGTACTGTTGCTGCAAAACAACAAGTTTCAGAACAGATGACAGCGATATTAAATCTGATTCTGAAATCATTTGTTGTTCTTTCAGTCTAGTGTAGGACTTAGGAGTGGCAAATTATGTTAATAGTGAGAGATTGCAGGGTCTGAGATGCTGACAGATTTGGGTGCCCTTGAACATGGTTCATAAAAGAACAGTACTCAGCTGCCTGGGGAACTGAATGCAAACAGTTGGAGGGTATCCATCATTTGTAAACACAAGATACTAAGCAGGTATACACAATTATGAGGGAGTTAGGTAGGGTAAAAGCAAGCAGAATTTTCACTGACGATGGATGAGACTATAATTAGAGGTTATGAGTTAAGGATAAAAATTGAAATGTTTAAAGGGAACAAAGGCTGAACTTCTTCACACAGATGTTAGTGAGGGTGTGGAACGAGCTGGCAACAGAAGTGGTGGATGCAGGTTCAATTTCAACATTTTAGAGAAATTAATGGCTAAGTATACAGACTTCCTGCGCTGTAGTGTTCAATGATTGTATGGCTGTATGAGAAGTTTGGATAGGTATATGGATGAGAAGGGTATGGTCCAGGTAAATGGAACTAGGCAGGATAGCAGTTTGGCACAGACTTGATGGCTGAAGGGCTGTTTCTTTGCTGCAGTGTTATACAACAGTTGAGCACAAAGTTGAAGGGCCAAAGGGCCTGTTTCTCTGTTGTGGTGTTCGTAGACTCTAACCATGAAGTAACTTGTACTCCATGAGTTGAGGCAAGGAGGAGGTAGGCGGTCACAGCAATAGGTATGTGGAGAGGATATGGGAGAAATGGGAGGTTTGGAAACTTCACCAAGGATGGTCCCAAGCCCCACTGCAAAAGGAAGAGGGATTTGGATGGGACTATCAATCTCATCCCATAAAAACCCCAGAGCTACAGAAATGCCAACAGAAGCTCCGAAGACCTCATCCCTGATGAAGAAAAGGATACACCAAAAAGTTGGGCTACAAAAAGTGGAGAGTGTGGAGGGCTGTCAGAGGTTACTACAGGACATTGATAGGATCCAAAACTGGGCTGAGAAGTGGCAGATGGAGTTCAACCCAGATAAATATGAAGTGGTTCATTTTGGTAGGTCAAATATGATGGCAGAATATAGTATTAATGGTAAGACTCTTAGCAGTGTGGAGAATCAGAGGGATCTTGAGGTCCGAGTCCATAGGATGCTCAAAGCAGCTGCGCAGGTAGACTCTGTAGTTAAGAAGGCATATGGTGTATTAGCCTTCATCAATCGTGGAATTGAATTTAGGAGCCGAGAGGTAATGTTGCAGCTCTATAGGACCCTGGTCAGACCCCACTTGGAGTACTGTGCTCAGTTCTAATTGCCTCACTACAGGAAGGATGTGGAAGCCTTAGAAAGGGTGCAGAGGAGTTTTACAAGGACGTTGCATGGATTGGGGAGCATACCTTATGAGAATAGGTTGAGTGAACTTGGCCTTTTCTCCTTGGAGCGATGGAGGATGAGAAGTGACCTGATAGTCAGATGCTTTTGTCGCAAAGGTAATGATACAGTTGTCATGGGGGATTTCAACATGCAGGTAGACTGGGAGAATCAGAATGGTACCTGACCCCAAGAAAGGGAGTTTGTGGAGTGCCTCCGAGATGGATTCTTAGAACAGCTTGTACTGGAGCCTACCAGGGAGAAGGCAATTCTAAATTTAGTGTTGTGCAATGAACTAGATTTGATCAGGGACCTCGAGGTAAAGGAGCCATTAGGAGGTAGTGACCATAATATGTTTTAACCTACAATTTGAGAAGTAGAAGGGAAAATCAGATGTGTCAGTATTACAGTTGAACAAAGGGAACTATGGAGCTATGAGGGAGGAGCTGGCCAAAGTTCAGTGGAACAATACCCTAGCAGGGAAGACAGTGGAACAACAATGGCAGGTATTTCTGGGAATAATGCAGAAGGTGCAGGATCGGTTCATTCCAAAGAGGAAGAAAGATCCTGAGGGGAGTAAGGGGCAGCCGTGGCTGATGAGGGAAGTAAAGGACAGTATAAAAATAAAAGAGAAGTATAACATAGCAAAGATGAGAGGGAAGCCGGAGGACTGGGAAGCTTTTAAAGAGCAACAAAAGATAACAAGAAAGGCAACACATGGAGAAAAGTGAGGTACGAAGGTAAACTAGCCAAGAATATAAAGGAGGATAGTAAAAGCTTCTTTAGGTATGTGAAAAGAAAAAAAAAGTTTAGACCAAAATTGGGCCATTGATGTCAGAAACGGGTGAATTTATAATGGGGAACAAGGAAATGGCAGATGAATTGAACAGGTACTTTGGATTTGTCTTCACTGGGGAAGACACAAACAATCTCCCAGAGGTAATAGTGGCTAAAGGAACTAGAGTAATGGATGAACTGAAGGAAATTTATATTAGGCAAGAAACGGTGTTGGATAGACTGTTGAGTCTGAAGGCTGATAAGTCCCCGGGACCTGATGGTCTGCATCCCAGGGTACTTAAGGAGGTGGCTCTAGAAATCGTGGACACATTGGTAATCATTTTCCAATGTTCTATAGATTCAGGATCAGTTCCTGCAGATTGGAGGGTGGCTAATGTTGTCCCACTTTTCAAGAAAGGAGGGAGAGAGAAAACAGGGAATTATAGACCGGTTAGCCTGACGTCAGTGGTGGGAAAGATGCTGGAGTCAATTATAAAAGAGGAAATTACGACACATTTGGATAGCAGTAGAAGGATCAGTCCGAGTCGGCATGGATTTACAAAGGGAAAATCATGCTTGAATAATCTTCTGGAGTTTTTTGAGGATGTAACTATGAAAATGGACAAGGGAGAGCCAGTGGATGTAGTGTACCTGGACTTCCAGAAAGCTTTTGATAAAGTCCCACATAGGAGATTAGTGGGCAAAATTAGGGCACATGGTATTGGGGGCAGAGTACTGACATGGATTGAAAATTGGCTGGCTGACAGGAAACAAAGAGTAGCGATTAACGGGTCCCTTTTGGAATGGCAGGCTGTGACCAGTGGGGTACCGCAAGGTTTGGTGCTGGGACCACAGCTGTTTACAATATACATTAATGATTTAGATGAAGGGATTAAAAGTAACATTAGCAAATTTGCTGATGACACAAAGCTGGGTGGCAGTGTGAAATGTCAGGAGGATGTTATGAGAATGCAGGGTGACTTGGACAAGCTAGGTGAGTGGGTGAATGTATGGCAGATGTAGTTTAATGTGGATAAATGTGAGATTATCCACTTTGGTGGCAAGAACAGGAAGGCAGATTACTATCTAAATGGAGTCAAGTTAGGAAAAGGGGAAGTACAACGAGATCTAGGTGTTCTTGTACATCAGTCAATGAAAGCAAGCATGCAGGTACAGCAGGCAGTGAAGAAAGCTAATGGTATGCTGGCCTTTATAACAAGAGGAATTGAGTATAGGAGTAAAGAGGTCCTTCTGCAGCTCTACAGGGCCCTGGTGAGACCCCACCTGGAGTATTGTGTGCAGTTTCGGTCTCCAAATTTGAGGAAGGACATTCTTGCTATTGAGGGAGTGCAGCGTAGGTTCACAAGGTTAATTCCCGGAATGGCAAGACTGTCATATGTTGAAAGATTGGAGCAACTGGGCTTGTATACACTGGAATTTAGAAGGGTGAGAGGGGATCTGATTGAAACATGTAAGATTATTAAGGGATTGGACACTCTGGAGGCAGGAAACATGTTCCTGCTGATGGGTGAGTCCAGAACTAGAGGCCACAGTTTAAGAATAAGGGGTAGGCCATTTAGAACAGTGAAGCAGAAAAACTTTTTCACCCAGAGAGTGGTGGATATGTGGAATGCTCTGCCCCAGAAGGCAGTGGAGGCCAAGTCTCTGGATGCTTTCAAGAGAGAGTTAGATAGAGCTCTTATAGATAGCGGGGCCAAGGGATATGGGGAGAGGGCAGGAACGGGGTATGATCAGCCATGATCACAGTGAATGGCGGTGCTGGCTAGAAGGGCCGAATGGCCTACTCCTGCACCTACTGTCTATTGCTTTTTCCCAGGGATGAAATGGTTGCCACAAGAGGACACAGGTTTAAGGTGCTGGGGAGTAGGTACAGAGGAGATGTCAGGGTTAAGTTTTTTATTCAGTGGTGAGTGCGTAGAATGGGCTGCCAGTAACGGTGGTAGAGGCGGATACCATATAACAATGACAGCACAGAAACAGGCCATCTCGGCCCTTCTAGTCCGTGCCGAACGCTTACTCTCACCAAGTCCCACCAACCTGCACTTAGCCCATAATCCTCCATTCCTTTCCTGTCGATACGATAGGATCTTTTAAGAGACTTTTAGATAGGTACATGGAGCTTAGAAAAATAGAGGGCTATAGGTAAGCCTAGTAATTTCTGAGGTAGGGACATGTTCGGCACAACTTTGTGGGCTGAAGGGCCTGTATTGTGCTGTAGGTTTCTTATGTTTCTACCTAGGGACAATTTGAAATAATGGCTCAGGGCAGAGGACTCTGGCAAGCTGCTGTAAGAGTGATGGGCTAAAAAAATGAAAGTTTTGGTGTATAATGATAGTTTGATGAAGATCCAGTCCTGGAATTAGATATGTATTGGGATTATATTGTGTTAGAGAGTATGGTTTCACTCTTTTTATCTCTCTCTCTCTTGCGCTCTGTCTCAGCCGCCCATGTCCAACGCAAGAAAGGAAATCATCACACAGGCCTTCCGTAAGCTGGACAAGACCGGAGATGGTGTGATCACCATCGAGGACCTGCGAGGGGTGTACAATGCCAAACACCACCCCAAGTATCAGAATGGGGAAATGACAGAGGAGCAGGTTTTCCGCATATTTCTCGACAACTTTGACTCACCCTACGATAAGGATGGAATTGTAAGTAGAGGAAGAGAACTGACCCCTCAATAGCTTGGGGATCTAGGGATTTCCTGTTGTAGTTTAACTGAGTCCCTGATAGCTGACAGGATGTTCATTATGTCCAAACCATGGGCCCTGTCCACCTCTTAGACCCTCACCATCCTCCTCAATGCAGGTACCTCAACCACCACTACTTTATCATTTCTTATCAGTCACCTTATGTACAGACACTCCTGCACCTAGCATCACTTTAGAGTCAGTCATGTCGATAAGCCATTTTATATTTATTGTGTTTTCTATTATTATAGGGTCTCATTGTGTTTGTTTTTGTGCTGCATCACACTTTATACTTGTGAACTGGAAATGACATTAAACTATCTTGAATCTTGAGTATTCATAGGAGTAGAATTAGGCCATTCACCTCATTGAGTCTGCTCCATCATTCTATCATAGACAATTTATTATCCCTCTCAATCCCTTTCTCCTGCCTTCTCCCCATAATCTTTGATGTCCATATCAAGAGAACCCCAGTGACTTAGCCTCTACAACTGTGGCATGAATTCTACAAATTCACTATGTCTGACTGAATAAATTCCTCACCTGCTAGAGGTGGAGATCTGGAGCTCTGCTATAACATTCACTCTTACCTCAGGCAGCATGGCACACCAGCAGCAGCTGCTATTCAGTCGATATACAGTATAATCAGAACCAGTAGGTTTTTTTCTGTGCAATTCCCTTTATTAATTTTCCACAGCCTACTTCCGAGGCTTCATTTGACAAACTGAGTGGGTTTAGTCAACAAAGTACAAAGACTTCTCTGATCGGGTTGCAGTCTGTCAAATGGAGGAATGTGTGGAGTGGGGTTGCACATGAGGTGCACAGATTTGGATCGGAGGCAAGGTGCGGATGGTTCTTGCTCAGAGGACAGTCTAAACTGGAGGAGTTGGTGATTTCAGTCTGAGGTGTGGAAGAGAAATAACACAGTCGGGAGAGGGGTTGGTTTGGGAATGGGAATGGTGCGGGGGAGGGGTTGGGAATGGGGTTGTTGTTGGGTGAGGAATTGGGAGTGGGGCTGGTGTTGGGAATGGGTTTTGGTGTTGGGGAAGGATTGGGTTGAGAATGGGTTTGGTGTTAGGGGTTGGGCTGGCAATGGGGTTGGTGCTAAGGGGAAGGGGTTGGGTTAGGAATGGGATTAGTGTCAGGGAGGGGTTGGGTTAAGAATGAGGTTGGTGTTGGGGGAAGGATTGGGTTGAGAATAGGGCTGGTGTTGGGGGAAGGGTTATGTTGGGATGGAGTTGGTGTAGGGGTAGGAGTTGGGTCGAGAATGGGACCAGTGTCAGAGGAAGAGTTGGGTTGAGAATGGGATTGGGGGAGGGGATGGGGTTGGTGTCAGGGGAGGATTGACGTTAGTATCGGGGAGGGGTTGCGTTGAGAACAGTTTTTGTGTCAGGTGAGGGATAGGGTTGGTGTCAGGGGAGGGGTTGGGTTGGGGATGGGATTGGTGTTGGGGGAAGGGTTATGTTGGGATGGAGTTGGTGTAGGGGTAGGAGTTGGGTCGAGAATGGGACCAGTGTCAGAGGAAGAGTTGGGTTGAGAATGGGGTTGGGGGAGGGGATGGGGTTGGTGTCAGGGGAGGATTGACGTTGGTATCGGGGAGGGGTTGCGTTGAGAACAGTTTTTGTGTCGGGTGAGGGATAGGGTTGGTGTCAGGGGAGGGGTTGGGTTGGGGATGGGGTTGGTGTTGGGGAGCATTTGGGTTGAGTATAGGGTTGGTGTCGGGGGTGGAGTTGAGTTGAGAATGGGTTGGTGTCTGGGAGGGGTTAGCTTGAGAATGGGTTTTCTGCCAGGGAATGATTGGGTTGGTGTTGGGGGAGGAATTGGGTTGCAAGTGGGGTTAGTGTTCGGTCGAGAATGGGGTTAGTGTCGGGGAGGAGTTGGGGATGGGTTTGGTGCCAGGGGAGGGATTGGGAATGGGGTAGGTGTCAGGCGAGGTGTTGGGAATGGGGTTGATGTCGGCAAGGGGTTGGGTTGAGAATGGGGCTAGTGTCGGGGGATTGGTAGTGTTGGGGATGGAGTTGGTGTTGGGTTGGGAATGGGATTGATGTTGGGGAGGGGTTGGGTTGAGAACAGGGTTAGCTGGTGGTGGTGGCTTTGGGAATGCAGTTGGTGTTGAAGAGTGGTTGGGTGAGAATGGGTTTGGTGTTGGGGTTTGGGTATAGGAATTGGGTTGGTGTCAGGGAATTGATTTGGTTTGGATGGGGTTGGTGTTGGGGCAGAGTTGGATGTCAGGACAGGGGTTTGATGTCTCTGCTCCTGCCACTTTACCCTGCCATGTTCCTTCCACACATCAGTGAGTTGATGTGTAGTGTGGTAATCCGTTTGATGTGACTGTAGGTGACAATGGAGGAGTTTCTAAATTACTACGCGGGTGTCAGTGCTTCCATCGACACGGACGTCTATTTCATCGTCATGATGCAAAATGCCTGGAAACTTTAACAGGCATCCTTGTGCCTGGGGGTAAACACTTTCTGTTCCTCTCACTCTCTCACCCACCAGGGTTAGACAAATCACCACTCTGCACTCTGAAGAGAATAACCTGGCCCCAACATATCCACAGCTCGGGTCAGTGAGAATCCCAGTCCCCGACAGAATGTACTTGACTAACTTGGTGATGAAGATTAGGCGTTCCTGACAAACAATGAAGCGGCTTGTTGATCACCCTGCCCCTTTGAACTATTCTGCTGTACGCAGAGTGTGGGAGAGAAACCTTGGGTTATTTCATCAGAGTGTCAGATTCACTGTTTCCCTGAAGCTCACCCTCTGTGTCTGCTGCTGTTATATGTGTATGTGGTTTAACTGGAGAGGGGAGGCAGAAGCTGCCTACTGCAGCACTGTGATTACTGGATCGCTAGCTCCCTCTGGCTGTCTGCACTATACTTTCCACTAACCTGTGTTCACAGAGTAAATTTTATGCCCAGCATCTGACGTGTTGAAGGGGCTTTGCCATCCAGCAGTATGCCCATCTTGCACCAGGGTGGGTGTTAGCTGGGCCACTGGCTGATACCCTGCAGCAGGATCACCTGGAAATCTGGCCTGTGCTTTTCAAAATAAGGACAGAGAATGCTGGAAACACTCAAGTCAGGCAGCATCTGTGCAGAAACAGTCACGTTTTGGGTTGAAGGTTTTTCATTGGAATGGGAAAAGGTGAAAATAAGTTTTAATTTGCTGAGTGAACTGGGAGGACTACAGAGAACCTCACTGAGGGGTGGTGGTTCTGTGGCAGAGTGTAGACCAGGAGAGGTTGACACTGCCTGTGAGAGGGTACCAGGAAGAGAACCAAGATCAAAAGTTAAAACTTGCATGTTTTAATTTGATGTGAGGTGTAAGGCTGGAGTACTGCATCCAGAAGTCTTCAGTGATACCAGTCAGAAGGTGAGGTGCTGTCCTTGGGTTTTGCATTGAGTTTAATGGGAGTAAAGTCAGATACCAAAGGAGGAGGTCAAAGTTGGCAGTGGGATGGGGAATTAAAGTGGCCAACGACAGGAAGGTCTGGGAAGACCCTCTGGACTGAAGTCAAAGTGAAGCACATACACTACCTTGAGATTCATTTTCTTGCAGGCATTGATAGAAAATAAAGAAATACAATAGAATTTATGAAAAGTATACATAAACAAAGCAGGTTCTCTACAATCCACTGTAGTACAGACGCAATACACGGAATAGGTCTGTGTGTAGGCGACCTCAGTATGGAAACCAGTGTGAGTGAGGTGGTATGAAGGGAAGAGATGAAGGAATAGTGGTGGGAGGAGGTATGGTCAGGACACTGCTTGAGGAGTTACTACATTGACCTTCTGCATTGAACACTTGGGGTTTTCAGTCAGTCAAGTCCTAACTCGAGCCCAGAACCCTCCTCAGACTGATGGCACAGCCCCTTTCAATCACTGCGGGAAGAGGGCAGGCTTGGGCAATGATGGACGACAGGACCCTCACACGGACTGGCGCTGTGACCAACCTGGCAGACTCCATCATTGTGATTCAATGGCACCTTAACTTCCCAGCTACCACCCCCCACACCCCGTCCCCATTCCCAGCCTATCCCACACAACCTCCCAAACAAGTGTCATTGAATCTGAACTTGAAATTACTACTAACACCCAGCTAACTGGTCCCAGGTCAGTGTGACAGGTCTGGCCTAACAACCTGAGCTCAGACCAACAGTCAACAAATGTGTACTTATGTGTAGAGGCACAGGAAAACTAGTATTCTCAGTGCCAAACTGTAAACATTTAGATTACGGAGCACATAGTGACAGACTGCGGGGAGATGGTCGTGTCGAAGGCAACATGTATGAGCCCATGGAGTGTATTCAGTGGGTGTGGAGGATGCCTGTATTTTACAGAGTCTGTGTGAGTATACTGTGTTCTTCAGAATGTACTAGACTGTGCATGTTTTGCATGAGTGTGCATGGAAGGTGCGTAGGAGGAGTGTGTGGGCATGTAGGACCACGTACTCGTCCCTTGCAGGATGGGCAAGTGCGATGCCCATGTTCCACAGGTGGTGTATCAGGCCGTGTCCTGACGAGAGAATGTGTGGTCCATGGATGGAGCACTCCGCATTGTGTATGTGTGCAGGACTGTATGTGTAGTGCAGATGTCCTGTTTAAGTGTATGTGTTCTGTAGAACATAGAACATACAAAACCTACAGCACAATACAGGCCCTTTGGCCCACAATGCTGTGCCAAACATGTACTTACTTGGAAATTACCTAGGGTTACCCATAACCCTCAATTTTTCTAAGCTCTATATACCTGTCCAGGAGTCTCTTAAAAGACCCTAACATATCTGCCTCCACCACCGTTGCTGGCAGCCCATTCCATGCACTCACCACTCTGTGTAAAAAATTTACCCCCGACATCTCCTCTGTACCTACTCCCCAGCACCTTAAAACTCTGCCCTCTTGCGTTAGCCATTTCATTCCTGAGGAAAAAGCCTCTGACGATCCACATGATCAATGCCTCTCATCATCTTGTACACCTCTATCAGGTCACCTCTCATCCTCTGTCACTCCAAAGACAAAAGGCCGAGTTCACTCAACCTATTTTCTTAAGGCACGCTCTCCAATCCAGGCAACATCCTTGTAAATCTCCTCTGCACCCTTTCTATAGTTTCTACATCCTTCCCATGGTGACCAGAACTGAGCACAGTACTCCAAGTGGAGTCTGACCAGGGTCCTGTATAGCTGTAACATTACCTCTCAGCTCTTAAACTCAATCCCACAATTGATGAAGGCCAATGCACAGTACGCCTTCTTAACCACAGAGTCAACCTGCGCAGCAGCTTTGAGTGTCCTATGGACTCGGACCCCAAGATCCCTCTGATCCTCCACACTGTCAAGTGTCTTACCATTAATACTATATTCTGCCATTATATTTGAACTATCACAATGAACCACTTCACACTTATTTGGGTTGAACTCCATCTGCCACTTCTTAGCCCAGTTTTGCATCCTATCAATGTCCTGCTGTAACCTCTAACAGTCTTCCACAGTATCCATAACCTTTCTGTCAGCAACAGATCACCCAACCCTCCACTTCCTCATCCAGGTCATTTATAAAAATCACAAAGAGAAGGGGTCCCAGAACAGATCCCTGAGGCACACCACTGGTCACTGACCTCCATGCAGAATATGACCCATCTACAACCACTCTTTGCCTTCTGTGGGCAAGCCAATTCTGGATCCACAAAGCAAGGTCCCGCTGGATCCCAGGCCTCCTTACTTTCCCAATAAGCCTTGCATGGGGTACCTTATCAAAGGCCTTGCTGAAATCAATATACTCATCAATGTGTTTCGTCACATCCTCAAAAAATTCAATCAAGCTTGTAAGGCACGACCTGTCTTTGACAGAGCCTTGCTGACTATTCCTAATCATATTATGCCTCTTCAAATTTTCATAAATCCTGCCTCTCAGGATCTTTTCCCTCAACTTACCAACCACTGAAGTAAGACTCACTGATCTATAATTTCCTGGGCTATCTTTACTCCCTTTCTTGAATAAGGGAACGACATCTGCAAACCTTCAATCCTCCGGAATCTCTCCCGTCCCCATTGATGATGCAAAGATCATTGCCAGAGGCTCAGCAATCTCCTCCCTCTCCTCCCAGAGTAGCCTGGGGTACATCTCGTGTGTTCCCGGAGACATGCTACTTGACACTTTCCTGAAGTTCCAGCACGTCCTCTTTCTTAATGTCTATATGCTCAGGCTTTTCAATCCGTTGTAAGTTTTCCCTACAATCGCCAAGATTCTTTACCGTAGTGAATGCTGAAGCAATGTGTTCATTAAGTACCTCCGCAGTGGAGGATGAGAGGTGACCTGATAGAGGTGTACAAGATGATGAGAGGCATCGATCGTGTGGATAGTCCGAGGCTTTTTCCCCAGGGCTGAAATGGCTAACACAAGAGGGCACAGTTTTAAGGTGCTTGGAAGTAGGTACAGAGGAGATGTCAGGGGTAAGTTTTTTACGCAGAGAGTGGTGAGTGTGTGGAATGGGCTGCCAGCGACAGTGGTGGAGGCAGATACGATAGGGTCTTTTAAGAGACTCCTGGACAGGTATATGGAGCTCAGAAAAATAGAGGGCTATGGGTAACCCTAGGTAATTTCTCAGGTAAGGATATGTTCGGCACAGCTTTGTGGGCCGAAGGGCCTGTTTTGTGCTGTAGGTTTTCTATGTTTTTATCTCCTCTGGTTCCATACACACTTGATTGGTCCTAGTCTCTTACGTCTTATCCTCTTGCTCTTCACATACTCATAGAATGCCTTGGGGTTTTCTTTAATCCTGTTCACCAAGGCCTTCTCATGGCCCCTTCTGGCTCTCCTAATTTCATTCTCAAGCTCCTTCTTGCTAGCCTTATAATCTTCTAGATCTCTGTCATTACCTAGTTTTTTGAACCTTCTGTAAGCTTTCATGTATTGCAAAATATGTGTCTCTGAGCTGTGAATCTGTGCATATGATTGTGTTTTCCAGGAGAGATGTGGGACTGTGCATGTTCCTCTGGAGAAGTGTGTTCTGCGTGTGTTCCTCGTGTATAGAGTAGTGTTACCCGGAGGTGTAGAGGATATTCTAGGCTGTTTCTCAGCTTCCAGCTCATTCTCTGTTTATTTGCAGGTCACCCAATGTGAATTTATTAATTACTATTCGGGAGTGAGTGCCTCTATTGACAATGATGCCTACTTTATCCTAATGATGAGGTCCTGCTGGCGAATGTGATCGACGCTGTTATCATTTGGGAAAGTGCAGACTGATGAGATGGATGTATCACCGTGTTTCCAGGTCAGGGGCTGCCTCTCTGCCCTTATACACAACGCTGCTGACTTCACCTCTGCTCTCTACCGAGGCCACTGGCGGGGCTGATTACCCTGTACAGAGCCTTGAGACCCTCCACCCTCTGACACCACCCCCACTGATCGGGGCATTGCCAGAACTCAGATTCCTTTAAAATTTCTTACCCTTTGTCATATAAACGGCACAATTCAGTACAGCACAGCCTCTACTGGGAGAACAGGTTAACATCTGCTCAGAACTGAAGTGCCCACCCTGATTAAACAACATCCAAAAACTCCAGAGACCCTCAGCAGGTTGGGGTAAGCAGAGGCAACATTTCAGGTCAAAAACTTTCAGTCAGGCAGGTTCTGCGATTCTCTAGCACAGAATCTCACTTCAGCTTACCTTGTCTACACTAACCCTGTGGTCTGTAGTGTGTGTCTGGCCCACCCTGTCAATGTCTACACTATCCCTGTGGTCTGCAGCCTTTGTCTGGCCCACCTTGTCCATGTCTACCCTAACCCTGTGGTCTGCAGCCTGTGTCTGGCCCACCTTGTCCATGTCTACCCTAACACTGTGGTCTGTAGTGTGTGTCTGGCCCACCCTGTCAATGTCTACACTATCCCTGTGGTCTGCAGCCTTTGTCTGGCCCACCTTGTCCATGTCTACCGTAACCCTGTGGTCTGCAGCCTTTGTCTGGCCCACCTTGTCCATGTCTACCCTAACCCTGTGGTCTGCAGCCTGTGTCTGGCCCACCTTGTCCATGTCTACCCTAACCTTGTGGTCTGTAGCCTGTGACTGCCCCACCTTGTCCATGTCTACCCTAACCCTGTGGTCTGTAGCCTGTGTCTGGCCCACCTTGTCCATGTCTACCCTAACCCTGTGGTCTGCAGCCTGTGTCTGGCCCACCTTGTCCATGTCTACCCTAACCCTGTGGTCTGTAGCCTGTGTCTGGCCCACCTTGTCCATGTCTACCCTAACCCTGTGGTCTGCAGCCTGTGTCTGGCCCACCTTGTCCATGTCTACCCTAACCCTGTGGTCTGCAGCCTGTGTCTGGCCCACCTTGTCCATGTCTACCCTAACCCTGTGGTCTGTAGCCTGTGTCTGGCCCACCTTGTCCATGTCTACCCTAACCCTGTGGTCTGCAGCCTTTGTCTGGCCCATCTTGTCCATGTCTACCCTAACCCTGTGGTCTGTAGCCTGTGTCTGGCCCACCTTGTCCATGTCTACCCTAACCCTGTGGTCTGTAGTGTGTGTCTGGCCCACCTTGTCCTTGTCTACCCTAACCCTGTGGTCTGTAGCCTGTGTCTGGCCCATCTTGTCCATGTCTACCCTAACCCTGTGGTCTGTAGCCTGTGTCTGCCCCACCTTGTCCATGTCTACCCTAACCCTGTGGTCTGTAGCCTGTGTCTGCCCCACCTTGTCCATGTCTACCGTAACCCTGTGGTCTGTAGCCTGTGTCTGGCCCACCTTGTCCATGTCTACCGTAACCCTGTGGTCTGTAGCCTGTGTCTGGCCCACCTTGTCCATGTCTACCCTAACCCTGTGGTCTGTAGCCTGTGTCTGGCCCACCTTGTCCATGTCTACCCTAACCCTGTGGTCTATAGCCTGTGTCTGGCCCACCCTGTCAATGTCTATACTATCCCTGTGGTCTGTAGCCTGTGTCTGAGTGACTCAGGTGTTCATTTGCACCTTTTAGTAACCCTGTGAGAGCCCCTGTGCCCCAGGACAGAGTTCCATTCCCAATATCCCTGTGAACCTCCTCTGCACAGCCAGCTACCTCGAGTAGCGTTCTGAGCAGAACTGCAGCCATTACTCCAACATGGCTGAATCAGTGTTTTGTAAAGTTGTACCATGGCCTCCTTACCCTTGTAGTCTCTGTACTGATCAATGACAAGTATCCTGTAACACTACAACACAATATAGCCCTTTGGCCTACGATATTGTGCCAACCTTTTAACCTACTCTGAAATCAATCTAACCCTTCCCTCCTACATTATTTGCATTCATATGCCTATCTACGGTCCTTGTAAATCTCCCTAATTTATCTGCCTCAACCACCACCCAGCAGTGCATTGCATTGTGTAAAATCCATACCTCTGACAACCACCCCTATATTTTTGTCCAATCACCTTGGAAGTTATGCCCCCTGATACTGTCGATTTCCACCTTCTGGTGTCCACTCAATCTATGCTTCCTATCATCTTGTACGCCTCTTTCAAGTCACCTCTCATTGTTCTTTGCTCCAAAGAGAAACACCCCAGCTTGCTCAGTCATTCACATGTACCCCAGGATCCTTGGTTCCTCACTCCCACCATCCATGGTTTATATTTGACCCTACTATCCACCACCTTACCTTTGTCAGGATTAAGTTCTTTCTGCCATGGCTGTGCCCAAGTGACCAACTTTCTCTCTTAAAACAGAGATGTTCAAACTCATCTCGGTGTTGATGAGACACAGCCTCCAGTGAGTCAGTAACCAGTGAGCATGGCTATACCACCAGAGAGATCATGATTCTATATCTAACTCATGCTACCATTATTCTGAAATCAGTCATTAATAGAAAATTAATCCTGAAATCAGTCATTGACATTGAATTAAAGTCAATAACAATAATTCAAAGCTTGCAGAGGGATTTGGACCAGTTGGAGGAATAGGCTGAAAAATGGCAGATGGAGTTTAATGCGGACAAGTGTGAGGTATTGCACTTTGGAAGGTCAAACCAAGGTAGAACATACAAGGTAAATGGTAGGACACTGAGGAGTGCAGTAGAACAGAGGGATCTGGGAGTGCAGATACATAATTCCCTAAAAGTGGTGTCACAAGTAGATAGGGTTGTAAAGAGAGCTTTTGGTACATTGGCCTTTATAAATCAAAGTATTGAGTATAAGAGTTGGAATGTAATGGTGACGTTGTATAAGACATTGGTGAGACCGAATTTGGAGTATTGTGTGCAGTTTTGGTCACCTAATTACAGGAAGGATATTAATAAGGTTGAAAGAGTGCAGAGAAGGTTTACAAAGATGTTGCCGATATTTGAGAAACTGAGTTACAGAGAAAGGTTGAATAGGTTAGGACTTTATTCCCTGGAGCGTAGGAGAATGAGGGGTGATTTGATAGAGGTGTATAAAATTATGATGGGTATAGATAGAGTGAATGCAAGCAGACTTTTTCCACTGAGGCCAGGGGAGAAAAAAACCACAGGTCATGGGTTAAGGGTGAAGGGGGAAAAGTTTAAAGGGAACATTGGGGGGGGTGCTTCTTCACGCAGAGAATGGTAGGAGTGTGGAATGAGCTGCCAGATGAAGTGGTGAATGTGGGCTCACTTTTGACATTTAAGAAAAACTTGGACAGGTATATGGATGAGAGGGGTTTTGAAGAGATATGGCCCAGGTGCAATTCAGTGGGACTAGGCAGAAAAATGGTTTGGCACAGCCAAGAGGGGCCAATGGTTTCTGTGCTGTAATGTTCTATGTGAAGAGGGAGCTTCACTCTGCGTCTGGGAGTGTGTAGTGGGACAGTGTAGAGGGAGCTTAATGATGCCAGGAGTATGTGATGGGATGTCGTGGAGAGAGCTTCACTCTGTGTCTGACCCTGAGAGTGTGTGATGGGAGGGTGTAAAGGGAGTTTCATTTTGTGTCCAATGCCGGATGTGTGTGGTGGGTCAGTGTAGAGGGAGCTTCACTCTGTGTCTGATCCTGGGAGTGTGTGATGGGAAGGTTTAATTTTAATTTTACTATGTCTGATGGTTTAGCTTTACTATGTCTGACATAATTTTATTATGCCAGTTTAATTTTACTGACGGTTTAGATTTATTATGTTCGATACTGGGAGTGTGTGATGGGATGGTTTACTCTGTCTAACTTGTACTGTAATTATCGTGGTTTGCACAATCTCATCTCTATTAGTCATACAGCAGAGAACAGGCTCTTCCACAGACTCTTACACATTTACATCAACCTTCCATGAATCCCCGTTTTCCATTCTCACTCTCCCATCTGCTCCCTCCAAATCCACCCGTCACCCGAGTGCTGGGGACCATTTACTGTGGCCAGTTAGCCCACTGGCATGCACATCTTTGGGATGTGGGAGGAAACCGTATCTGAGGGAGACCCATGTGATGTTGGGGAGAATGTATAAACTCCACACAGACACCAATGCAGGTCAGGTTTGAACTTTGTTGCTCGACCAGCAGTAGTAATCTGCCCTGGTACAGTATATCAAGCCAAGGGCAGAGCTTCACCACCATCAGCTTTACTGTGGAGCCTATAGTATCAGCTGTAGTCATTGCTGCCATCCTGATTCCATCTACGTGTCAATGACACTTTGCGATGCTTCACTCTCGGATCTGTCCCTTTTCACCTTGCACTTACTCGTGCACGGGCTCTCAGTTGAGCAGTGGGTTCATGTTAACATCCTTCTGTAGCCTAGACCATCCCTTACTCTTTATCTTTCTGGCCTTCTGATTTTCCCTCAATGTATCTCTCCACCATTGGCTGCCATTGCCCAGGTGTCAATACCTGTCCCTCAACTTTCCTCCCCAAGTCTTTCTTTTCTTTACATTGCAGAATCCCACCTGTCCTCAATAGGTACAGCAGAGAAGGTGCAGGTTTTACTGGTAGGATTGGATGGAATTGTTTGGGCCAAGTGTATAGCACAGAGAGACCATGAGCATGAAGTGGGTTGTTTCTGCATAGCCGGTTTCACATTTCTTTGGCTCAATGTCAGGATGGCAATGTTGTTGAACAAAGGAACCTTGGAGTATAATAACATGGTTCCTTATGAGTGAAGACATGCAGAAAGCTTTTGGCACGTTGGCCTTCATCAGTCAAGACACCAAGAAATTGAGCTGTTGCAGTTGGAGTATTTTGAAGCTGCACATTGAAAACTGTGTTCTGTTCTGGTTGCTCTGTGACGGGAAAGATGCTATTTAGCTGCAAAGAGTCGAGATTTATGACTGAGTTTTAGCGAGAGCTTGAGGAGGCTAGGAGCATGGGAAAATGAGAGGTGTACATACGTCTGAACGGCATAGATGAATGTGCACAGCCTTTTTCTCAGAGATGGGAATTAAAAATGAGGGGCATTGGCTGAAGGTTTCAGGAGAGAAATTTAATAGGAATGTGAGAGGCAAATTCTTCACACAGAGAATGATCAGACAGACATACTTTATTGATCCCGAGGGAAATTGGGTTTCGTTACAGCTGCGCCAACCAAGAATAGTGTAGAAATAGAGCAATATAAAACCATAAATAATTAAATAATAAGTTAATCATGCCAAGTGAAAATAAGTCCAGGACCAACCTATTGGCTCAGGGTGTCTGATACTCCGAGGGAGGAGTTGTAAAGTTTGATGGCCACAGGCAGGAATTAATTCCTATGACGCACAGTGTTACATCTCGGTGGAATGAGTTTCTGGCTGAATGTACTCCTGTGCCTAACCAGTACCTTATGGATTGGATGGGAGTCATTGTCCAAGATGGCATGCAACTTGGACAGCATCCTCTCTTCAGACACCACTGTCAGAGAGTCCAGTTCCACCCCCACAACGTCACTGGCCTTATGAATGAGTTTGTTAATTCTGTTGGTGTCTGCTACCCTCAGCCTGCTGCCCCAGCACACAACAGCAAACATGATAGCACTGGCCACCATAGACTCCTCAGCATCGTCCGGCAGATGTTAAAGGACCTCAGTCTCCTCAGGAAATAGAGATGGCTCTGACCCTTCTTGTAGACAGCCTCAGTGTTCTTTGACCAGTCCAGTTTATTGTCAATAATCAGTATATGGAATGAGCTGCCAGAAGTTGAGGCAGCCACATTAACAACTTTTAACAGAAAGCTGGACAAGAAAGGTTAAGAGGGACATGGGACAAACATTGACAAATGGGATTAGCTTGGATGGGGCATCTTGTTTGGTTAAAGGACCTGTTTCTGTGCTGTATAATTATAACCATTTAATCTAATGCTGCTAAGAATTTCCTTGGGACATGGCTATTAATACCAAAATATTATGACAAAGGATCTTTGGCCTGAAACATTAACTCAGTTTCTCTTTCCCACACTTGGGGCCTGATGTACTGAATAGTTGTGCCATTTTTTGTTTTTATTATAAATACTGGAGCCTCTCCAAAGACAGAGGGAAAATCTACAGGCAGCATCTAAGCATCATCATGTTCTTGACTTTTGGGCAGAAAATGTAGGATCACTGGGTTCACCTTCCCTGCACTGTGGGCAGAGTGTGCATACCCTCACTGTTGTCCACACACACTCCCCAGTCTCTCAGTACGTCCTGCACTGTGGGCAGAGTGTGCATACCCTCACTGTTGTCCACACACACTCCCCAGTCTCTCTCAGTACGTCCTGTACTGTGGGCAGAGTGTGCATACCCTCACTGTTGTCCACACACTCCCCAGTCTCTCTCAGTACGTCCTGCACTGTGGGCAGAGTGTGCATACCCTCACTGTTGTCCACACACACTCCCCAGTCTCTCAGTACGTCCTGCACTGTGGGCAGAGTGTGCATACCCTCACTGTTGTCCACACACACTCCTCAGTCTCTCTCAGTACGTCCTGCACTGTGGGCAGAGTGTGCATACCCTCACTGTTGTCCACACACTCCCCAGTCTCTCTCAGGACGTCCTGCACTGTGGGCAGAGTGTGCATACCCTCATTGTTGTCCACACACTCCTCAGTCTCTCTCAGTACGTCCTGCACTGTGGGCAGAGTGTGCATACCCTCACTGTTGTCCACACACACTCCCCAGTCTCTCTCAGTACGTCCTGCACTGTGGGCAGAGTGTGCATACCCTCACTGTTGTCCACACACACTCCCCAGTCTCTCTCAGTACGTCCTGCACTGTGGGCAGAGTGTGCATACCCTCACTGTTGTCCACACACACTCCCCAGTCTCTCTCAGTACGTCCTGCACTGTGGGCAGAGTGTGCATACCCTCACTGTTGTCCACACACACTCCCCAGTCTCTCAGTACGTCCTGCACTGTGGGCAGAGTGTGCATACCCTCACTGTTGTCCACACACACTCCTCAGTCTCTCTCAGTACGTCCTGCACTGTGGGCAGAGTGTGCATACCCTCACTGTTGTCCACACACACTCCCCAGTCTCTCTCAGGACGTCCTGCACTGTGGGCAGAGTGTGCATACCCTCATTGTTGTCCACACACTCCTCAGTCTCTCTCAGTACGTCCTGCACTGTGGGCAGAGTGTGCATACCCTCACTGTTGTCCACACACTCCCCAGTCTCTCTCAGGACGTCCTGCACTGTGGGCAGAGTGTGCATACCCTCACTGTTGTCCACACACACTCCCCAGTCTCTCAGTACGTCCTGCACTGTGGGCAGAGTGTGCATACCCTCACTGTTGTCCACACACACTCCTCAGTCTCTGTCAGTACGTCCTGCACTGTGGGCAGAGTGTGCATACCCTCACTGTTGTCCACACACACTCCCCAGTCTCTCAGTACGTCCTGCACTGTGGGCAGAGTGTGCATACCCTCACTGTTGTCCACACACACTCCTCAGTCTCTCTCAGTACGTCCTGCACTGTGGGCAGAGTGTGCATACCCTCACTGTTGTCCACACACACTCCCCAGTCTCTCAGTACGTCCTGCACTGTGGGCAGAGTGTGCATACCCTCACTGTTGTCCACACACACTCCTCAGTCTCTGTCAGTACGTCCTGCACTGTGGGCAGAGTGTGCATACCCTCACTGTTGTCCACACACACTCCTCAGTCTCTGTCAGTACATCCTGCACTGTGGGCAGAGTGTGCATACCCTCACTGTTGTCCACACACACTCCTCAGTCTCTGTCAGTACATCCTGCACTGTGGGCAGAGTGTGCATACCCTCACTGTTGTCCACACACACTCCTCAGTCTCTGTCAGTACGTCCTGCACTGTGGGCAGAGTGTGCATACCCTCACTGTTGTCCACACACACTCCTCAGTCTCTCTCAGTACGTCCTGCACTGTGGGCAGAGTGTGCATACCCTCACTGTTGTCCACACACACTCCCCAGTCTCTCTCAGTACGTCCTGCTCACTGGAAGGTGGTGGGTCTCTCAGGTCTGCAGACAGCAGGGAATTCATGGTATTGAATTCTCTCCACGGGGACAAGCTGCCAGTCAGCATCTGTGCACAGAGCTGGGGCTAACAATTCAGGTTATTAATTTTTCATCAGAGATGAAACTTCTATTATAGTGGCAGGGCAAGTGGGACGGCAGAAAGGCTCATTGAGATGGAGATGAAGAAGAGGAGAGGGTGGGAAAGTGGTGTTGAGGCCAAGACTGGACTTGCCATGGTCTATGAAGTTCAAAGGCTCATTTTATTATCAAAGTATACAACTCCAAAATTCTTCAGTTCTCCGGGTAGCCATGGAACCAAGCAGAAAAAGAAAGGCAACATGATCATCAACCCCCAAATCCCACCTCCCCGTAAAAAAACAAACAAAAATGAAGTAGGCATGTCAGTCCCCAAATCCCCCCCAACAAAAAAAAAATGACCAAGACAGATCAGGCGATAAAACATAGAATATAAAAGCTATAAGACTGAAAAACAGAATCTATAGTCCAAAGTCCAAATCCAAAAAGACCTGGATAATACTCACTGAGCCCAGACGCAGCAACAGGCCATTCCCTCTCCGGTACTGATCACTGGTGGCTGCTGCACTGGCTTCGATACCTCAATCACTCTTGTTGCTTCAGTTGGAGCTCAGATCGGTGAAATGCAGCCAAACATCAGCTTTGCTGCATCCTGCAGCTTGTCTGCTACGAGGCTGGTGATGCTGCCTCCTGAAATCCTCTCAGAGACTGCAGAGTGCTGGACCACCCCAACAACCTCCAAAATTCCGCACTCTCCTTGATGTTTCAGTCAACCTCGTCGCTTTAATTGGTGAAATGGGGTCAAACATTGGCCTGCAGCCTTCTCACCGTGAGGTGCACTCACAGTGTCTCCTGTAATCTCAGAGACTGTAGAGTGGTGAAGCCCCCAACCAATCTCCAAACAGCAAAACACGGGCTCCACCAGTTCCAGATGAGAAACAAATGTAAAAGACATAAATGAAGTGGGGAAAAAAGGTTCTGTAATCTATTCAGAAGATGTCGACAAAGGAGTGTTGAATGCAGGCCTTGACCTTCAGGGTTTTTCTGCATGTTTCACTGGGATAATGCCCATTCCCTACTGAAATTTCTCTCCATTGCTGTCACCTTTTACATTACTATATCCTGCAGGATGTGGAGAGAGATAAACCATTCACATCATTTTGAATGGAAGACAGAAGTCTGACTTCAGAGCAACACTCAGGTCCCAAACCACGTTGACTATTACTGTTAATTTTCCCAGTGTTGTGATTTCTTTTATCAGATGTCCAGTTTGGTGATAGTGTTAAACAGAATCCCTAATGTGCAAATTATAGAGAGTTTTTAGGAGAAGCACTATGACTCATCTTTCTCCCAGTACACTGAGTGGGGGCAGGACTGCGTCAGCACAGCCTCTGTCACACAGCCTACCGCTGCAGACATTCAGTCAGTCTCTAGCTGACCCAACCTGCCAAAGGATCTGGGCACACAGGAGACCGTAGAAGCAGGAATCTGGAGCAATCAAGTTACCTTTCTGTGAAAATATTGTCCTACTATAAAAAATTATATTAAAATTGCTCTTTGTATCATGTAGCAGCAGTGTCCTGCCGCAGAGAGTTTTATTCTGATGATAGCATCGTGTGTGGGGATTCGAGTGTGAAGATTTCAACCCAGAAGGTTAATGGCGACCCTTTAAAATTAATCCCAGAACTCTCTCTGGAAATGTTACTTTAAATTAACATTTTATTTGGGACAAAAGGCTGAGGACTGATTTTTCCACGGAAACAATCCTGTCTAGGTTTGGTGTGAACCAGTAGTTTGATGCCAGATGATTCTCCAGCAGGCCTTGTGCTGCTGTTCTAGAAAACCAAGTCCACATCAGTGGACACTCGCAGCAGCATCTGTGAACATAATTGTAGCCCCTCGTTTAATATCCCCTCCTTAATGTGACAACCTGAACTGCTCACAACATTCCAGATAATGCGACAGTATAACATGACATCCCAACTCAGTCAGCTACCTACACCTGATGTATGCCTCCTTTTTTCCTGACTAGAACCTCAATATCCCTTTATTTGAAACCTTATGAAATTACGGTCACTAATCCCACATCACTTCAGCCACTTGCCCAGATTCCTTTCCCAAGAGGAGACTGAGAACTGGACAAATCTAATCCCATTGCAGTCCCTGTCAACATCAGGGAAGCTAAGATTGCTTGTTATTACTACCCTATTATTCCAATACTCATCTGGAATACTCCCTATATGTTTATAAAATAGACCTGGCCTCGCTGGACATTCAGGCAAAGATATCGCCTCTAACTAACGCTGTTGAATAATGCTAAAGCATTGGATGTACCGAGGGAGCCACCCCTCAGGATCTCTTTCCCAATTGGGCGGAGAAGACGCGAGCCAGTTACTGGCGCACTGTGCAGCTTGCTATGTTACAAGACTTTATTGGGGGATTGTAAAATAGTACAAAAACTACATAATAAATATTCCCCAGTTTGCAGTCCTTCCAACAACAGAAAGTTCTCAGCGCTGCATGTGGACTATTCCAAGTGTTCTGCTTTTCCTGGGACAGTGGACCAAAGGTGCAAAATGTTCGCTGCTGTATAGAGCACGGTTTACTCAGAGTGAATGTGTAACTGAAGTCACAAGAGTCACACGCAATGCAGTTGTACATTACTGAGAGGGTCAAGTTTGTCTTCGCAGGTTTACCATGGGTGCTGTACAGTGGGGTTGGGGAAAATAAGGAGGGGTTACAGTGTTGGTTTATGTAGGGGTTTCTCTGTGTGTTTACTGTGTGTTTTTGGACTGTAATGTGGAATTGAGGTAGATTTAGGGAGGGTTCTAGAATGTCCGGTGTCTGCAGTGTAAGCGGCGTTTCGGGAAGTGCACGATGACTCTGGTGCCAGGTATGTTTGGTGAGTCTACGGTGACTCTGGTGTGAGGAGGTTGTACAGTCAGCTCCGGGTGTGTAAAGTGAGGAGGTTGTACAGCGAGTTCCAGGTGTGTAAAGTGAGGAGGGTTGTACAGTGAGCTCCGGGTGTGTAAAGTGAGGAGGGTGTACAGTGAGCTCCGGGTGTGTAAAGTGAGGAGGGTGTACAGTGAGCTCCGGGTGTGTAAAGTGAGGAGGGTGTACAGTGAGCTCCGGGTGTGTAAAGTGAGGAGGGTGTACAGTGAGCTCCGGGTGTGTAAAGTGAGGAGGTTATACAGTCAGCTCCGGGTGTGTAAAGTGAGGAGGTTGTACAGCGAGCACCGGGTGTGTAAAGTGAGGAGGTTGTACAGTCAGCTCCGGGTGTGTAAAGTGAGGAGGTTGTACAGTCAGCTCCGGGTGTGTAAAGTGAGGAGGTTGTACAGCGAGCTCCGGGTGTGTAAAGTGAGGAGGTTGTACAGTCAGCTCCGGGTGTGTAAAGTGAGGAGGTTGTACAGCGAGTTCCAGGTGTGAGCTCCGGGTGTGTAAAGTGAGGAGGTTATACAGTCAGCTCCGGGTGTGTAAAGTGAGGAGGTTGTACAGTGAGCTCCGGGTGTGTAAAGTGAGGAGGGTGTACAGTCAGCTCCGGGTGTGTAAAGTGAGGAGGTTGTACAGCGAGCACCGGGTGTGTAAAGTGAGGAGGGTGTATAGTGAGCTCCGGGTGTGTAAAGTGAGGAGGTTGTACAGTCAGCTCCGGGTGTGTAAAGTGAGGAGGTTGTACAGCGAGCTCTGGGTGTGTAAAGTGAGGAGGTTGTACAGTCAGCTCCGGGTGTGTAAAGTGAGGAGGTTGTACAGTGAGCTACGGGTGTGTAAAGTGAGGAGGGTGTACAGTGAGCTACGGGTGTGTAAAGTGAGGAGGTTGTACAGTGAGCTCCGGGTGTGTAAAGTGAGGAGGTTGTACAGTGAGCTCCGGGTGTGTAAAGTGAGGAGGTTGTACAGTCAGCTCCGGGTGTGTAAAGTGAGGAGGTTGTACAGTGAGCTACGGGTGTGTAAAGTGAGGAGTGTGTACAGTGAGCTACGGGTGTGTAAAGTGAGGAGGTTGTACAGTGAGCTCCGGGTGTGTAAAGTGAGGAGGTTCTACAGCGAGCTCCGGGTGTGTAAAGTGAGGAGGGTGTACAGTGAGCTCCGGGTGTGTAAAGTGAGGAGGTTGTACAGTCAGCTCCGGGTGTGTAAAGTGAGGAGGTTGTACAGTGAGCTACGGGTGTGTAAAGTGAGGAGGGTGTACAGTGAGCTCCGGGTGTGTAAAGTGAGGAGGTTGTACAGAGAGCTCCGGGTGTGTAAAGTGAGGAGGTTCTACAGTGAGCTACGGGTGTGTAAAGTGAGGAGGGTGTACAGTCAGCTCCGGGTGTGTAAAGTGAGGAGGGTGTACAGTGAGCTCCGGGTGTGTAAAGTGAGGAGGTTGTACAGTGAGCTCCGGGTGTGTAAAGTGAGGAGGTTCTACAGTGAGCTACGGGTGTGTAAAGTGAGGAGGGTGTACAGCGAGCTCCGGGTGTGTAAAGTGAGGAGGTTCTACAGTGAGCTACGGGTGTGTAAAGTGAGGAGGGTGTACAGCGAGTTCCAGGTGTGTAAAGTGAGGAGGGTGTACAGTGAGCTCCGGGTGTGTAAAGTGAGGAGGGTGTACAGTGAGCTCCGGGTGTGTAAAGTGAGGAGGGTGTACAGTGAGCTCCGGGTGTGTAAAGTGAGGAGGTTGTACAGCGAGCTGCAGGTGTGTAAAGTGAGGAGGTTCTACAGCGAGCTCCGGGTGTGTAAAGTGAGGAGGTTCTACAGTGAGCTCCGGGTGTGTAAAGTGAGGAGGTTGTACAGTCAGCTCCGGGTGTGTAAAGTGAGGAGGTTGTACAGTGAGCTACGGGTGTGTAAAGTGAGGAGGGTGTACAGTGAGCTGCAGGTGTGTAAAGTGAGGAGGTTGTACAGTCAGCTCCAGGTGTGTAAAGTGAGGAGGTTGTACAGTCAGCTCCGGGTGTGTAAAGTGAGGAGGGTGTACAGTGAGCTCCGGGTGTGTAAAGTGAGGAGGTTGTACAGTGAGCTCCGGGTGTGTAAAGTGAGGAGGTTCTACAGTGAGCTACGGGTGTGTAAAGTGAGGAGGGTGTACAGTCAGCTCCGGGTGTGTAAAGTGAGGAGGGTGTACAGTGAGCTCCGGGTGTGTAAAGTGAGGAGGTTGTACAGTGAGCTCCGGGTGTGTAAAGTGAGGAGGTTCTACAGTGAGCTACGGGTGTGTAAAGTGAGGAGGGTGTACAGCGAGCTCCGGGTGTGTAAAGTGAGGAGGTTCTACAGTGAGCTACGGGTGTGTAAAGTGAGGAGGGTGTACAGCGAGTTCCAGGTGTGTAAAGTGAGGAGGGTGTACAGTGAGCTCCGGGTGTGTAAAGTGAGGAGGGTGTACAGTGAGCTCCGGGTGTGTAAAGTGAGGAGGGTGTACAGCGAGTTCCAGGTGTGTAAAGTGAGGAGGGTGTACAGTGAGCTCCGGGTGTGTAAAGTGAGGAGGTTGTACAGTGAGCTCCGGGTGTGTAAAGTGAGGAGGTTGTACAGCGAGCTGCAGGTGTGTAAAGTGAGGAGGTTCTACAGCGAGCTCCGGGTGTGTAAAGTGAGGAGGTTCTACAGTGAGCTACGGGTGTGTAAAGTGAGGAGGGTGTACAGTGAGCTCCGGGTGTGTAAAGTGAGGAGGTTGTACAGTGAGCTCCGGGTGTGTAAAGTGAGGAGGTTGTACAGCGAGCTCCGGGTGTGTAAAGTGAGGAGGTTGTACAGTCAGCTCCGGGTGTGTAAAGTGAGGAGGTTGTACAGCGAGCTGCGGGTGTGTAAAGTGAGGAGGTTGTACAGTGAGCTCCGGGTGTGTAAAGTGAGGAGGTTGTACAGTGAGCTACGGGTGTGTAAAGTGAGGAGGTTGTACAGCGAGCACCGGGTGTGTAAAGTGAGGAGGGTGTACAGCGAGTTCCAGGTGTGTAAAGTGAGGAGGTTGTACAGTCAGCTCCGGGTGTGTAAAGTGAGGAGGTTGTACAGCGAGCTGCAGGTGTGTAAAGTGAGGAGGGTGTACAGTGAGCTCTGGGTGTGTAAAGTGAGGAGGTTGTACAGTGAGCTCCGGGTGTGTAAAGTGAGGAGGTTGTACAGTGAGCTCCGGGTGTGTAAAGTGAGGAGGTTGTACAGTCAGCTCCGGGTGTGTAAAGTGAGGAGGTTGTACAGTGAGCTACGGGTGTGTAAAGTGAGGAGTGTGTACAGTCAGCTCCGGGTGTGTAAAGTGAGGAGGTTGTACAGTGAGCTACGGGTGTGTAAAGTGAGGAGGTTGTACAGTGAGCTCCGGGTGTGTAAAGTGAGGAGTTTCTACAGCGAGCTCCGGGTGTGTAAAGTGAGGAGGGTGTACAGTGAGCTACGGGTGTGTAAAGTGAGGAGGTTGTACAGTGAGCTCCGGGTGTGTAAAGTGAGGAGGTTCTACAGCGAGCTCCGGGTGTGTAAAGTGAGGAGGGTGTACAGTGAGCTCCGGGTGTGTAAAGTGAGGAGGTTGTACAGTCAGCTCCGGGTGTGTAAAGTGAGGAGGTTGTACAGTGAGCTACGGGTGTGTAAAGTGAGGAGGGTGTACAGTGAGCTCCGGGTGTGTAAAGTGAGGAGGTTGTACAGTGAGCTCCGGGTGTGTAAAGTGAGGAGGTTCTACAGTGAGCTACGGGTGTGTAAAGTGAGGAGGGTGTACAGTCAGCTCCGGGTGTGTAAAGTGAGGAGGGTGTACAGCGAGCTCCGGGTGTGTAAAGTGAGGAGGTTCTACAGTGAGCTATGGGTGTGTAAAGTGAGGAGGGTGTACAGCGAGTTCCAGGTGTGTAAAGTGAGGAGGGTGTACAGTGAGCTCCGGGTGTGTAAAGTGAGGAGGTTGTACAGTGAGCTCCGGGTGTGTAAAGTGAGGAGGTTGTACAGCGAGCTACGGGTGTGTAAAGTGAGGAGGGTGTACAGTCAGCTCCGGGTGTGTAAAGTGAGGAGGGTGTACAGTGAGCTCCGGGTGTGTAAAGTGAGGAGGTTGTACAGTGAGCTCCGGGTGTGTAAAGTGAGGAGGTTCTACAGTGAGCTACGGGTGTGTAAAGTGAGGAGGGTGTACAGTGAGCTACGGGTGTGTAAAGTGAGGAGGTTGTACAGTGAGCTCTGGGTGTGTAAAGTGAGGAGGTTGTACAGTGAGCTCCGGGTGTGTAAAGTGAGGAGGTTGTACAGTGAGCTCCGGGTGTGTAAAGTGAGGAGGTTGTACAGTCAGCTCCGGGTGTGTAAAGTGAGGAGGTTGTACAGTGAGCTACGGGTGTGTAAAGTGAGGAGTGTGTACAGTCAGCTCCGGGTGTGTAAAGTGAGGAGGTTGTACAGTGAGCTACGGGTGTGTAAAGTGAGGAGGTTGTACAGTGAGCTCCGGGTGTGTAAAGTGAGGAGGTTCTACAGCGAGCTCCGGGTGTGTAAAGTGAGGAGGGTGTACAGTGAGCTCCGGGTGTGTAAAGTGAGGAGGTTGTACAGTCAGCTCCGGGTGTGTAAAGTGAGGAGGTTGTACAGTGAGCTACGGGTGTGTAAAGTGAGGAGGGTGTACAGTGAGCTCCGGGTGTGTAAAGTGAGGAGGTTGTACAGTGAGCTCCGGGTGTGTAAAGTGAGGAGGTTCTACAGTGAGCTACGGGTGTGTAAAGTGAGGAGGGTGTACAGTCAGCTCCGGGTGTGTAAAGTGAGGAGGGTGTACAGTGAGCTCCGGGTGTGTAAAGTGAGGAGGTTGTACAGTGAGCTCCGGGTGTGTAAAGTGAGGAGGTTCTACAGTGAGCTACGGGTGTGTAAAGTGAGGAGGGTGTACAGCGAGCTCCGGGTGTGTAAAGTGAGGAGGTTCTACAGTGAGCTACGGGTGTGTAAAGTGAGGAGGGTGTACAGCGAGTTCCAGGTGTGTAAAGTGAGGAGGGTGTACAGTGAGCTCCGGGTGTGTAAAGTGAGGAGGTTGTACAGTGAGCTCCGGGTGTGTAAAGTGAGGAGGTTGTACAGCGAGCTGCAGGTGTGTAAAGTGAGGAGGTTCTACAGCGAGCTCCGGGTGTGTAAAGTGAGGAGGTTCTACAGTGAGCTACGGGTGTGTAAAGTGAGGAGGGTGTACAGTGAGCTCCGGGTGTGTAAAGTGAGGAGGTTGTACAGTGAGCTCCGGGTGTGTAAAGTGAGGAGGTTGTACAGCGAGCTCCGGGTGTGTAAAGTGAGGAGGTTGTACAGTCAGCTCCGGGTGTGTAAAGTGAGGAGGTTGTACAGCGAGCTGCGGGTGTGTAAAGTGAGGAGGTTGTACAGTGAGCTCCAGGTGTGTAAAGTGAGGAGGGTGTACAGTGAGCTCCGGGTGTGTAAAGTGAGGAGGTTGTACAGTGAGCTCCGGGTGTGTAAAGTGAGGAGGTTGTACAGCGAGCTGCAGGTGTGTAAAGTGAGGAGGTTCTACAGCGAGCTCCGGGTGTGTAAAGTGAGGAGGTTCTACAGTGAGCTACGGGTGTGTAAAGTGAGGAGGGTGTACAGTGAGCTCCGGGTGTGTAAAGTGAGGAGGTTGTACAGTGAGCTCCGGGTGTGTAAAGTGAGGAGGTTGTACAGCGAGCTCCGGGTGTGTAAAGTGAGGAGGTTGTACAGTCAGCTCCGGGTGTGTAAAGTGAGGAGGTTGTACAGCGAGCTGCGGGTGTGTAAAGTGAGGAGGTTGTACAGTGAGCTCCAGGTGTGTAAAGTGAGGAGGTTGTACAGCGAGCTGCAGGTGTGTAAAGTGAGGAGGGTGTACAGTCAGCTCCGGGTGTGTAAAGTGAGGAGGTTGTACAGTGAGCTCCGGGTGTGTAAAGTGAGGAGGTTGTACAGCGAGCTGCAGGTGTGTACAGGGAGGAGGAGGTTGTACAGTCAGCTCTGGGTGTAGACAGGGAAGGAGGAGGAGGTTGTATAGCGAGCTCCCAGGGTTCACAGCTCTCCCATACTGCCCACCATGTTGTTAACGACGTTCCAGTCTAGGTTACACAGGATGGTGTCAGTGGTGTCAGACTGAACCTCACACAGGTCCTGCTCGGCCGCAGGCACCCCCTCCTCCTCGTCACCTCCCTGGGGGCACAAAACATAGAAAGAGCTCAGCTCAGCTGCGTCATAAGCCCTCACTGACTGTTCCACGGTTACACAGTCAGACCAACTGGTCCATCCTGACAAGAGTCCTACCTAAAGTTCTTCCATTTCCCCACGTTTAGCCCATATCCCTCTGAACCTTTCCAAATCCGTTTCCCTGTCAAAGTACATTTTAACTGTTAATGTACCTGCCTCAACCACTTCTTCTGGCAGCCCAAACCATCACTCCCCACCACACTGTCCCACCCCCCGCCCATGAGCACACTCTGCTCCCCCCTCCCCCCACCCAGCTGGGCAGTTACCTGTAGGAAAGGATGAGTCTCCCGGTCCAGGATATCCTGGATATATTCCGGGGGGCTCCATGGTGACAGCGAGTCGGAGTCGCTCTGATCCTCATCAGGAAGGTGTTCCTGGAGCGTGGGGCCGCCTGGGGGAAGCAGACAGACGGGTCAGTCACACTGGCCAATGACCCACACTGCTGAACCCACCTCCACGGACCCACTCAGATTGCACCAGCCCGTGACATCCAGAGCTCAACCAGGATGAGGGCAGGGACGTGACAGAGCCAGGCTCCAAGAGCAGCACAGGGCAGTGGGAGTGAAGTGTTGGAGAAGGAGGAGCTGGGAGAGGTAGGTAAAAGTGAGGGGTGAGATATGGGAGGGAGAGGATCGGGGCTGGTGTACCCGCAATAGAGCCCACTCTGAGGAAGCAGCCTCAGCCATGGCTCCAACCCCAGACAGAACCCCTAGCACCTCCAGTATCACTCTCACCCCTTGGGTACACAATCATTAAACATAACAGGGGAAGTGGATGCTGGGAGGATCAGCGTGTGCTCACCCGGTTGGTGCCCCTGTCCTGGTGAAGAGACTGGACAGGCCCGTCCCAGGGAGAAGGTGCCCGAGAAGCTGTGACGTCTTCCAGAGGCCGACATACTGTGGGAGGCAGCTCCCCTCCTGCAATGGAATGGAGGGTGAGAGCATGGGACACACACACAATGCACATGAACACATGCATACACATACAGATATATGAACACACACACAATGCACATGAACACATGCAGTGTACTTGCATAACTTGCGCAGTGCAAATGAGTACACACAGTGTACATCGGGCATGAGTACACACACAGTGCACATCTAGACGTGTACACACAGTTAACATGTAGACACACACACAGTGCACATGCAGACATACACACAACCTGTCCCTCTCCCAGTGCCCTGCTTCAAAACATCCACCATTGTTCCTGTACCTAAAAAGACCAAGGTAACATGTCTGAATGACTGACGTCCTGTTGTACTCACCTCAATAATAAACAAATGCTTTGAAAGGCTGGTCAAAGACTACATCTGCAGCTTGCTACCACTCAAACTGGATGCCCTACAATTCGCCTACCGACACAACCAATCGACAGATAACACAATAGCCACAGCTCTGCACACTGTCCGTACACATCTGGAGAAGAGGAATGCTTATGTGAGAATTCTGTTCCAGGACAACAATAGAGCATTCAACACCATAATTCCCTCCAAACATGACAATAAGCTCAGAGACCTCGGCCTTCACCCTGCCTTGTGTAGCTGGATCATGGACTTCCCGTCAGATCACCGGCAGGTGGTAAGAGTGGGCTCCCTCACCTCTGCCCCTCAGGGCTGTGTACTAAGCCCCCCTCTTTACTCTCTGTCTGTATACACATGACTGTGTCGCCACCCACAGCTCCAACCTGCTAATTAAATTTGCTGACGACACTATGCTGATTGGGCTAATCTCAAACAATAATGAGGTGGCCTACAGGGAAGAAGCCATCACCGTGACACAGTGGTGTCAAGAAAACAACCTCTCCCTCAATGTCGCAAAAACAAAGGAGCTGGTTGTGAACTACAGGAGGAATGGAAACAGGCTCGTCCCTATTGACATCAATGGATCTCGGGTTGAGAGGGTGAACAACTTTAAGTTCCTCAGCATAAACATCTCCGAGGATCTCACATGCTCTGTACATATCAGCTGTGTACTGAAAAAAGCACCACAGTGCCTCTTTCACCTCAGACAGTTGAAGAAGTTTGGCATGAGTCCCCAGATCCTAAGGATTTTCTACAGGGGCACAAATCAGAGCATCCTGACTGGCTGCATCACTGCCTGGTACGGGGACTGTACCTCCCTCATTGCAGAACTCTGCAGAGCATGGTGCGGACAGCCCAGTTCATCTGTAGATGTGAACATCACACTACTCAGGACATTTACAGAGACAGGTGTGAAAAATGGGCCCGAAGGATCATTGTGGACCCGAGTATTCCCAACCACAAAGTATCCCAGATGCTACAATCTGGGAAACAGTACCACAGCATAAAAGCCAGGACCAACAGGTTCTGGGACAGCTTCTTCCACCAGGCCATCAGACTGATTAATTCATGCTGATACAATTGTATTTCTATATTACATTGACTGTCCTGTTGTACATAAATTTATTATAAATTACTATAAATTGCACATTGCACATTTAGACAGATGTAATGCAATGATTTTTACTCCTCATGTATGTGAAGGATGTCAGTAATAAGGTCAGTTAAATTCAATTTAACATGAATATAATATTATTATAACATAACATAATATTATTACCTAATATTGATTGGCACCTGATTAGTTCCAAGGGTTTAGATGGGGCAGAGTTTGTTAAGTGTGTCCAGGATGGATTCCTGTCACAGTATGTTGACAGGCCGACTAGGGGGAATGCCTTACTACATCTAGTATTAGGTAACGAACTGGGTCAGGTCACAGATCTGTCAGTGGGTGAGCATCTGGGGGACAGTGATCACTGCTCCCTGACCTTTAATATTATCATGGAAGAGGATAGAATTAGAGAGGACAGGAAAATTTTTAATAGGGGAAGGGCAAATTATGAGGCTATAAGGCTAGAACTTACAGGTGTGAATTGGGATGATATTTTTGCAGGGAAATGTACTATGGACATGTGGTCAATGTTTAAGGATCTCTTGCAGGATGTTAGGGATAAATTTGTCCTGGTGAGGAAGATAAAGAATGGTAGGGTGAAGGAACCATGGGTGACAAGTAAAGTGGAAAATCTAGTCAGGTGGAAGAAGGCAGCATACATGAGGTTTAGGAAGCAAGGATCAGATGGGTCTATTGAGGAATATAGGGTAGCAAGAAAGGAGCTTAAGAAGGGGCTGAGAAGAGCAAGGGGGCATGAGAAGGCTTTGGCGAGTAGGGTAAAGGAAAACCCCAAGGCATTCTTCAATTATGTGAAGAACAAAAGGATGACAGGAGTGAAGGTAGGACCGATTAGAGATAAAAGTGGGAAGATGTGCCTGGAGGCTGTGGAAGTGACTGAGGTCCTCAATGAATACTCCTCTTCGGTATTCACCAGTGAGAGGGAACTTGATGATGGTGAGGACAATATGATTGAGGTTGATGTTCTGGAGCATGTTGATATTAAGGGAGAGGAGGTGTTGGAGTTGTTAAAATACATTAGGACAGATAAGTCCCCGGGGCCTGACGGAATATTCCCCAGGCTGCTCCACGAGGTGAGGGAAGAGATTGCTGAGCCTCTGGCTAGGATCTTTATTTCCTCGTTGTCCACTGGAATGGTACTGGAGGATTGGAGGGAGGCGAATGTTGTCCCCTTGTTCAAAAAAGGTAGTAGGGATAGTCCAGGTAATTATAGACCAATGAGCCTTACGTCTGTGGTGGGAAAGCTGTTGGAAAAGATTCTTAGAGATAGGATCTATGGGCATTTAGAGAATCATGGTCTGATCAGGGACAGTCAGCATGGCTTTGTGAAGGGCAGATCATGCCTAACAAGCCTGGTAGAGTTCTTTGAGGAGGTGACCACACATATAGATGAGGGTAGTGCAGTGGATGTGATCTACATGGATTTTAATAAGGCATTTGACAAGGTTCCACACAGTAGGCTTTTTCAGAAAGTCAGAAGGCATGGGATCCAGGGAAGTTTGGCCAGGTGGATTCAGAATTGGCTTGCCTGCAGAAGGCAGAGGGTTGTGGTGGAGGGAGTACATTCAGATTGGAGGGTTGTGACTAATGGTGTCCCACAAGGATCGGTTCTAGGACCTCTACTTTTTGTGATTTTTATTAATGACCTGGATGTGGGGGTAGAAGGGTGGGTTGGCAAGTTTGCAGACGACACAAAGGTTGGTGGTGTTGTAGATAGTGTAGAGGATTGTTGAAGATTGCAGAGAGACATTGATAGGATGCAGAAGTGGGCTGAGAAGTGGCAGATGGAGTTCAACCCAGAGAAGTGTGAGGTGGTACACTTTGGAAGGACAAACTCCAAGGCAGAGTACAAAGTAAATGGCAGGATACTTGGTAGTGTGGAGGAGCAGAGGGATTTGGGGGTACATGTCCACAGATCCCTGAAAGTTGCCTCACAGGTAGATAGGGTAGTTAAGAAAACTTATGGGGTGTTAGCTTTCATAAGTTGAGGGCGTTTAAGAGACGCGATGTACTGATGCAGCTCTATAAAACTCTAGTTAGGCACTAACTAACTAGTGGAAGCACTGGAAAGGGTACAGAGGAGATTTACCAGGATGCTGCCTGGTTTAGAGAGTATGGATTATGATCAGATATTAAGGGAGCTAGGGCTTTACTCTTTGGAGAGGAGGAGATATGACAGAGGTGTACAAGATATTAAGGGGAATAGACAGAATAGACAGTCAGCGCCTCTTCCCCAGGGCACCACTGCTCAATACAAGAGTACATGGCTTTAACATAAGGGGAGGGAAGTTCAAGGGGGATATTAGAGGAAGGTTTTTCACTCAGAGAGTGGTTGGTGTGTGGAATGCACTGCCTGAATCAGTGGTGGAGGCAGATACACTAGTGAAGTTTAAGAGACTCCTAGACAGGTATATGGAGGAATTTCAGGTGGGGGGGGGGGTTATATGGGAGGAAGGGTTTGAGGGTCAGCACAACATTGTGGGCCGAAGGGCTTGTAATGTGCTGTACTATACTATGTTCTATGAATACACACACAGTGTACAGGCAGACATTCACACACAGTGTACATACAGACATTCACACACAGTGTACAGGCAGACATTCACACACAGTGTAGATACCGACATTCACATACAGTGTACAGGCAGACATTCACACACAGTGTAGATACCGACATTCACACACAGTGTAGATACCGACATTCACACACAGCGTACAGGCAGACATTCACACACAGCGTACAGGCAGACATTCACACACAGCGTACACACAAAATGTACCTGAACAAACCACTTCCTTTGGCAGCTCGTTCCATACGTTCCACTACAGTAGGTGTCAATGTTGCCTTCTGGTCTGCTTTAAATCTTTTTCCTCTCACAATAAACCTATGCCCACCAGATTAGGTGTGCCCCACCCTGGGGAAATCACTGTCACTGCCCACCGGGTTTGGTCACCCCACCCTGGGGAAATCACTGTCACTGCCCACCGGGTTTGGTCTCCCCACCCTGGGGAAATCACTGTCACTGCCCACCGGGTTTGGTCTCCCCCACCCTGGGGAAATCACTGTCACTGCCCACCGGGTTTGGTCTCCCCACCCTGGGGAAATCACTGTCACTGCCCACCGGGTTTGGTCTCCCCCACCCTGGGGAAATCACTGTCACTGCCCACCGGGTTTGGTCTGCCCCACCCTGGGGAAATCACTGTCACTGCCCACCGGGTTTGGTCTCCCCCACCCTGGGGAAATCACTGTCACCGCCCACCGGGTTTGGTCTGCCCCACCCTGGGGAAATCACTGTCACTGCCCACCGGGTTTGGTATCCCCACCCTGGGGAAATCACTGTCACCGCCCACCGGGTTTGGTCTGACCCACCCTGGGGAAATCACTGTCACTGCCCACCGGGTTTGGTGTCCCCACCCTGGGGAAATCACTGTCACTGCCCACTGGGTTTGTTGTCCCCCACCCAGGGGAAATCACTGTCACTGACCACCGGGTTTGGTGTCCCCACCCTGGGGAAATCACTGTCACTGCCCACTGGGTTTGGTCTCCCCCACCCTGGGGAAATCACTGTCACTGCCCACCGGGTTTGGTCTCCCCACCCTGGGGAAATCACTGTCACTGCCCACCGGGTTTGGTGTCCTCACCCGGGGGAAATCACTGTCACTGCCCACCGGGTTCGGTGTCCCCCACCCTGGGGAAATCACTGTCACTGCCCACCGGGTTTGGTCACCCCACCCTGGGGAAATCACTGTCACTGCCCACCGGGTTTGGTGTCCCCACCCTGGGGAAATCACTGTCACTGCCCACCGGGTTTGGTCACCCCACCCTGGGGAAATCACTGTCACCGCCCACCGGGTTTGGTCTCCCCCACCCTGGGGAAATCACTGTCACCGCCCACCGGGTTTGGTCTGCCCCACCCTGGGGAAATCACTGTCACTGCCCACCGGGTTTGGTCACCCCACCCTGGGGAAATCACTGTCACCGCCCACCGGGTTTGGTCACCCCACCCTGGTGAAATCACTGTCACCGCCCACCGGGTTTGGTGTCCCCACCCTGGGGAAATCACTGTCACCGCCCACCGGGTTTGGTGTCCCCACCCTGGGGAAATCACTGTCACCGCCCACCGGGTTTGGTGTCCCCCACCCTGGGGAAATCACTGTCACTGCCCACCGGGTTTGGTGTCCCCCACCCTGGGGAAATCACTGTCACTGCCCACCGGGTTTGGTGTCCCCCACCCTGGGGAAATCACTGTCACTGCCCACCGGGTTTGGTCACCCCACCCTGGGGAAATCACTGTCACCGCCCACCGGGTTTGGTGTCCCCACCCTGGGGAAATCACTGTCACTGCCCACCGGGTTTGGTCTGCCCCACCCTGGGGAAACGACTGTCACTCATTATTTAAACATTTCTATATTTCACCCTTAATTTCCCTGCGTTACAGGGACCTATTTTGGCCGACTACTTCACGTAACTCAAGCCCTCCTGTCCTGGTATGTTCTCGAATATCTTCTCTGCACTCTGCTACTGACTCAAATATTGCATGTTTTGATGTACATGTGACAAATAAAGCTGATCTTTATCTTCAATCTCATTTTCGGAAGTGAAATGTAAACATACATATAGTAAGAGACAGCACCCTCAGAGCACGGATATACAGAGCAGCCTGTGGTGAGGAGAGGTTCCAAGTTCAAGTTTAATTGTCCCTCAGCCAAGTGGAACAGTGTTACTCGGGGGCTAATATGCAGAACGCAGACCAACAGTATAAAAACACACAGTCATAAACAAATCATAACAATCATATAGGCTAAGTCCTGAATGCCCTGGCCTGAAGATTCGTGGAGCATGGGATGTTGTCCTAGACCCATGTTTCTGCAGGAACGAGCCCTCATCTCACATTCATGCAGCCACGAGGCAAGCCTTTCTTAGAGAGAGAGTCGGTGATTGGAATGCACCGTCAGTGGAGGTGGTGGAAGCAGATACGTTAGCGGCACATGAACAGAGATGGCGTGGAGGGGTATGCACTGTGTGGAGACTGATGGGATTAGTGTAGATAGGTATCATGATCGTCAAAGACAGAGAGAGACACACAACCATGCTTCCTCAACATTGACCACTGGTATGACCAGGTCTGACCTCACTCCCCCCCATGTGACCATCACTTACCCCTGTGCTGAGCTGCCCGATCGGCCCTGGCTCCGTTCAGCAGTCCTGACAGGCCCTTCAGCTCGAGCCCTGGGCTGAGCACTGAAAAGTCGAGCAGAGTCAGACAACATCTCGTTCATCAGGCACAGGGCTGCGTGAGTTCGCTGCTCACGGTTCTCTACCAGAGTAACCCTAGGGAGAGGGAAAACCCCTGAATAACGGTTGCTTATCCCTGTGACAAGGAAATTAGAAACACCCAGGCACAGAGATGCTACTCCAATGCACGCTAGACTGATCACACTCTATTGTGATATGCTCCAGTTACTGGAAAACAATTCCGAAGGACAAGATGAAGTCAGAAATGCACAGCTTGACCAGGGAAAAAACCAGCACAGCTTAATTCGAGGGAGATTATTGTTGAATTTGATAAGGCCAAGAGTCAGAACAGACCCCACTTGGAGTACTGTTCTCAGTTCTGGTCGCCTCACTACAGGAAGGATGTAGAAGCCATAGAAAGGGTGCAGAGGAGATTTACAAGATTGTTGCCTGGATTGGGGAGCATGCCTTACGAGAATAGGCTGAGTGAACTCGGCCTTTTCTCCTTGGAGCGACGGAGGACGAGAAGTGACCTGATAGAGGTGTATAAGATGATGAGAGGCATTGATAGTGTCAGAGGCTTTTTCCCAGGGCTGAAATGGTTGCCACAAGAGGACACAGGTTTAAGGTGCTGGGGAGTAGGTACAGAGGAGATGTCAGGGGTAAGTTTTTTACGCAGAGAGTGGTGAGTGTGTGGAATGGGCTGCCGGCAGCAGAGGTGGAGGCGGATACAATAGGGTCCTTTAAGAGACTTTTGGATAGGTACATGGAGCTTAGAAAAATAGAGGGCTATGGGTAAGCCTAGTAACTTCTAAGGTAGGGAGATGTTCGGCACAACTTTGTGGGCCGAAGGGCCTGTATTGTGCTGTAGGTTTTCTAGAACAGAAGAGTGTCCCTTGAGAACAGAGATGAAGAGGAATTTCTTTAGCCAGAGGGAGGTGAATCTGTGGAACTCATTGCCACAGGTGGCTGTGGGGGCCAAGTCATCGGGTATATTTAAACCAGAGGTTGATAACTTCTTGATTAGTCAGGGCATCAAAGGTTACAGGGAGAAGGCAGGAGAATGAAGTTGAGGAAGACAGTAAATCAGCCACGATGGAATAGTTGAGTAGACTCAATGGTCAAATGGTATCTTTCTGTTGCTGTGCCTCTTGTTCTTGTGGAAATATCTGGAACAGCAAGCGAAATACCAAAGTTCAGCAAGTGATGGACCAAATGCTGGTACAGGATTGGAGCAGCTGGGTACTGGGTTCCTGTGTTTCCACTCAGAGTGGACACAATGGATTAGTAACACCTACCTTTTCCTCATTGCTGTTTTCTTCTGATTTTCTTTGATTTCTCTGCTGCTGAAAGTTTTCTATAATGGGAAAACAGAAAACATTGGCACAGTGCAATCCAGTCCACGTTAACAGGGTGATATCCAGTCCACGTTAACACAGTGGTATGCAGTCCACGTTAACAGGGTGATATCCAGTCCACGTTAACACAGTGATATCCAGTCCACGTTAACACAGTGCAATCCAGTCCACGTTAACACAGTGATATCCAGTCCACGTTAACACGGTGATATCCAGTCCACGTTAACACGGTGATATCCAGTCCACGTTAACACAGTGATATCCAGTCCACGTTAACACAGTGCAATCCAGTCCACGTTAACACAGTGATATCCAGTCCACGTTAACACGGTGATATCCAGTCCACGTTAACACGGTGATATCCAGTCCACGTTAACACGGTGCAATCCAGTCCACGTTAACACGGTGATATCCAGTCCACGTTAACACGGTGATATCCAGTCCACGTTAACAGGGTGATATCCAGTCCACGTTAACGCAGTGATATCCAGTCCACGTTAACAGGGTGATATCCAGTCCACGTTAACGCAGTGATATCCAGTCCACGTTAACGGTGATATCCAGTCCACGTTAACGGTGATATCCAGTCCACGTTAACAGGGTGATATCCAGTCCACGTTAACAGGGTGATATCCAGTCCACGTTAACGCAGTGATATCCAGTCCACGTTAACACGGTGATATCCAGTCCACGTTAACGCGGTGATATCCAGTCCACGTTAACGCGGTGATATCCAGTCCACGCTAACAGGGTGATATCCAGTCCACGTTAACGGTGATATCCAGTCCACGCTAACAGGGTGATATCCAGTCCACGCTAACAGGGTGATATCCAGTCCACGTTAACACGGTGATATCCAGTCCACGCTAACAGGGTGATATCCAGTCCACGTTAACACGGTGATATCCAGTCCACGCTAACAGGGTGATATCCAGTCCACGTTAACACGGTGATATCCAGTCCACGCTAACAGGGTGATATCCAGTCCACGTTAACGCAGTGATATCCAGTCCACGTTAACACGGTGATATCCAGTCCACGTTAACACGGTGATATCCAGTCCACGTTAACGGTGATATCCAGTCCACGTTAACGGTGATATCCAGTCCACGTTAACAGGGTGATATCCAGTCCACGTTAACGCAGTGATATCCAGTCCACGTTAACACGGTGATATCCAGTCCACGTTAACGCGGTGATATCCAGTCCACGTTAACGCGGTGATATCCAGTCCACGCTAACAGGGTGATATCCAGTCCACGCTAACACGGTGATATCCAGTCCACGTTAACACGGTGATATCCAGTCCACGCTAACAGGGTGATATCCAGTCCATGTTAACACGGTGATATCCAGTCCACGCTAACAGGGTGATATCCAGTCCACGTTAACACGGTGATATCCAGTCCACGCTAACAGGGTGATATCCAGTCCACGTTAACACGGTGATATCCAGTCCACGCTAACAGGGTGATATCCAGTCCACGTTAACACGGTGATATCCAGTCCACGCTAACAGGGTGATATCCAGTCCACGTTAACACGGTGATATCCAGTCCACGTTAACAGGGTGATATCCAGTCCACGTTAACACAGTGGTATGCAGTCCACGTTAACGCAGTGATATCCAGTCTACGTTAACACGGTGATATCCAGTCCACGTTAACACGGTGATATCCAGTCCACGTTAACACGGTGATATCCAGTCCACATTAACACGGTGATATCCAGTCCACATTAACATGGTGATATCCAGTCCACGTTAACACGGTGATATCCAGTCCACATTAACACGGTGATATCCAGTCTACGTTAACACAGTGATATCCAGTCCACATTAACATGGTGATATCCAGTCTACGTTAACACAGTGATATCCAGTCCACGTTAACACGGTGATATCCAGTCCACATTAACATGGTGATATCCAGTCCACATTAACGCAGTGATATCCAGTCCACGTTAACACAGTGATATGCAGTCCACATTAACATGGTGATATCCAGTCCACATTAACGCAGTGATATCCAGTCCACGTTAACACAGTGATATCCAGTCCATTTTAGTGCAGTGATATCCATAAGACCATACGATATAGTAGGCCAATCAGCCCATCGAGTCTGCTCCACCATTCTATCATGGGCTGATCCAATTTTTCCAGTCATCTCCACTCCCCTGCTTTCATCCCATACCCTTTGATACCTTGGCAAATCAAGAACCTATCTATCTCGTCTTAACTTGACTTGGCCTCCACAGCTGCTTGTGGCAACAAATTCCACAGATTTACCACCCTCTGACTAAAGTAATTTCTCCGCATCTCAGTTCTAAATATAACTTTGCCATATCTAATCTGTTCAGGCCTTTTAACATTCGGAATGTTTCTATGAGATCCCCCCCCCTCATTCTCCTGAACTCCAGGGAATACAGCCCAAGAGCTGCCAGACATTCCTTTCATACAGTAACCCTTTCATTCCTGGGATCATTCTTGTGAATCTTCTCTGAACCCTCTCCAATGTCAGTATATCCTTTCTAAATTAAGGAGCCCAAAACTGCACACAATACTCCAAGTGTGGTCTCACGAGTGCCTTATAGAGCCTCAACATCACATCCCTGTTCTTATATTCTATACCTCTAGAATGAATGCCAACATTGCATTTGCCTTCTTCACAACCGACTCAACCTGGAGGTTAACCTTTAGGGTATCCTGCACAAAGACTCTCAAGTTCCTTTGCATCTCTGCATTTTGAATTCTCTCCCCATCTAAATAATAGTCTACCTGTTTATTTCTTCCACCAAAGTACACAACCATATACTTTCCAACATTGTATTTCATTTGCCACTTCTTTGCCCATTCCCCAAAACTATCTAAGTCTCT